>NW_019733847.1:769202-775732 GCF_002891405.2 Cryptotermes secundus | reverse complement strand
ATTCATTCATTGCTGGAGGAGGTGGGTTTCCCCATGCACTTAGACCAGTTATTGGTCAAATGTGCATCCCCCTTTAATTTCTACTGTATCCATACCCTACCGGTACTGGTGCCCGCTATCAGCCCCTTTCTGCGAGCGAGGTCGGCCCTCTACAAGCAGTGGTATCTGATAATAAGTCCCTTTCTGTCAGCGAGGTTTCGGTCCTCATCTGGCAGTGGTACCTAATACTTTCCCCATCTACCGGAGGCATTTGGAACTACTACTACTTTTTGCGCCCTTAAAAATTCCACGACCTCCGCCGGGTTTGAACCCGCGTACCTTGAGTCATGAGGTGGGAACGTTACCCCTAGACTACGGAGGTCGCTTAGCCGAAACTCATAGTACACGCATGGTGTGTTAATAGTAGTGTCTATAGAGCACACTCCGGATATATGGAAATGCTTATTTCGAAGACCAGACTACTATGTGTACCTGCCATTTTGCCACAGGGATCGGGGACTTGTGTAAATTGCCAGGGTCTCCCTGTCTTTTGTTTCTACTAAATGACTCCATCCCCTGTGCAGCAGGTATGTATCACAAACGTGAAATTAGAACAGAGGTTCCTGCTATGTCTAACCCACCAACCGACCTTCCGGTTTCTGGGCTGTGGTGGATGCTTGAAATTACATCTTACTGAACTATGAAGGAATTTAGCTGACGATAGAGGGAGGTAGGACAGTATGGCGACTGCTGTGTCATAACTCCACCCCAGGTTTTCGGTAAATTGTTCTCTACAATTTTAGTAAATACAAGGCTGTATCTGGAACAGTGTGTTCATAAAATCCTGCCTCTGAGGTTGTTAAAGTTGGGGTTCATACATGTAGCGTTGCGGTGTAGGTAGGCGGGAATACTGGAAGTGAAATATTGTGGTTTATAGTAGAGACCCTGGGTTTCAGAACGCCCAGGTTGAAATGCGTGGCCGGAATCCCCCGAAACAGAGTACGGCCATACCAAAAATACAGACGAAATGGATAATTGATTATTGGTTTAGCTTCTCTGAGCTCGAATTGGAATCACATTATGTTACGCCTTAATGATGCAGGTAAAAAAAGTAAATATCTTTCTATAACAGTCCGTGAGGGTCCATAGGGTTGTGAGGCGTCGAGGCTCCCACATTTTCTAGACAATCGGCTCACAGATGGCGGTAAAGTCTTCAGCCTTACGTTCCGGCCGCCATTTACCCCCCAGGAAGATATTTGGTACTCATTTCTGTTGGAGGCTGAGTCGACCTCAGTTCCATAGAGCGGCTGGAAATCCAGTGACCTCATTGGGAATCGAATCTGCGACCTTCCGGCTTGTAGCATAGTGCCTCAACCAACTACTGTACCACATGCCCCATGTTTTGGGAATTAAAGGGCACAAAGATGCAATAGCCTGCATTAGCATGACACTGTACTGGATTTTATATTTATCTTGCAATTAATTAAAAGTTTTGTAGTGAGAAGAGAAAAATGCATGCAGTTATGCGTACGAGTAAATAGTACTGCAAAGTTTTATTTAAGAAATGAACAAAGTAAGCCAAAAGGAGGCCTCAGGATCCCTTGGCCTATTTTCGCATACAATACGTACAAGACCTGACACGTGGAATTCTCAGGGAGTTGACTTACTTACTTACTTATTTATGGAGCTGAGCCCTTCTTGAGGATNACAATAGATCAACAACTGGTCGCGGTGCATGGGGAAACCCACCCCCTCCAATAATAATAATAATAATAATAATAATAATAATACTTATGGAGCTGAGCCCTTCTTGAGGAGAAGCCAAATCTGCAGCTACTCAATTTCCCAGCATTTTATGGAACCCGAAGGTTCATTACCCTCCAGAAAAAAAAGGGAGTTGACTAGAAAGATTTTTATGTTCTGGGAGATAATGCTGTGTATTCTGATAGAATTTTAACGATGTTTCGGTGGATCGTGGTGCCTCCATCTACAGATTACTCTTCTATCTTAAAGGTTGTGGTAGAAAGTTCCTTTGAAATGGCGGTAAAATTTTACCAGACGAGGCGACGTCACATTTTAGAATATAGTAATCTCCAGGATACAAATCAGTGATGTGATCCTTACTGAGCACGACGCATTGTACCCAAAGAGGAGTCTCTTGAAGGACACAGGTAGATCCCCCGATAACACATGACTCAGCTTAGTTCCGTCAGTCATGGTTTCGAAACGTATTTTAAACCAATCTCCTAACCATCAATTATACTCCTTTAGTGAGAAGATTATCGGCTAATGGGTTTCTTTCTAGATCTTTTTAGGTCCCAACTTCTTTTCTTTTTGTCCTTGTCGCCATTTCGAGTGGCATTGTAGTGAGGAGAGGTGAAATTCGTATCTTTACCTCCAGCTCTGACCTTCTTTTATCGAGCAGGAATTTTTAAATTTTCAACGTACATCTTGTATATGAGAATTATCATTAGGTTTGCAATAGACCTGTTTGTGACGTCATTATAAACTACGAAACATTTCGTCCTGCCTTCAGACAATTTGAGATGTGTTGCAAGGAACTCCAAGACAGATATCATACGAGTATTTTGTCTGTGATTATTCCGTATTCCGTATTGAGGGGGTGGGTTTCCCCATGCACTTAGACCGGTTACTGGTCCATTGTGCGTCCCCCTTTAACTTCTACCGTCTCCATACCCTACCGGTACTGGTGCTTGCTATCAGCCCCTTTATGCCAGCGAGGTTCCAACCTCTTACTGGCAGTGGTATCTAATAGTTAGTCCCTTTCTGTCAGCGAGGTCGTCCCTCCTCTGGCAGGGGTTCCTAGACCCTTTCTACCAGCAAGGTTTCTACCCTCTACTTGGCAGTGGTATCTAATACTTTAGTCCATTTCTGTCAGAGAGGTCCCCCCTCCTCTGGCAGTGATACCTGATACTTCCCCCAATCTACCGGAGGAATTGGAAACTGCTTCGGCGGGAAACTTGGCCTAATTTTGCTCAGAGGTCTCCTAGAGACATGGGGTTCTTTTACGTGCCGTAAATCTACGACTCGGGACCCACGGCTTAAAGTCCCTCCCGGAGGACTTGTTCCCTGAATTTTTCCGCCCTTAAAAATTCGACGACCTCCGCCGGGTATTTGAACCCGCGTACTACGAGTCATGAGGTGGGAACGTTACCTCTAGACTACGGAGGCCGCTTTGTCTGTGATTAACATGCATATCAATGTTAGATTCCTGTTACACTTTCATTAAACTGCGCTTTTAAAGTTAATAATAATATAGTAGTGGACCTAAACTTGAATACTTCTCAGGTGGATTCGAAAGGGTTCTCACAATGGTGTGTAGCACTCAGAATTGCTGGGTTTTTGGACATTGTCCGTCGTCCGGCATTGTAGAAAACAGAAAGCACAGAGTTTCGGAAACTGCGTCTGTTTCCGTTCTCAGGTGAGGAGGGGACACACCTGCTGTGTTGCGTCCCTTAGGAAGAGTGTAGTTGCTGGTTCTTGCTTCAGAGTGTAGTAAGTGATGATTATTGTTTCAGAGTGTAGTTGTATGAGGGGTAGGCCTCCTCGGCCCCTGCACCGCGACCTACAGTGGTCTATTGTGCTTTTCAGAGTGCAGTCAGTGTTGATTGTTGTTTCAGAGTGTAGTCAGTGATGGTTGTTGTTTCAGAGTGTAGTCAGTGATGGTTGTTGTTTCAGAGTGTAGTCAGTGATGGTTGTTGTTTCAGAGTAGTCAGTGATGGTTGTTGTTTCAGAGTGTAATCAGTGATGATTGTTGTTTCAGAGTGTAGTTAGTGATGATTGTTGTTTCAGAGTGTAACCAGTGTTGATTGTTGTTTCAGAGTGTAGTCAGTGATGGTTGTTGTTTCAGAGTGTAGTTAGTGATGATTGTTGTTTCAGAGTATAGTTATTCGTTCTCGTTTCATAGTGTAGTTAGTGATAGTTGCTTCATAGTGTAGTCATTGGTTGTTGTTGCAGATTGTAATGGTTACTGGGTTTCATAGCGTAGTGATGATTATGTTCTGTGCCGTATTACAGTGCAGTAGAAAGGGCATTAACTTCCGGTGATATGTCACTCTTCCTGTTAAAAAGGAGGCCCCACTTCAAAACCTGTAAATGCCAGTAATATACAGTAAATTTGAAATACGTTGATGGTGATCAGTCTCATCGGGCAGTACTAAGTTGAGCTGGTGCTCTGCTATCTTACTGACAACTCCGTTAAATTGCAAATAGAATTATGAAAGTTTTTATGTAGTCTCTGTAATTAATTCCTGATCATCTAAATATAATACAGTACGTATTCGTTGAAAGTGAAGTATTTATGTATGGTGTTGTTATTGGTGCGTGGGCAATTAGGAGCGTTATGCACGTAACCCAGGACTGGGCAACTTCAGACCATGTTTGTCTTCCTTTCTGCCTTTCTCTGCTCTATGGAAATCGAAATGTCAAACCCCTTCGTCTCCGTTTTGGACAATAGTTAATCTGAACGATCTTGAAGTTGTTTATAAGTGACTTGCCTTCAGATAGTGTGTGACAACTGCAGAGTAGTGACGTGGAAGGGAAGACTTGGCTTTCCTTGAAAGGAAGGCACATTAACTTTCATTATAGGTTTTCATTCAGTCTGTTGCACTCAAGGGTGTACAAGATACAACTCAGGGGTGGCCATAATATTTTTTATTGCTAGTGGTGTGGGACTAAGTCCCTTGTACTGCGGCCACTTCTGGCCTATTGTACCAGCCCCAGATGATAGGTGAGGGTGATTGTGGAGCAATTGGTGGAATGAAGATTGGCAGAGCAAACCGAAGTACTTGGAGAAACCCTGCCCCAGAACCACTTTGTCCATCACAGATCCCACTTGACCAGACCAGGGATCGAACCCGGGCTTCGCCGTGGGAAGCTATCGGCTAACCGCTTGAGCTATGGCGGGGCCAAGTTGTCCCTGCGCTTATCTAATTAAACTCTACGCCATGAAGGCGTATGGGGGAGTGCATGTATAGATCCATATTTTCTTGACTCGGGCACTAGGTGGAGGTGAGTGGTCAGCCTCACGCCCCGTGTCTTGACCATACTGGGACTCGAATTCCAACCCTCGGCCGTCCAGCCCATGGCCAGTTACTATACCGCCTGAGCTATGGCACGGCCACCAACCATGGTTAATGACCTACAAGACTCTACCGTGTCACAACCTATGAGAACTCAATCAGAATATTGATAACCAGTAAAGCCTCACAAACAAAAAGGAACTGCGTAGCCTGTAATCCGCAAGCGAACTATACCGACCGAGCGACCGCAGCTTGTCGGCGAAGTTAGTGCCAACTTTAGTTGATAGAGGGTGTCGCGCAGTCAGCGCAACGGATTCCCACGGCCGTTAATCTCGGTTTTCTAGACCGGAGCAGCTATTTCCTTGAAATCACTCCTCAGTTATCCTCACGAGGCTGAGTGAACCCCGTTCCAGACCCACTACTTCTCAGAAAATATGGCAGCCCCGGGAATCGAACTTGAACTTCTGGATCTGTAGCCAGGAACTCTGACGACTAGACCACTGAGGCGGTCCCAGTAAAGGCTCACAGTGTTTTGTAATATCACATAAGTTTTACTTAACATGAGGACGTGAAAATCATGATAGTTGCGTGGCCTTCACGATTCTAAGTCCATCAAGAGTCTGGTGGTCAGAAAAAGTGAATAATGCGAATCGGTGAGGCGATGAAGGGAAGGGGGAACGTTTTGTTCATGTGGTTGGTACGCTTGTTAAAGATGGCAGTCGCTTCTGCACGAATGCGCGCCAAAAAAGGCTATCTGATATCGTAAACATTTACATATTGCAGATTTAAGGTGTGAAACCGCGATAAACGCCGCGGGTGTCCGCTTCAAGGTCATTACCTGAACGTGGAAACTTTATCGAATATACTGGAAGTCAAACGTGAAATTATTCCAATAAACAGGAGCTGTTTGTATTACATGGAATTTTCTTTGTCTGACTTACAGAGAGTGTAAGCTTCTAGTAGGGCCACTCATGCCAAACAGGTCAAAGTATAGGGGTCAGAAGAAATGCAGTCCCTGTTCCTCAGGGTTGGGGATTGGGCGTGAGGCTAACTACCCCGTCACGAAAAAATATACAGAACCACGGAGTAGCCCCAAGACACACGGTTATAGCTCCAATAAAGAAGAAGAAGAAGAAAATTCATCGTTTATTTAACGATGCTTTCTATATCTGAGAGAGTCCTTCGTGAGGAGCTGATTCTTATAGTCTCTGGTCATTAAATTCTTCGACTTTTTGGGACCAGTGTGTTCATTACCATGTTCACAAATGCTCGACACTGGACCCGAACGTAAATTAACTTAAATGTTTTAATTTTATTATTCTTAGTGGGGTGGGACTAAGTCCCTTGTACTGCGGCCACTTCTGGCCTATTGTACCAGCCCCAGATGATAGGTGAGGGTGATTGTGGAGCAATTGGTGGAATGTAGATTGGCAGGGGAAACCGAAGTACTCGAAGAAAACCTGCCCCAACGCCAGTTTGTCCACCACAAATCCAACTTGACCAGACCCG
>NW_019733847.1:749551-769082 GCF_002891405.2 Cryptotermes secundus | reverse complement strand
GTTGAGCATGACGTGGGCCGGTGGGGGGGGGTGATGAACATATACAAAAGATTTTTTAGGAAACCTCGGAGGCGGAGAACATGTAGGAGATTTATCGTTTACGGGAGGATAATACTAAAGTGGATCGTAGGCCGTGGCGTAGCTCAGGCTGTTATCCTCTGGCTTCTCACCGCTGTGGTCCGGGTTCGATCCCTTGCCAGGTCATGTACGATTTATAGTGGACAAAGTGGGTCTAGAGCAGGTTTTCTCCGAGCACTTCGGTTTCCCCTGCCAATCTTCATTCCACCAATTGCTCCACAATCACCCTCACCTATCATCTGAGGCTGGTACAATAGGCCAGAAGTGGCCGCAGTACCAAGTGGACTCAGTCTCACCCTAATAAGAATAATAATAAAAATAGATCGTAAGAGAAAATAAGTTATAAAACTGTGGTTATGATTTTGTGATAGGGAACTAACCCCGTGGCTTTAGTCCGCAAGCGAACTATACCGACCGAGCGACCACCGCTTGTCGGCGAAGTTAGTGACAAATTTAGCGGATAGAGAGTGTCGCGTAGTCAGCGCAACGAATCCCCACGGTCGTTAATTTCTGTTTTCTAGACCGGAGTCGCTAATTTTCCGTTTAAGTAACCCCTCAGTTACCCTCACGAGGCCGAGTGGACCCATTCCTGATCCACTACTTATCATAAAAGTGACTAAGGTGTAACATGTTTCATTATATAAAATCATGGAATTTCTTAGTCTGCTGAATTTCTACTATTAGTTTGTCAGACGACAAACGAGTTCATCGTGCGGTTAGTTACCTAGCTACTTACAGTCTGTCTTTTTATACTTGACCGTTTTAAACAGAATGCGCAGTGAATTTATTGTAGTCCAGTAAGTCAGACAAGGACTATAAGACGTGCGTTTGTGTGTGTGGTTATAAAAGGGCCTTAATTACAGTTACACTCTCAAAATGCAGTTGTAACCACTGCCCTGCTTCTTCTTGCTATACTTCTCATTTTGTCCTTACGCGCATCGCAGAGGCCAGGCTTGAAAAATCGGCCTATACCATGATGTCCACTTAAATATATGTTGTATTAAATGTTTACCCATCGAACTTTGGCAAGGAGGCAGAAACAAGACACTGAATATAAGTCGTTCAGTACTGCGTGACTTTTCAACTTCGCCCGGTCTCCCAAGCTTGTGTATCTTGATAAGGCACTAATTTGTTTATGTTTATTCTGCTCATCCTGACCGCCACGCACACCTGAGTGCACCTGTTACCTGTGTCGGTAAGTAATGAAGTGAAACTCGATATTATCACTCACATGTGTCTCTTTCCGAACGTTGCGTGGCTCCGAACAATTAAACCTGCTAACACTGTAACTTCACACGATTGCGCACAAACGAGTGACGTAGACGAACAGCACGAAACCAGTTTATGAAGAATATTGTCTTCTGGGATGCGTTGCCGTTTTAGTCTAATAGATTTTTACCGTAGCTTCTGAGGAACGCTTTTCCTACATTTTTTAGGTTAAAATGGATACAGTACATTCATCAGAAACGTTGATGAAACCAGGCTACATGGGGTCGTCCCCTAGAACGTTATTCTTCACAGAATTGATTGGGTTTTTGGACCTTTTACACCGTCCGGTGTTCTAGATGTGAGCCGGGATAGCTCAGTCGGTATAGCGACTGGCTACGGGTTGGAGGACCAAGAGGTCGGAGTTGAAATGACCCCTCAATTATCCTTACGAGGCTGAGTGACCCCGTTTCAGACCCACAACTTCTCAGAAAATCTGGTAGCGCTGCGAATCGAACCAGGACCTCTGGATCTGTAGCCAGGAACTCTGACCACTAGACCAGAGGCAATGCGCTTATGGAAAAATATGTGTACCCCTTTAGTTATTCCATTTTCTCAATCTTGTCTGTATTGAAAACGCAATAAAAAAATTTAATATACAGAAAAATCTTGGCAATGCAATACGTTTTTCTCTTGTATATTTTGAGACCAATAGCCAGTCCATCCCATAAAAGAATGTCCCTATGCATAACTAATTGAGCACTATGCCATGTAGGCGTATGGGGGAGTGGATATATAGATCCAAATTTTCTTGACCTCGGCACTGGCTGGAGGTGAGTGGTCAGCTTTATGCCCTGGCCGCCTTATCCCCGGTACTCATCGGATAGGAGGTTGGGTGGTCCCCAGAGCCGGTCTGGACGACGTAGAGAAAATTGTTGACCCTACCGGGACTCGAACTCCCACCCTTCAGTCGTCCAGCCCGCAGGCACTCGCTATACCGACTAATATCCCAGCTCCTGTCTATCTCACAACATTTGTTAAAGATTTGAAATATATAAAACAGAGACCATGTTTTTGTTATTTACTGTAATGAAAGCAATAATTCTGAATTTATCACCGAACACTGAGCAGGCAGGCGGCCGATATGAAAAGCCTCCCACCTGTTAGTAGTTGTAACTTACATTTGTTGTAACTCCTGGATAATTTATCATCAAAAGAAAACAAATTCAGAAGTGTCATGGATAAATTTTTCTATTAAATTCTTTATTATAATAAAAAAAAATCCAAATAGCCTGAAGTTAAAAAGAAAATAATATTAATTTATAATTCTTTGTGACTGTTGAACCCCTCCGCTCGCAGAAGGAGCGAAATCTCTCTTAACGTGTTTTTAAGCTGAAAGTCTGGTTGTTGCTCGTTATAAATCTAATTTCCTGTTCTTTAGTATGTCCCATTGAGATGACTGACTGCGGCGCGCTTTCAGATCTGTGCACTCGAGTGTTGAAACAGATTAAATGGATTGGCAAAGGCTTCCCCCTGTTCCACACAGCCTGTCGCTTCTTTCTTGTAAGAGATTTGATGAACTTAGAGAGGCTTTTCCGTCACGGAGACAAATGTTCTTATTATGTCACGTGTTTCCGCCCAGATAGGACACCGTCAGGTGACACTTCAGAAATATACAAATGTCGAGGGAACTGATTAAAATTAAAATGCTACATGTTAGTTAAATTGTGTTCGTTCCGATTTAATATCATATTCACTCAAATTTTAAAATATTAAAAATAGACATACGTTTGTAAAATTGTAATTAAAACATCTATGAAACTGAAGAAGAGAGGGCCCAACAAACGGCTGTAGAGCCATTGATGTCTGAATGAATGAACGAATAGGGTCGATGTGATATTATTGTTATTGTTATTATTGGAGGGGGTGGGTTTCCCCATGCACCGCGACCAGTTGTTGATGTATTGTACGTCCCCCTTTGATATTCTACCAGTCTCCATACCCTGCCGGTACTGGTGCGTGCTATCAGCCCCGTTTGAGCCAACGAAGTCGGCCCTCGGTACCTTGATGCTTCCCCCATCTACCAGAGGCATTGGAAACTACTTGGGCGGGAAATTTGCCTAATTTTGCTCAGAGGTCTGAATTTTTCCGCCCTTAAAAATTCCACGACCTCCGCCGGGTTTGAACCCGCGTACCTTGAGTCATGAGGTGGGAACGTTACCCCTAGACAACGGAGGCCGCTTGTCGATGTGGTAAGTTTGGTGTGTTAATAAAGGTGTTTGTTTTTGTGACGGAAATATCTCTCCAATCTTATCAGTTAAAAACAAGAAACACTTATTTTAAGAAAACAAATTATTATTTCTCCAAATATTCGCCATATCGAAATATTTTTCGAATAACAGTTGTAGATATTTGAATATGCCTAGCGGGTTTGTCCAGGGGTGGCGTTATAGACTTTGCGGCTGTCTTGCCTCAAGTTTCCCGTGGTTTTCTTCGCAATCACAGCCGTCTCCAGAAGTCGACCCAGTTCTCTACTATAACTGACTGTTCTACTCGACTGCTCTGTCCCTACTACTCCTGTCTTACTCGTATATAAACACTTTGCACGGACTCCACGGAAAAAACCGTCTTATATTTTCCAGAATGCGTGTTTTACAGGTCCGATACCTAGCAACGGATATCTTATTGTTGAGCGCTTATGTTGTGGGAATATATTTACGCGACTCGTTGCTAAGAATGGGTATACACGTCACAATATCTTCTGACCTGAAGATGGAGGAGGTACGTCTCTTTGACTATGCCGTGTCACTTCCCACTGCTGGTGCAACAAGTTGTGATCTGTTTCCGTGTTGTAGTTCAGCAATGGAGTATGCGGAACACGTAAGACACTGAGGGCTGCACGTTTTTATTATTATAAATCGGGCTCCCGGCGCGATCTGAGTAGGTGCCTCCACAGCGAGAGATACACCATAATTCAATCTACGGGGGGGGGGGTGACCATAATTCAAAATAGCAGCATCGTAAGTGGGCCTTCCGTTCTTAATACAATTAGCATAAGTATTTATTTTGTTGTGCTCAAAAAAGGGGATCGGGCCCCCAAAGAAAAGCTTTGGGACATGTAGAAATGTAAGTTCTTTTGGAGAGTGTCTCGGTGGCAACTTTTTCTTTCGGTATAAATCTTTTAGTTGACATGTATGATGTTAACAGAAGATAATTTTACATAGATACTGGCTACTCATGGAGATGTATTTTATTTATTATAATTCTAAAGTTAATTCATACGATTGCACGTAATATTTTGGTATTAAAATATGTGAGTATGTTAAACACGAACAGTGTAACACTTTAACGTGGGTTTTAACACTATCTTTCGTAAGTGTTTGTAGACGTAGAATTTATCTTTCGTAAGTGTTTGTAGACGTAGAATTAATTTCGCATGTATTTTCTTTAAGTGTTTTTCTCACGGGTGCTACAGAAGTGAAACAGAATATTACGAGTAAATACTAAGCATATTGCAGCTGCCAAACCTTAAGGCTGGGTCCACACGAGTGCACAAAATGCGTCCGTTGTAACGAACTTCGTGACGTCCGTTGTAGAAATTAGAAGAGAGGCGAATACTACGCTTTCATCTGGCTCCACTGCAGACAAAAACTACGCACCGCATTCTGAAACTGTTTGGTGTCCTCAGAAACGTCCGTCATAATGTACGTTCGTTGCAACGGACGTACTTTGTGCGCTCGTGTGACCCCAGCCTCAATCTGTAGGACGGGTGTCTGAAAATTAAGGATTTTAGAAACAAATGAAGCAAGAGTTCTATCTTCTGAGACATAACGCCGTGTAGCCCTTTGAAAGTCAACCACTGTTTCGGAGAAATAATTCGCCTCTATCTTCAGGGTCGAAGAAAAAGCCAAGCAACAAACTAGTGCTAATGAAAGTGGCTCTACTTGCTCTGTTTGTCACCTGCTTTCACGTTATTTTCTTGCTTGGCTTATTCCGAAACGTCGTTTGACTTTCAACGAACCACACTTTATCCCAGAAGATAGAACTCTTCATAACTACAGTGCTGACAACCTCAAATACTTAATTTTGGGCCATTCTGTGTAAAAGAATCCCTCAGTTCAAGATTTAAAGTTTATGATCCATTGACTCAACTCCAGGTATACACTTTCTGATTGCAGACTTTGTTTCGTTACCGTGGAAACAAGAGATATATTAATATTTTAGTAACTTTGTGCTGTGGTGGGGATGGTGGACATATTTCCCAATGTATCCGAAATAGTAAATAAATTCCCCACCTTTATGAAGCCGAGCCGGTGTAGCTCATTCTGTGTAGCGACGGGCTACATGTTGAACGGCCAGTGTTTTATTCCCGACAGGGGCAAGAAATTTGTCTCTACTTCACAGCGTCCAGACCGGCTCTGGGGCACGCCCAGTCTCCTGACCAATGGGTACAGGGGGCTCTTTCCCCAGGGGTAAAATGGCCGGTGCGTGAAGCTGACCACTCACCTCCACTCAATTCTAGGTCAAGAATACGTGGATATATACCTCCACTCTCACGTACGTCTTCATGGCGTGGTGCCTAATTAATTAAGCACAGGGACACATTTTTTATCATTAGAAATGGCCCTCGTATCAGCTCTCTGCAATTAGTACGTCTGTTTCTCAAGCAGACTTTAAACCAAAATTATGTTTGCATTTCTTATTTCCGCATACGTGCTTTTATTTAATTCTTATTTATTTAATTCTCAAAAGAAAAAAATGTTTACTAAATAGTTCTATCTTCTGGGATATAACATCGTGTAGTGTGGTTAGATTTCACCAGACTACACGGCGTTATTTCGCAGGAGGTGGAACTCATCTTAACCTCAAATCATACAGCATTTACTAAGAATTGAAAGTTTTGAAGCCCTTCTCTGTGCGATTTCTTTTTCCACCCTCTGTTCTCACCATCTCTGTTAGGCCTCCAATTTCCCCTGTCCCATTTCTTCCGCTAAAGGCCGACCCTTAGGCTCATACTTACAATTCACGATTTATGAAGACAGAAAAACTCAGTATATAATAAAGACAAAGCTATCCCTGACAGGCCGTGGAGGCCCATAGGGTTGTGAGACGTCGAGGCTCCCACATTTTCTAGACAATAGGCTCACAGATGACGGTGAGGTTGTCAGCCTTACGCGCCGACCGCCTTTTTACCCCCCAAGAAGATTTCTGGTACTCATTTCTGTTAGAGACTGAGTCGACTCCAGGGCCATAGTACGGGTGGAAGGAATAGGAAGAAAGTGACCTCATCGGGATTGGATCTCGCGACGTTCCGGCTTTTAACATGGTGCCTCAACCAACTACGCTACCGCGTACCCCTGAACTCTCTATATAACCTGGGGAAGATAATGGTAACTATCTCCAATCGGTTACCATTCCGTCTTTGTGTCTGCTCATGGTTACACATTGCAGCATATATTTTGTCCGTTACTAAGTAACGGATGTTAAATCCGCGACGAATATCGATAGAACTTAGTCATCCTGAATAGGACGCATGCCTACATGAAAATTCATTCGATCTGACAGAACAAACTCTTTCCTAATACAAGGAGTTTACGTGAAAATATTCGAATACTTCGAAAAAATGATCAGAAAAAGGTAACCTGAAAATTAAGTTGAGCAGAAAATGCGTGGCGTGAACACGACGCGGTTAACTTTTTGCTGAGTGCTGTCAGCTGGCTCGCTTGCTGCAGCAATTGTCTGCAGCGGATCAGACCGGTCTGAGGTCACATGCACCAAGCAGGATCTGCATTCCCAGAGATAATGGGAATAATAGAAAGAAGAGAATAAAAGAATGCTGTGTGCTTAAGGGGAATAGTTATAGACATAAGATGGAAGCAAGTAACTGAGATAATTAGTTACTCCATAATCTGCAGAGCCCTCTCTTTACCAAAGATTATTAGAGTGATCAGACCAAGGAGGATGAGATGGAAGAGACATGCACCACACGTGGACGGTACATGAGAAATTGATAAAAACATTTTAATTTGAATTTATAATAGATCGGGGCACACGGTAGCTGGTTGAGACACTATGCTACAAAACGGAAGGTCGCGGGACCGAATCCCGATGAGATGAATTTGTAAATTTATTTAATCCTCCCAGTCGCACTATGGCCCTGGGATCGAGTCAGCCTCTGACAGAAATGAATACCAGGAATCTTCCTGGGGGTAAAGGGCGGCTGGCCCGTAAGGCTGACAACCTCACCGCCATCTGTGAGCCGATTGTCTAGAGAAAATGTGGGAGCCTCAACATCTCACAACCCTATGGGCCTCAACGGCCTGTTACAAGGATAGCTTTACTTTACCTAATACTTACTAATACTTACCTAATAGAACATTTGGTGCTAAACTGACCTCAAGTTTCGTAAGCGAAGACCTGTAAGAGGTGGATCGGTAAAGTGATGGTATCTGCACGTGGACTGCAGGAGTCTGATTCACACCAATCCAGACCAGCTCTAGGGGCTTCCCCTTCGCTGGGTATTGCGTGGTATTTGTACTTGGGATAAAGTGACAGAAGCGTGAATTTGACAAGTTATCTCCAAGTATACGAGGTTTAGAATACGTGAAGTTATTCTTTTATTCCCTCATAGCGACTGGCTAATGGCTGGACGACCGAGGGGTTGGAGTTCGAGTCCTGGTAGGGTAAAGAATTTTCTCCACGTCGTCCAGACCGGCTCTGGGGCCCATCCAGCTTCTTATCCAATGCGTACAAGGGGGCTACTTCCCCGGGGTTAAAGCGGTAGGGGCGTGACGATGACATTTCACCTCTCAACAAGTTCCGATGTCAAGAATACGTGGATTTATACGTCTTCCCAGCGTGATGTTTAATTAGTTAAGCACAAGGACAACTTCATCTATTTTGTCTTTGTTTTAAGTTACTCTGTTCCTAACATTGTCTAATTTCTTTTCAGCGGTTTGTCGGTCTCCGCTGCAGACGAGATCTCTGGTCGCGGGGTAACACCGGTGTATCTCAGGTGCTCTCAGGGACACCTGGAATGGTTGTACCCTCGAGGAGCCCTGAGAGTTCTGCTTAGATTGGGAGCCTCAGGTCGTGACTTCCGAGGCTGCATAAAGGCGTCCGGAATATTTTCGGGTGCTCACATTTTCCTGGAAGGCCCTCGATCACTCCTGCCTCTGTATCCTGCCCTGCAGGATAATGACGGTTCTCTGCAGATGGCCAGGTGTTTCCAGAGCCGCGATGGGCAGGCTGCACTTTACGTTGAGGCCATCTCTTCCAGGGGAGTCCTACAGAGACAAGTGGTGGCTTTCTCTTACCATCTGCAGCCATTGCCGAGGGGCAGATCGTACTACGATCCTGAAGAAGGTGAGTAGCTCTGAAGCTTAAGAACCAAATTTTATTGACTTTCGCCCAAACATCTCAGACCTAAATTTCTTCTAAATGATATTGTGACGTGATTGAATGACTACAGACGGAATTTGGATTGATAATTGGATTTATTGAATTCTTACAGATCCGTGACTACAAATACTTATAACCGTTTCACTAGAGCACACACTTCAGTTTTCTCAGCCTGTTATGTCTTCACCAGTCGTTGTCTGGTAACGGCTTCCAACGGCGGACGTTCCCCTTCCTCTGGGTTCCCGAATTGTTCCCGGCCTCAGCTACAGCAACTCTCGACTAACTCACTCACTCTCCAACAAACTCAATCCAGCTCCCAAATTGTCCCGCTTATAACATCTCGGCTCTGACCTCACAGTAAACGCTGTTCCTTTGTTTCTGTTTACGGGCCGTTGCCTAGTAACGGCCGTTGTCCACTTGTTTTTTTGGCTGTCGTTAGCTAGCAACGGATGTAAAAGCTACAATATTTTCTTTTCAGTTCCTACCTCAGGCGGAATATTTTGAAATCTCATGTTTGTAAGGTAAACGTATGGAAGTACGTGGAGCTAATTCACTTCTCTGATTAGGCCGTGCACTACCAGGTCTCCGTCCAAAAACAGGAGACAGGCCTACCCTTTTCTCAGGCGACGTTATGTCTTCTTGACCAATTGATAAATAATTATTCGTCTGGTTTTAGGGACTCCGAAATTTCATTCCAGTATAACCCTACTTTTCCAACACTGATTTTAATATTATCATATCATCCATTCCGTTGTCTTTGAACTCCCTTCTCTTAACGGTTTCTTGCTAGATTGTTGAAGAACAAGAGAACCATCAAACGTAAGAAACTAAATTTCAGTCAATAAAATTTTCTTACATGTTTCGTGCGTTTAGGGATAAGTGGATTCTTGCATTAACTCCCCAGTACGTCTTAGGGACATGAGATTTCTTCTGAGTACAGGAAGCTGTCATATTTGTTGTAGCTGCTGTGTATTCAGGTTGTTTATGTGTGTTCCTCGCATGAAGTGCTGAGTAGTGCTTTGTGACTTGTTACTGAAGCCTCTGAAGATGGTTCTGTGTGACCTAAACATGTAAGGCCATTGTACTAAAACTTTGTTATACATGATGGCCGGCTGGTCCTTCAACATGTGACATAATGTGTAGCGGTCGAGATGTGAATAAGATTTCTTACCGAAATTTCATATCCATTTATTTACCGTGTATCGCCTTAGTAATAAGAGGAATGTGTCATATGCAAGTCAACGTTCTTTGTTTATTTTTTTTATTACTTGGTGGGGTGGGACTAAGTCCCTTGTACTGCGGCCACTTCTGGCCTATTGTACCAGCCCCAGATGATAGGTGAGGGTGATTGTGGAGCAGTTGGTGGAATGAAGATTGGCAGGGGAAACCGAAGTACTCGGACAAAACCTGCCGCAGCGCCACTTTGTCCACTACAAATCCCACTTGACCAGATCCGGGATCGAAGCCAGGCCGCCGCGGTGGGATGCCAGCGAATAACCGCTTGAGCTATGGCGCGGCCTCCCAGATCATGCCTTAGACCGCGCGGCCACTGTGATCAGCATGGAAATAATGTTTACGGAAGATAATGTTATTTTTTCCGTAGCTCCACTGACGTCAGAGCAAAGTAAGGCTGTGTGAGGCGCAACGGAAAGCCCTGAACCCGGACACGGTGCCAGTAGCAGCTATGTATGTATGTTGTAACTAAGAATACTGCTGTTTATGAATGTTTGCGTCTAGGGAGGGGTCTTAATTGCCGCACTCCACCAGACCCATTTCCTTTTTGGCGAGCTGTTACGTTGCCATAGAGACAAATACTATTTTGTTATTGCATATGACTCCTGAAGGCTTAGAAAGGACATCCGCTTTGTGCACAAAAAAAAAAAAACAAGATGGCGAACGGGGTAATGTGAACACTAGGCGGCGCCATAACTCAAGCGGTTAGTCGCTGGCTTCCCACGACGGCTGCCCGGGTTCGATCTCAGGTCTGGTCAAGTGGGATTTGTGGTGGACGAAGTGGCGCTGCGGCGGGTTTTCTCCTAGTACTTCGGTTTGCCCTGCCAATCTTCATTCCACCAAATTCTCCATCATAATTACCCGGGGCAGGTACAATACGCCAATCAGTGGCCGCCGTGCCGAGTGGACGCAGCTGGACCCCACATTTATGGGAATAACGAGGGATTATGGGTATCATCATACATGAGAGATTACGTGTACTAGTGACTGTAGACGGGGTTTGGATTGGTGAATGCATTTATTGACCACTTGCACGTCGTAACTATAAATAGTTATTACACCATTGTTGATTTCTACGCTAAAGATCACTAAGTCTTTTAACTCTGCTTTCACTAGTTGTTTTGTAACAGCTCTCAACAATGGCTATTCCTCTGCATTAGCACTAGACGTTTCCTAGTAACGGATCTTAACGATGGAGATTCATCCGCTTCCGTTTCCGCTGGTTATCACTCCACAGCTGAACACTCAACTAAACTGCCAACTTAAAGTCAAAGTCACATTGCGACTGACGGTCGGTCAGTCTGTCTGTCTTGATGTCGAGCCCCGACTGGGGCTCATGACCAGATTTTTTTTTCTTTATATGAAAGTTACTGTCCTGTTCATTTGGGGCGCCCTCTCTGACGAGAGGTCGGGTCTGCTCTCTTATAACCACTTTGCACGGACCCCACCGAAAACAAAGCCAGTATGTTGGTAAATCCTGGTTACCTCGCCGTTGCCTAGCAGTAGATGTTACTATTTCGCGCGTTTGCTTCTGTTGGAATGTGTTTAGCGACTCGTTGCCTAGAAAGGGGCGTGACGCGGACCACATAGAAAACACTTCTTGCAATATATTTTCTATTTTTGCTAGCGTATCTCTGTCGTTGCCTAGAAATGTGTCTACGTGTCACAATATAAAATTTCGTTTGATTGGCTTTAAATTCGTTTTCTACAAGAAGAGCGGCGGATTGTGAGCATAGTAACAGGCCGTGGAGGCCCTGTGAGAGGTCGAGGCTCCCACATTTTCTTGACAATGGCTCACAGATGGCGGTGAGGGTGCCAGCCTTACGCGCAGGCCGCCCTTTACACCCAAGAATATTCCTGGTACTCATTTCTGTTAAGAGGCTGAGTCGACCCCAGGGCCATAGTGCGGCTGGAAGGATTAGGTCAATTGAAAAAAAATCCAGTGACCTCATCGGGACTTGAACCCGCGACCTTCCAGCTTGTAGCATAGTGCCTCAACCAAGTACGCACCTCGTGTCCCGCATAATAAGTGAGAGATTGAATTATGTTTATATGATTACAGTCTTGCTTGAAGTACTGTAGAGCGGAAATATTATGAGCGCTAAAATAAGGGGGATGCCGACAGAATCTTCCCTGAACGATTGGGGCTCCGAATTAGCGAGGCTGTCGCCCACGAAGATTCTATCTCTGTCAGTCTCCGTGAAGACTTCCTCTTTTTTTTTAAGTGAAATTCTGTTTATTCGAAATGAAGCAAAACTTTGGTTAAAGTAGTGCCATAGCATACATGTTATTGTTATGAAACTATCAATCATAAAGTTAAGTGGTTTTGTGTTCCCTTACTACCTCACTGATTGACAGAAATGGGAATGTTTCAATGTTGAACGCGCCTGTAGATGCCATCTTGAGATATGCCAGCGTGGAACCGAATGTTCAGAGGTGAAATTACATCTCAGACATTTGTCTTGTCTGTCAGCCATGTTGTTTTCTGTGTGAGCTTTTAACCATTCAGCGTAGCCCTACAGTTTTCCTGGGTGGACATAGCACTAACTTCGTCGACAAGCGGCGGTCGCTCAGTCGGTATAGTTCGCTTGCGGACTACAGGCTACGGAGTTTGTTTGTTGGTTGGCCATTTTAACGTCTGCGCATTTGCTGTTTCCCGGTGGAACACTCTTTGTTAACATCGAAATATTAATGATACTACAGTTTTTGGTTGGGCAAGCGGTAGCATAGTTAGTTGAGGCATTGTGCTACAAGCCGGAAGGTAGTGTGCGGGATTCCCGATGAGGTAATTGGATATTTCAATTACCCTAACCCTTCCAGCCGCACTATGGCCCTGGGGTAGACTCTGCCTCTAACAGAAATGAGCACCAGGAATATTCTTGGGGGTAAAGGGCGGCCGGCACGGAAGGCTGTCAACTTCACCGCCATCTGTGAGCCGATTGTCTAGAAAATGTGGGAGCCTCGACGTCCTGTAACAGGGATAGCTTTACCCTTCTTTTTGTTAGTTTTTTAGTGCCTATCCTCAGTTTTGTATGAATGTAAGACTTGACCTCTAGCGCCCATTAAGTAATGTTGATGGAATTATTTCCCCAGAATACTGCCCACGTAAAAGTATATCTAGTTATAATTAGACGGTAATTTGCGTCTGTCATTAAGAACTTAAGACTAAAAGTGTTTGAGAACAAAGCATTAAACGGTATCTTTTTTTTTACGGCGTGTTACGTTATGGACGCCTGTTTGGTCTAGTGGGCAGAGTTCCTGACTACAGATCCGGAGGTCCCGGGTTCGATACGGAGTCCATTCAGCCCCGTGAGGATAATTGAGGGTACTTAAATGGAAAGGTAGCGGCTCCGGTCTAGAAAACCCAGATTACCGGCCGTGGGAATCCATTGCGCTTGCCACGCAACACCCTCTCTCGGGAATAGTTGGCACTAACGTCGCCGACAATCAGAGGTCTCTCGGTCGGTATAGTTCGCTTGCGGAATACAGGCCACGGAGTTACGTTATGAAATCAAGGTGTAACGAGGCATTCCTCGCAGCAATTGGTAATGAAGTTACCAAAGACGAATGGAGATTAACAGGAGGTCATTATTAATTTTTGTTGTGGTTATTGTCTACCATTGCATGTTTACAGCTTACAGATGTCATAATGTATAAGGCAAAAAGGTAAAGTTGTTCCTGTGATTAACTAATTAAGCACTACACCATGAAGGCGTATGGGGTAGTGAATGTATAGATCCACATTTTCTTCACCTCAGCTCTAGATGGAGATGAGTGGTCAGCTTCACGTTCCGGCCGCTTTACCCCCGGGGAAAGAGCCCCCGTATTCATTGGGTAGGAGGCTGGGTGGGCCTGAGAGCTGATCTGGACGACGTGGAGAAAAGTTTTGCTCCTACCGGGACTCGGAACTCCATTTCCTCTACCGTCCAGCTTGTAGCTAGTCGCTATATCGACTGAGCCATCCCGGCTCCGGTCATGTGGATGATAAATAAATTACATTTTCACCGAATTACAAATCAAAATGGATCAATTTTCCATAATTAAATATGTCTTCAAATTATTATTATAACTGCTGTCATGGTTGTTAAAAACTATAAATAAATATAACTCATGCAGTTGATGTAACGGTAAAAGGTAAAGCTATCCTTGTTAACACGCCGTGGAGGCCCATAGGGTTGTGAGACGTCGAAGCTCCCACATTTTGGTACAAATGTTATTTTTTTGGACATTATCCATCGTCTTATCTCTGTCTCAAAACCGTCCTGTTTATTTTTCAAAACACAACGTTTCGGAGACTGGATTCTGTCTCTGTCTTCAGGTAAAACCTAATCTCCTGACACTTATGCCAGCACCAAGATGGAGTACATATAAGCCAAACACAACACTAACCATCTGCGAGAGCTGAGAAAACATTAAATTATTGAAACGCCACACGTATGAGGCCTTGCACCAGAGAAATATCTCGAATGAAATCATCGCTGGAGAGAAGTAATATTTCTTAAGGTACCAACACAAGAAAAACAAATTCTTTTCACCCCCCCCCCCCCCACCCTGCACTCCAACCACAATTGACGGCACTGTATTCTCTTGATTTCTGCTGTGATAAACAGAACGGTTTTTCGATAAAGACAAGGCGATGGATAAAGTCCAGAAACATAATATTTGTACCAACGCACCATCGTCACAAAGTTTTAGATCTTACTCCCACATTTTCTGGACAGTCGGCTTACAGATGGCGGTAAGGGGTGATTAAACAAGTTAGGAATAATGTAATGTAACCGCTTCGTTTCAGGATAGTTTAAAATTCATTAGCCATTCAACATACTTCCATTCCACTTGAACTCTTGACAGCGTCATTTAATAAGCCCTAAATAAACACAACTCTTGCAGTTGATGCAGCATAGTTAAACAAGTTACAAATAATTTAATCCTTAAACTGATGTACGAATTCTTGACAGCGTCGTTTAATAAGCCATAAATAAACACAACTCTTGCAGTTGATGCAGCATAGTTAAACAAGTTACAAATAATTTAATCCTTAAACTGATGTACGAATTCTTGACAGCGTCGTTTAATAAGCCATAAATAAACACAACTCTTGCAGTTGATGCAGCATAGTTAAACAAGTTACAAATAATTTAATCCTTAAACTGATGTACGAATTCTTAACAGCGTCGTTTAATAAGCCATAAATAAACACAACTCTTGCAGATGATGCAGCATAGTTAAACAAGTTACAAATAATTTAATCCTAAAACTGATGTACAAATCTAAGTAGATATTTAATCGTCGTAATTACTCGCAAATTCTGCTAGAAGTGCAGAAAACTGCATTATCTACGCCGTCTTTGATGGCCTTAACTAGAGAGGGTATAATTAAAGTTACAGGCCACTTCGTAAGGTGAAGTTGAACGGTTCTTGAATATTAAATCATCCGCAGTGCCCTATGGGCCCCAAGCTACCCACGCTGTTTCTAATGAAGTAATTAATAACATTTTTTTTTGTCGCTCAACTTTGACGCGACTATTTCCTAGTGGCGCTGTGTGGCTCCCAACGGGTAAGTTTCCAGTTGCTGCAACCAGGGACCGGCCCACCGACCACTGTCAGTCTCTCAGTATCCACACGTCGCATCTTCCGAGCTCTTCTCTTTTGTCCATTTCTTAAGTATTTCGTGTAAAAAAATTACCGTCCATTAAATTGGTTTCGAAAAGGACTCACGAAAATGCCTATTTGGCACAGACCTGGGACCACTGAGCATATTTTTACAGTGCTAATTTTTAAAATGAATTTTTCTTATTGTGACAATTTCGTGTGTAAAGCTTTTTCATTATTACATCAAAATGTTGACAGCAAAACTTTCAAAATTATGCAAGATTTGAGGTTTTCACGGCGGTGACTATGAAAAATATCTTCTTCTGAGATGTGGCGCCGTGTAGTTCTTGTGTGAGCTAAGGTTTCGGATGACCGTATCGCCTCCATCTTCTGCTTCCTGAAGATGAAGGCGATACGTTCCTCCGAAACATCAGTTCACACAAGACCTACACGGCGCCACAACCCAGAATACGGAGTTCTTTCAAAATCAAATTACACGTGAAGACATCTTTCTTCTGGTACCGTGGAGCCTGATGAAAATCAACTTGCTGCCTGCTTCAAGCTTAATTTCTGACTGGATTACTTTTCAACCCTGAAGATCGAGGCGGTATGTTCCTCCGAAATTCCGGTTGGCATTCGCCTAACTACACGGTGGTATACCCGAGAATATAGAACTCTTCATAACCACCGCTGCGAGAAACTCTGGTCTTACATGCGTCACATATCAATACGACTCAAATATCTAGAATAGCTCAGACACTTCAGTGACCATGCTCGATGGTTGAGGTTCGATTCCTGTTTCCATATGGGCCCTGCGGATAATCCAGCCTCCCATCCAACGGGTAACTGTAAAGGCATCCCTGTAACAGGCAGTGGAGGCCCATAGGGTTGTGAGACGTCGAGGCTCCTACATTTTCTAGACAGTCGGCTAACAGATGGCGCTGAGGTTAAGTAAAGCTATCCCTGTAACAGGCAGTGGAAGTCCAGAGGGTTGTGAGACGTCGAGGCTCCCACATTATCTAGACAGTCGGCTAACAGATGGCGGTGAGGTTAAGTAAAGCTATCCCTGTAACAGGCAGTGGAAGTCCAGAGGGTTGTGAGACGTCGAGGCTCCTACATTTTCTAGACAGTCGGCTCACATACGGCGGTGAGGTTAAGTAAAGCTATCCCTGTAACAGGCAGTGGAGGCCCATAGGATTGTGAGACGTCGAGGCTCCCACATTTTGCAGACAGTCGGTTCGCAGATGGTGGTGAGTTTATCAGCCGTACTCACCGGCCGCTCTTTACCCTCAGGAAGATTCGTTATAGTCATTTCTGTTAGAGGCTGAGTCTAAGCCCAGGGTCATATTGCGGCTGGGAGGATTAGATTGAAATATCCAATGACCTCAGTGGAAATTGAACCCGCGACCTACCGGCTTGCAGCATAGTGCTTCTACTATCTACTTTACATTGTGCCCTTATCCATTGGGTACCGGGAGCTATTTCTGTGGCAAGTGCATATGTTCTGCTCCAACTACTGCCAAGGTTACAAAATACGTGAAGCTATACCTCCACAACCCCATACTTCATTATGGTTGTACCTTGCAGTAGAGCTATGTGGACATCATTCTAAAGACAAATGTCGCGAAATGTTTCCCCTCCCCTCTCAGGCACAGGATAACGATGGTGGACCCGTGGTTCTGTGCCAGTGATTTGTCAATCTGTCTCTGCCACCATGAGCATCAGGAGGTATGTCGGGTCTTGACAGCCTTCGGCTGTACCACGTGCTTCAGTCTGTCTCTCTCTGTTTCCTGTTAAACGAAAGTAGAAACCGTATAGTCCGAAGTACTGTCGCCTTTGTCAGCCATTTTGTTCAAGGTGTGAACTTGAAAACAAAAGAGGGGAGATACACACACCGCTGGTAATTATGTAATTATGAGCGTCTTTTACGTACACCCTATTGATTGGCTGCAAGCGGGAAAGGAAGTATAGATTTATATTTTCAATGTAAAACCTGCACAAGTTAATGACTAGTCAAAGCTAGTATCAAACTCCATATTGTCATTCTTATGGCATTTTAGGAGTACTACGTTATGATTTGCTTGTAGTCTGATATTTGACNTTATTAATATATATTATATTATTATTATTATATTATAATATTATATTATATATATATTTTATTTAATTTTATTCTATTCAGTTACTTTGTTTTATCTATTGTGTATATTATATACTATTTTGACATGTTCTATATCTTACGTTTACTGTGGATCTACTGTTTCTTTTAATGAAAATTGTGCAATAACAAGCGGGTTCCGTGTTCTGTATCATCAGTGATACACTTCAGGAGGGAAGTGTTTGGCGTTTAGCCTACAGTTTCGTGAACCGGGGTAGCTCAGTAGCTATATTGAATGGATGCGGTATCGACGGCAGGGATTCGATTCTCGACAGGTGCAAGAACATTTTTCTGTATTCCACGGCGTTCAGACCGGCTCTGGGGCCCACACAATGTCCTATGCAGCGGGTACCGGTGGTTCTTGCCTTGGGGGATAAAACGGCAGGGCGTGAAGCTGACTTCTCACCTTCATATATTACTGAAATCAAGAATGGTGGAGCTATACCTCCGCTCTCCCATATGTCTTCGTGGCGTGGTACACGGGCAACTTTACGTCTTTTGTCGTTTACATACCGTTTCTATAATGAAACATCGAAGTGTTAACGGCTCGTTAGGTTTGATCTGTATTATAGGACTATGGAAAATTTCGGTCACAGTAGCCTCGTTGTCTAAGGCATGAAATGCTCGCTCGGACGCTGGAATCGTGGGTTCGAATCCCATACAAGGTATGGATGTTTGGTGTGTGTGTGATTGTCCTGTGTGTAGGTAGAGGCCTTGTGACGGGCTGATCACTCGTCCAAGGAGTCCTGCTGTCAGTGAAAAATGATTACGGAACTGATTGAGAGTCCTGGGCCCTGAACTGACTGGAAGAGCCAGTGAAAAAAAAAGAGACCAATTTCTGCTTCACATTTAATTATATGTACAGTGTTTGTGTTAGAAAGAACATCACATTATTACAGTTAATAGCACACGGTTTAAAAATAAAGCATTTTAGACTAGCCCGTGCCCCAAGTCCTGCAAACACGCATGTTGCTGGTCAGTTTACGTGCAAATGTTAAGACATCATTAGAGACTCATTAGCAGCCATTTACTTACGAGCAAATAATTCTGTAAATATGTTTCTTGCTTAACAGTACAACACGCAGAAGCGTCCTGTTAGCTGCATCTGAGTGTACGGCAGAAACATTTAGCTCTTTATTATAGAGAGAGAACTTATCGAATTGGTTATTGATTTATCACGGCTGTGGCACTCTTCCGAGATTCACGCTGCAATTATCTTGTTATAAAGCTTGTTTAATATTGCGAAAATAATTTGCGAATGTGCGGTTATGGTAGGGGCACGCGTTAATTAATTGATTGAAGCACTATGCTACAAGCCGGAAGGTCGCGGGTTCAAGTCCCGATGAGGTCATTAGATTTCTTTCAGCTGACCTAATCCTTCCAGCCCCACTATGGCCCTGGGGTCGACTCAACCTCTCTAACAGAAATGAGTACCAGGAATATTCTTGGGGGTAAAGGGCGGCCGGCGCTTAAGGCCGACAACCTTACCGCCATCTTTGAGCCGATTGTCTAGAACAGCGATGGCCAACTGGCGGCCCGCGGGCCGTATCCGGCCCGCGACTTGATTTACTCCGGCCCCCTGCCAAGTCTCAGGTTTATTTTCAAAAATCTTAACTTCACAGCTGTATTGGCATAGAATTCAGTTTTTAATAGGACGTTTCATTAGCTTACAGCATTTTGCAATTGACTGTATACGTTCTTACTGAGTTGGACAGTTCAAACGGTTTTCTAATAACTGTGTTCATGTCATGGAAATTCAAAGTTCCCCAACCCTACTTCTGTAGGGAGATGACACTGAAGGGAAGACCGTAGTGGTGAAGGATTTATGACACCTTCAAAATAATAACCATTCCCAGCTTGCTCG
>NW_019733847.1:677177-749115 GCF_002891405.2 Cryptotermes secundus | reverse complement strand
GCCTGTTACAGGGACAGCTTTACTTAACCTCACCGTCATCTGTGAGCCGACTGTCTAGAAAATGTGGGAGCCTCGACGTCTCACAACCCTATAGGCCTCCACGGCCTGTTACAGGGACAGCTTTACTTAACCTCACCGTCATCTGTGAGCCGACTGTCTAGAAAATGTGGGAGCCTCGACGTCTCACAACCCTATAGGCCTCCACGGCCTGTTACAGGGACAGCTTTACTTAACCTCACCGTCATCTGTGAGCCGACTGTCTAGAAAATGTGGGAGCCTCGACGTCTCACAACCCTATGGGCCTCCACGGCCTGTTACAGGGATAGCTTTACCTTTACGTCTGTTACCTGTATTCTGTACCTTCTTCCGCATTGGGTGTTAAGATTGGATTGTGTCGCCGATATGGGAAGATGGCGCCGTTATGATGTTGGTGCTGGTAACCATGTTGGGATTGCTGATGCAGTAAGCAAAGGAAAGCAGATGTTTGTGTAATCAGATTTGCGCAACGCTAGGAGGATTTTGCTTATGTTACGTCCGGCTGCTGATGCAGCTGATTTGTTGACATTCCGCCGTTCATATTCTTTCTTTCTGTCTTTCTTTCTTCCTGCTGCCCCCACTGGGAGCACTGGGCGTCCGTGAAACGCTTCGTTTCACTTCGTTTTTTTATTCTTACACAGTCGGTAGGGCTCTCTGGTCGGGGGATGAGCCCGTTGCAAGGCCACCACCTACACACAGACACATAATAAATGCAGACAAACATTTATGTTTTGAGTGGGATTCGAACCCACGATCCCAGTGTTCGAGTGGACGAAGACATTTCATGCCTTAGATCACACGACATCTGTAATCGGCCTTACTTAGCCTCACTGCTGAACAAATATTGCAGGAGGTGTAACTGAGGCAGCACGAGCAGAATTCTTGAATGTCCCGAAACCTGGGGATTTACCTGTCAGTCCTCAGTTTAGGGAGAGCATTGACATTTTATTGAAGATACTTTAGCTGCATAAATTTTTGAGGTTTTCACAGCGAAGATGTTTGAAACTTTCTTTTGATTTCCTGCTTTTTGGACTCTCTATAGAATTAGAACGTGAGCCGGGGTAGCTCAGTTGGTATAGCGACTACGTACGGGCTTGATCGAGGGGTCGGAATTCGAGTCCCGGTAGGGTCAGAATTTTCTCTTCTCCATATCGTCCACACCAGCTCTGGGGCCTACCCAGCCTCGTATCCAATGGGTACTCTTTCCCCGGGTCGTGAAGCTGACAACTCACCTCCAGCTAATGCCGAGTTCAAGAAAATGTGGATCTATACACCAACTCCCCATACGCCTTCATGGCGTAGTGCTTAATTAGTTTAACACAGGAGCAGTTTTGACTTTTAGAATTAGAGGCAGAGACAAGATAGTTCATAGTTCAGTCCGTACAGGAGTGGCCACACGGTGGACGGCCGAAGGGAGAGTTGTGCTTGCGTAGGATAACAATATCACAAGAAGTTCTGGGAAGAACTAATAGCCTAGAAAACGATAAAATTTGGGGAGACATACAGACAGCAAGTTGATCTCATAAGCCTCCTTTTATTTATTTTTCAAAATAAGAAAATTAGGCTAAAAATTGGTCTTGAAGAAGGCCGATATAAGGGTACGAATTGGATTCATCTGGCTGAGGATAGGAACCAATGGAAGGATCCTGTGAACGCGATAATGAACCTTCAGGTTCTACGAAAATCGAGAGGTTCATGACCAGCTCAGCGATTACTAGCCATGTCAAGAAGTGACAAGTTCATGAACTCCCCTGGCCGGGTGTGATGTAATCACCACACGAGTGACGCTTGGTTTCCTACGATACGTTTCCTGTTAACTCTTCAAGCAGAATATTGTACAAGACTGACGAACCGTTTCTCCAGGCGATGAGGAATTCAAACGGTCAAAGGTCACGACCGTTTCTTACGCAATATTCTTTCAGAAACTCAACAGCGGTACTTTTACACAATGCACTATGAGGCCAACATTCAGATGCTATTCAAGAAAACGCGGTATAAACGTTAGGAGTCCTGCACGTTGCTTATCTGATGTGGTATTACCGCCACTTATTATTGAATTACGAACCCTCCCACTGATACGATCTGCGCGCGCAGCTCCATAGCGTCTCTCTCATTGCGCAGCGATACGTCACATTGCTTGGACGCTGGAACATGACATGAAGAAATCAGACTTGTATTAGCCCTTTAGAGCAGTTGCTGTACATGCCATCTGCGTTAACATTAAGAAGAACTGATCGCCTACTTACGTCATAGAAACCACGGCGTCCAACAGTTCTTTTGTTGTTACGTGTTTATTCATTGCCGCGGGAACGTGTTTAGCGAGCCGTTTTCTAGGAACGTTAGGGGAGAGGAACAGATAGGCAGCAAGGCGATCTAATAAGGCAGACAATAAAGTGAAGTCAGTAGGTATAGCGACGGACTGCGGGCTGGAAGGACCCGGTTCGATTCCAGGAATGGCAAGATTTTTCTCGACAGCGTCCAGACCGGCTCTGGGACCCATCCACCCTCTTATACAAAGGGTACCGGGGGGCTGTTTCCCCAGGTATAAAGCATCCATCCAATGCCGAGATCAAGAATATGTGGAGCTGCACCTCCACTCTCCATATATCTTCATGGCATAGCGCTGAATTAATGAAGCACAGTGACGACTTTACCTGTGTGTAAAATTTTCTTTGAGTCTAATTAACTAACCATCAAGCCACGAAACTGGAACGGGGAGTAGAGGTGTAGCGCCACCTTGACACTACCGGGGGTGAGTCGTCAGCTTCATGCCCTTGCCGCTTTATCCCTGGAGAAGGAACCCCAAATTCCATTTAAGGCTTGGTTGGCCCCAGAGATAATCTGGACGCAGTGAAGCAGAGAACGAGAAATTATGTGAACCACTCGCCTACTTTTCAGAGCAGTAATTTGCTGTTGGTCTTCGCCAGCACAGTCGTCCTGGTCTCGGGCCTCATTTCAGAGCTGGAGGCAGAGTTACTTCACGACCAGTGGTTTACCGCCAATCAGTTCGTCTTGGCGTAAAGTCCCTTGAGACAGCTAGAGATTTTCTTTTTAATTGAACATTTGCGGTAATGGTCGTTATGTAACATCCTCTCTGAGGAGAGGATGGGTTTGACCCTTATGAATAAGCTTGGCCTCGTCAAATGTACGTATCGCACTTAGAGCGTGTTATTGAAAATTCTTCCTTGTGCACAAGTCCTCTGTCACTACAGGCTTTACAAAGCAAATCATGTCTATCTCACGTAACTTATGCCACAACGGCAGATTAGTCATTTGAACGGTCGTAAGATTGACCAGCGCCAATTATAAGTGTCTGGCTTCACCTTGTCCCATACCGCGAAAATGTTCATTCTCTTGATTTTGTATGACCGCCTCCAACAAGGCGTATTTACCGATAAGTTTCTTAGAAACGGCAGTTCTTCTATTGTTTGCGCGTTCATCTCCGCGGGAACGTTTTACCGAACCGTTGCCCAGCAATGAACTATTTCGGCTTTCAGGCGTCATATGGCCCTACATACATCGATACACGGTAACGTCTAAAATAAAACAAGGAACATAAAAATAAATCGAAATAGGATTCATGTAGCTTTTACTTTGAAATTACTTTAGTGACTGTACACTTAATGCTATGTATAAATTAAGCTGTCGGTAAGCAATTACTTTGGAGCGATACTGCAGAGTGCTGGCACTCGGAGATATTGCTTCAAGATACGTCAAGAGAAACGTAATGTGGGGAACACCAGCGGAGGGGAGGCAAAGCCCCCTGGTAACGAAGCTGATGTACGCGGCGGACATAGCAACCAGCAAGCCCACTTTCAGTGCTTGTGCAAGGAACATCTCGTCATAGCGTCACATCACACGGAAAGGTACATGTAAACAGAGGGACCGAGAGCGTTGGCCCAATCCAGAAACAAATGCTTTTGTAATACAGTAATTCGTGTCTTTTTTTTTCATTTTCATAACAATTATTTTATACGGTGAGATTGTTAGCCCCACGCCCAACCCCCAAGCTGGTGGACCACCCCTTGTCCGTTCCCCGCGACTGCTGGAGAAAACTGCATAATGGGGAGCTTCATAACTTGTACTCTTCTCCAAGTATAATTAGAATGATCAAGTCAAGGAGAATGAGATGGGCAGGGTATGTAGCACGAATGGGGGAGACGAGGAATGCGTATATGATATTGATGGGAAAGCCAGAAGGAAAGAGACCACTGGGAAGACCAAGGCGCAGGTGGGTGGACAATATTAAAACGGATCTTAGAGAGACAGGATGGGACGCTATGGATTAGATTGATTTGGCTCAGGGTAGGGAGCAGTAGAAGGCTCTTGTGAACACGGTAATGAACCTTCGGGTTCCATAAAATGCTGGGAAATTCTTGAGTAGCTGTAGAATTGGCGGCTTCTCAAGAAGGGCTCAGCTCCATGAGTGAGTACTTCATGTTAGGTCATGACCACTTTCTCCTACATACTCTTTTTGTTGTTCACTATTCATTTTCAGTGCCATGAAGCTGACCACTCACCTCCAGCTAGTGCCGGCTGAAGAAAACGTGGACCTACACATCCACTCCCCCATACGCCTTCATGATGTAGTGCTTAATTAGTTAAGCACAAGGACAAGTACACCTTTTACTTCTCATCTTACCCTCCGATGTTATTTAGTTCGGGCTACTGGCAGTGTCGTTAGGAGCCGGGATAGCGTAGTCGGTACGGAGTTCGAGTCCCGGTAGGGTCAAGAATTTTTTTTCCCAACGTCGTCTAGACCAGCTCTGGTGTCCACCCAGCCTCCTATTCAATGGGTACCGAGGGCTGTTTCCCTGGAGGTAAAACGGCCGAGGCGTGAAACTCAACAGGTACCTCTATCTAGTTTCGAGATGAAGAATATTGGAGTTATACCTCCGCGCCCCCCATAAATCTTCATAGTGTGATGCTTTATAATTAAGCAGGTGGACAACTTTACCTTGTAATTTCGATTAGCGATGTTTCTGGTGCGATCCTTACCACAAGGGACAAGACGGGGACAGCTGCGGAAGTAGCGGACATGCGACAAGGGGTGGTTTTCCAATTCGAGATTTGGCCTTGATACTAATCATACCACGCCGAAGCGTAAATTTTAACGGGCCTAATGAAGTACAGATTCAGGTATTTAGAAAAGGCGGTGAATTTCTTTAATTAAGAGACTATTCCATTTCTCAGCGATTGTGCTTTATGGACTTAGTTCGTATATATTTCCACCAGGAGGCAGCACTGTTTCAAATCAAGACATTTTCAGTGGATGAGCATATGTAACACTGATCTGTTTCAAGTTCAGTATAAATTATAATATTTTTTGCTCCTCAAAATTAAATATGTGGGCATGAAGAGTCACGACTTGTTTATTTTACATACTAATTCAATAAGAATAAGGGTTGGAATCAATTCCGAAACTGAAACGTAAGTGAATTTATAACCAGTTAAATAAAAGGCGCTTGCATATGAATAGGAAAACAAATCACAATGTCTCATGTTTCAGTCACGATTGTTTCGTGAAATCAGTACTGACGTTAATCATATTGCTTCGTAAAGTTTTGTTGCTCTTCTGTCACAAGTTTGATACATTGGAAGTGTATGCAGTTAACTATTCTCTTCCTGTGAAATCAATTCAGTGAGCTGACGTTTTTTGAAATTTATTGCGCCCCAGATAGGACCGAAAACAATGTTCTCTTCCTCAGTTAATTGAGACAGGAAAATCAGTTGTGCATTTACGCTTTGAATATATCCTATCTTTATATTAAGGATTCCTACTGCTTGCCCTGGATCCTACACCTGCCCCACGTCGTGAGGGCTGATTTAAAGATGGTAAATCTCTTCGAATACAGCAAGGGCGAGAGTTTAGAACAGGTGACCTTTATAATGAACATTCTGTCCCTATTTTTAATAATTTAGAAATCTTTATTAGCATTAAAAGGGACACATGGTAGTGTAGTTGGTTGAGAGACTATGCTACAAGCCGGAAGGTCGTGGGTTAGATTCCCGATGAGGTCATTGGATTTTTCAATTGACCTAATCCTCCCAGCCCTACTATGGCCCTGGCGTCGTAACAGAAATGAGTACCAGGAATCTTTCTGGGGATAAAAGGCGGCCGGCGCATAAGCCTCACAACTTCACCGTCATCTGTGAGTCGATTGTCTAGAAAATGTGGGAGCCTCGACGTCTCACAACCCTATGGGCCTCCATGGCCTGTTACAGGGATAGCTTTTTATTATCATTAAAGATGGTATTTTGGGGTGTCTGAAAATTAATTTTCTGTAGAATATTCAGCAGGTTTGATGATTCCTGCGTTACCCTTTCCATGTTTTCGAAAACAGCTGTTACCTAGTCGGCTGTCCTAGCGGCAACTCTGTAGACTCGTACTTGAGATATTCTGGGTTCTAATCTAGGTCGGGACACCGTCTGTCCGGATTGTAGTATTTCGTGGTATTCCTCAGCCCCTCCAAGTAAATACCATTGTAGTATCTCTTTTAGCCACACCACTTCCTTTAAAATCCTTTTCCAAATATGGCGTCCTACCATTCGACGGTATTGTCAGGCTACTTGTATCGTCGTTAAATAACCAACAAAATGAAAAGGGAGAGAAGGAATCTCACTCACGGAGCTGCGCCCTTCTTGAGAAGCTGCCAGTTGGGCAGCTACTCAAGAATTTCCCAGCAATTTTTGGAACCCGGAGGTTCATTACCGTGTTCACAAGAGCCCTCTACTGGTCCCTATCCTGAGCCAGACCTATCCAGTCCATACCATCCCATCCTGTCTCTCCAAGATCCATTTTAATATTGTCCGCCCACCTATGTCTTGATCTCCCTAGTGGTTCTGGGTTTGCCACCATAATCCTATATGCATTTATCGCCAGCATTCGTGCTACATGCCCTGCCCGTCTCATCCTCCTTGACTTAATAATTCTAAGTATACTTGGAGAAGAGTACAAATTATGAAGCTCCTCATTATGCAGTTTTCTCCAACCTCCTGTCACTTCATTCTCCTCAGCACCCTGTTCTCAGACACTATTGGCTGACAACGAGGCCGCAACCCGACGCTGTTCTGTCGCATCCTGTAATAGATACAAGCGAGATCTCTTGCGTCACTTGCGCTCAACATCCAATTTACGCTGTGCCGTGAAAGTTGAGACCTTTTCTTCGTCTGTCCGGCACTGGACATTGTGAGGACGTGTGGACCATGATGGATGGGTGGCGTGGTGTGTAAATCTCAGGTGGTCACGTCAAGATGGAGCCGCTGTAGAAATGATAATGAGCAGTTATTCTATCTGACCCAAAATCACAGCAGGGGTTCACTGTTAAGTATTCTGCTGCTAGAATGTAGCAGGGGTTGCCAAAACAAGTAGTACGCCAGCCACATGCAGCCATCTTGATTTTAGAGATTTAATTTTTAACAAGTGTCAAATCTGGATACTCATTTTTCCTTGACGTATTCCTAAAGTAAGTTGTTCTTAGTTAACTGCTCTGTGGAACAGGATACGGTTTTGAGGAACTGTAAATCATAAACTGTTTACGACGTTGCAATAATACTTGGAACATCTAAACATAGTGTCGATTAGTGTTTTTGCAGTCTCACGTGCAACTCTACGTTCCATAAGATTTATTAAAAGTTATTCACTTTAGGAGTTTAAAAATCCATCACTGCTTGTTTCGAGCAGTGTGGTCATAAACAGGTGTTAAAATTATTGGGTGAAGAAACTGCTGTTTTCTGTTGTTTATGTTGTTAATATTGTTACGTGTCACACAGTGACTAAAGACGCGGGTTTTGATTGGTAATTGGATTTATTTGATACTTACAGGTCATAACTACAAATAATTATAACACTCTTGCTGCTTTACACACTGTAAAATCACTGCACACTAATCTCTTCAGCCTGTCTGCACTAGTCTTCATGGGTTTATCACACAGGAACTATGAATTACACATCAATAAAATCTTCAAATCACACGCCAAATCTTCACATGACGAACTTTCCGTGGTTGTCACCCGCCGAAAACTTTCTCACTGTCACTTAAACACTCTGAAACACGGAAATCTGTTCTGTATAGAATCTCGTTATATAGCCTCCACCCCAACCACGCACAGAACACGCAGCCTGTATTGTTAAAACGTGTTTACCGAACGATTGAATAACAACGGTCACGGCACGGACTCCATAGAAAGCCAGTTACGTGATAGTTACCTCGCTAGTCGACTGGCATGCTTATTGTTGCCTAGCAACGAACTATAAACTTTCATCCTATTGTTGAGTGCGCTTACGTGACCGAAGGTTGTTTACAGGTCGTTGCCTAGAAACGCTCTGGCCATCCAAGTTACAATATTATCGTGGTGCAGTATTTTAGCTCAGTGATGACGTGTCTTCCATAGGGAATCCGTAAAGTTTGGTGCGCCCTTGCTTGGATTATAATAACAGTGGATGTTGCTACTCTCTCTCTCTCTTTGGAACATAACACTTTTTTTTTTTTTTAATTTCGTTTATGCCTTTGTGTACAGACTTGTCTCCCTCACACTGCGTTGCAAACAGCATCAAATATTTATATTTATTTGTTTTTTTTTGCGAAATCTTGATGAATATGTATCACAAGATTGTAATTTATTTGTTGTGACGTTTTAATCCTGTACGCTTTCATTCAAGAATGACGTAAAGTAAACGGTATGAAAACAGAATTGACTAGAAGCCACCACAGAAGTTTGATCACGTGACTTTAAACCTCTTCTTGGTGCAGATGTCGCTGTGTGACGTCATGACTTTGTGATGAAGTGGAGTGAGGTGCGGTCCTGCATGTTGTGCTATGGGCGTGGCCGAAATTTCATTGTGTTACGTGTCAATCTACGTTCTGGCCTCTCCAATTGGATCAGCACCGTTAAAATGCATCTGTTCTAAATCAGAAAGTATATTAGATACTTTGTTTTTATTGCTAGTGGGGCGGGACTAAGTCCCTTGTACTGCGGCAACTTCTGGCCTATTGTACCAGCCCCAGATGATAGGTGAGGGTGATTGTGGAGCAATTGGTGGAATGAAGATTGGCAGGGGAAACCGAAGTACTCGGAGAAAACCTACCCCATCGCCACTTTATCCACCACAAATCCCACTTGACCAGACCCGGGATCGAACCCGGGCCGCCGCTGTGGGAAGCCGCGACTAACCGCTTGAGCTATAGCGCTGCCATATTAGATACTTAGTTCAGATCTTTCTTGGACCGAATATCCTCTCTGAAATTTTCCGGTGTGTTCCTAAGTTGAGAGAATTGGATGCATGAAATGAAAACGGTAATGAACCTTGACTGCCCCTGTGGTCTAGTCGCAACAGATCCAGCGGTCCGGGTTCAATTCCTGGCTCTACCAGATTTTCTGAGAAGTACTGGGTCTGGAACGGTGTCCACGCGACACCCTCTATCCGCTAAAGTTGGCACTAACTTCGGCGACAAGCGGCGGTCGCTCGGTCGGTATAGTTCACTTGAGGACTAAAACCATGGAGTTTCTTTTTTGTTTGTTTGGTAATGAGGCAGAGGATATCTTGACCAGGAGAGCGATTGTAAATATCTCAAGAAGTACTCTGCTCCTTGGTGTTCGTTAAATCAAGAGTCGATCCATCTGGAAAAGGCAGACGGAATACAAAGGCAGATACAGAAAATATATATCCTTTTTGACAGGTATGGTGACTGCAGAGTCGCTGTGATTCGTCTGTATGGGCAATACAAGCCATTATCACCGATATCATTTATCACTGAGCAGTGACTTTCAGTGAAACAGCACGTTATTAAAGGAGAACAGATGGGCTCTGTCTTACTTCTTGAAGGATGAAGATTACTGATAAATATTCTTCAAAGTCACTTCGTTATGATGGGCGTAGGGTGAAAACTGTAGGGATAACTTTGTGGTAGGGGAGTTCAGGTGAGGTCACAGCTGGAGGGGAAGAGGTCTGCAAGTTGTACTATTCTGCCTGTCTCTGTGTATACAGCCAGTCGTGACTGGCACCTCCCACTAATAGGCCCTTAACCTCAACATGTTAAAGCATAGAACTCGCCCACATATCAGTAATGATCCCACATATCCGTGGAAGGCTTGGGAAGCTGAGTTAACTCGCAGAGCCATCTATATCTCATGCTGTGAAATCGATTAATGGTTTCGAGTTTGAAATCGAATTCAACAATAGCATCATACTTCTTGTGACAGCGCTAGTTGTTTCTCTTTCTATCTTCTTTTTATGTAACGGACGACCGCCTCTGTGGTGTAGTGGTCAGCGTTTCCGGCTACAGATACAGAGGTCCGGGTTCGATTCCCGGCGCTACCAGATTTTTTCTCAGAAGTAATGGGTCTGGAACGGGGTCCACTCAGCCTCGTGATGATAACTGAGGAGCTAGTTCAAGGAAATAGCGGCTCAGGTCTAGAAAACTAAGATTAACGGCCATGGGAATTGTCATTATCAGTCAGGGTCGATGGTGCGATGAAGAATGAATGTGGAGCAGTTGGTGGAATGAGAATTGGCAGGGGAAAGAAGTACTCGTAGGAAAACTGCTCCAGTGCCATCAGATCACCCACATGACATGACATGACATGACATGACCTTGGATCGAATCAATTTCCGTTATAATAATAATAATTTTTTATCGCCGCGTAATGGCTGGCTCACTTGTACTTGTTGAATTTTTATTACTATTTGAATATGACAAGTTTCTTTGTTGCCAGTGCTTGCTTTATAAATGGCCTTTGAGCTGTTTATTAAGCACGTAAATAAATAAATAACTAAAACTGGGAGAATATTATTATTATTGTTATTATTTATGATATTTAGACATTAGTGTTAAGCTTCTTATGTATTTGCTGTTCTCATCTTCTGTATTAATGTATTTTTCCTGTGCTTAACTAAGTAAGTACAACGCCATGAAGGCGTATGGGGGAGTGGATGTATAGAGCCATGTTTTCTTGGCCTCTGCACTGATTCGAGGTGAGTGGTCAGCTTCACACTCCTGCCGCTTTACTCCTGGGGAAAGAGCCCCCGGTACCCATTGGATATGAGGCTGGGTGGACTCCAGAGCCTGTCTGGACGCCGTGGAGAGAAGAGTCTTACCTCCACCGTTACTCGAACTCCTACCCCCCGGTCGTCCAGCCCCGTAACCAGTCGCTATACCGACCGAGCCATCCCGGCTCCTAAATAGATCATCATAAGAAGGAACAAAAATGTTTCCTGGAAATCCGGTATCTCTCTCACCAGTTGTGTAGCTACTCAAAGACTTCCCAGCCTTTAAGGGACCACAAGGTTCATTACCGTGTACACAAGAGCCCTCCACTGGTCCCTATCCTGAGCCAGATCAATCGAATCCATATGATCCCATCCTCTGAGATCCATTTTAATATTGTTTACCCACCTACGCCTTCGTATTACCAGTGGTCTCCTTCCTTCCGGCTTTCCCACCAATATCCTATAGGCATTTCTCCTCTCCTCCTTTCGTACTAAATGCCCTTCCCATCTCATCCTCCTTGATTTACACAGTGATCTAACGAAGGTAAAAGACGGAAGAATATAAAGGTAGGCATGGAAAGAGAGAGCGCTTTAAGCGATCCTTGTTTTGCCAATTACCAAATTTGGAAACACGGAGAATTTACGCACGCTCTCGTGGTTCTAACGGGAGAAAATTTAGGAGACGTGACTGAGGATGCTGCGTCAGCCAACACAACAAACGCAATGCCGCCCCCCCTCCACTACGTCCCTCTCCCCTTCATGTCAACGCCCCGCTATACATCTCTCCCGGCATAAACATAAGATTCTCACGGTTTATAGCAGTGGATTTACTCGCAGGCTGTTTCCCCTCCCACCTTATTCCTACAGCACAACACGCATATAAATTATGCGAATATCTTCTTGAAGGCCCTGTTACTGTACCTTCTCGATTTTTAATAAGACCTGTATAAATCATGAAAAAAAAAATAAACGTTGCGAAAGTTATAAGAGTGTACTACTCTTCAGTCGTGATGTTATTAAGTAACAAAGCCTCAAAATAACAAACGCGTTCATGAGGAGAAGACCATTATAACGAGTGCCGTGACATCTCTGTTTAACTCTGAAAACATTTCCAGTCTTGACCTTTTATAATCTCCCAGCTAGATTTAACCACCTGTGGAAGATTAACTGAACTAGAACAATATTTCATTCCTAATGAAGGGTTCTTGTGCTCCCTCTGTCCGTACTGCACGACGAGTTACACTGGCAGCAATGTAGCACTCGAATCTGTTCAGTTGAATAATAATATTGTCGCGTTTAGGCTAGGCAACGTGACAAGAAATTGTGTGGGTTCTCGGATTTGAACGAATACATTTATTGAACAGTCACTTTTACACTGGCACTTACAGTTATGCTCCACTTATAGCGGCCTTTAGACGTTTCTTCTCCAGTGTTACAACTCTTCTGCTCTAGTCGGATAAGAACTCTTCTGCTCCAATCGGATAAGAACTCTTCTGCTCAAGTCGTGTAAGAACTCTTCTGCTCTAGTCGGATAATAACTCTTCTGTCCTAGTCGGATAAGAACTCTCTCCCGCTAGTGTCGAATACAAACTAAACTCGTCTCTGGCCGACGTTGGACACTTATAACGTGCACTCGGACTGAATAGGGAACACCTTGTCGAAGGGTTAATTCCGCCCGCTGTTACTCAGTGAACACGGGAATACGTGTCGCCCTCAAACAATTCGTTTGTAACGGTGAAAACATTTCTGTTGGATTTTCATATCCGGAGCAAAGATTTCCTAGGCTTCGCTGCCAAGGAATTGCTAGCCGTTGTATAGCAGTGGGCGTATTCCGATTCCAAATATTCCGGCCCTAGGCGGCACGCCACAATATTATGTAGTTCCATCAGGAGCATCTGTCCCGATGTGCCGCCAGATACCTCAGCCTCTCTCAGAGTGGATCTCCTCCGGCAGTTTCTTGTTCTCTTTCCTGGACGATTCCACTGAAGCGCGACCTTCTGTGGCTGTTCATCCACCTTCCTCAGCGTGTGGCCAATCCATCTAAATTTCCCTTTCTTTATCTCCATATTTATATCAGTTTGGCCAGATAACTGTCAGAGTTGTCTATCTGAAGTGCGGTTACTTTTGAATGTCTCCTTCGCAGGCCATTAAATAGCTGTTTCAACACCGCTAACGACAAACCTGGCCATCGGACACGACCCTGAGTCAGTTCCGTCCATCTCTCAACTTCATAACCACCTTCCTCAACAAACGTCTCCTTGTTATGCTCCAGTCCGTCTCTGTCTTCCAAGTGTCATTTTTGCAAGAGGTTTCTGTCCATCTTTGTAACGGAGACTTGGTTTCATTTAAAGATACGAACAGAACTTCTTTCAGGTCGTAAAGGATTCTGACGATGGCGTATAACACTCACAATTACTGGGTTTTTGGACTTTGTCCATCGTCAGGTATTGTGAAAACCAGAGAACACAACGTTTCTGTAAGTGGATCTCTTTATTAAGTCTTTGGGTGAGAGGGGTAATACCACCAGTGATAGAGGTAAGCTCTTTTAAGGGACCCAACAAAGTAGGTATCTCCCTCTCACATGAGGACCTAGCCCTGTGATTGAGGTTAGCTCTTTCTAAGGGACCCAACAGAGTAGGTGTCTCCCTCTCACATGAGGACCTGACCCTGTGATTGAGGTTAGCTCTTTCTAAGGGACCCAACAGAGTAGGCGTCTCCCTCTCACCTGAGGACCTGGCCCTGTGATTGCGGTTAGCTCTTTCTAAGGGACCCAACAGAGTAGGCGTCTCCCTCTCACATGAGGGCCTGACCCTGTGATTGAGGTTAGCTCTTTCTAAGGGACCCAACAGAGTATGCGTCTCCCTCTCACCTGAGGAACTGGCCCTATGATTGCGGTTAGCTCTTTCTAAGGGCCCCAGCAGAGTAGGTGTGTCCCTCTCACATGAGGACCTGGCCCGACGTATAGGTTTTTATTACCTCTATTAAATAAAAATACGAACTACCTTTTCGTGATTTTAGAGAAGTAAACTCAATAAGCTCTTTCGATTCTGTTACTGCTTTCTGGGGGCTCTGGGGCACTCCCCCTTGAATCCGGCGCTTTATTTACTTATATGGAGCAGGGTCGTGAAGCTCACCACTCACTTCCAACTAGTGCCGAGGTTAAGAAAATCTGGATCTCTACATCCACTCCCCCATACACCTTCATGGCGCAGTGCTTAATTAGTTAAACACAGGGACAATTTTGCCCTTTAAATGTTTATGGAGGTGATTGGGGAATACATGACCCGAATTGTATTTCTGCTCAGTCCATCTGATTCATCCCAATGTTGTCCACATAGTTAACTAGGTTTCTGTGGCCAGAAACACAAAAGCAGAATTTCATACGCTACGTCACATCCGGTCGGTCTGAGATCTGATACACCGTATCCGCTCCTACATACAGGAAACAGAAAGGAAAAAGAAACATAACGAACTGTAGCGGACGCATCTTGCCCTAATTTACTCACCCGCCCATCTACTCAAGTCTTACGTTAAGAATACAACAATTAAAGGTCACACTATTCTCGTGTACTGTGTTAACTGGAATAGGACGGGTGCACAGTGACGTCATGATGACATCACTACTGCACGCGTGAATTACACGCGCGACATTGTGCACGGATGAACAGTGCCATCTGTTGTCCGTATTTCTCATCAGTCGGGCTTGAGTTGACCTTAATGCTACAGTGAATTATGTGAAATGTCAAGTGCAAAATTTAGGGGGGGGGCAGATAATTTTGTCTGCCTCCCACTCCCTAAAGGCATGTAAGCAGCGAGTATAAAGGCCATGGCAGGCGCCACGTCTCAAGCGGTTAGTCTCTGTCTTCCCACAGCGGCGGCCCGGGTTCGATCCCGGGTCTGGACAAGTGGGATTTGTGGTGGACAAAGTGGCGCTGGGGCAGGTTTTCTCCGAGTACCTCGGTTTCCCCTGCCAGTCTTAATTCCACCAATTGCCCCACAATCACCCTCACCTACCATCTGGGGCTGGTACAATAGGCNCCATGTAACAGGAAAGAATTGAACTTTTGTGATGTGAATTTTTAATATATATTTTGTTTATTGCGGGGCACGCGGTAGTGTAGTTGGTTGAGGCACTATGCCACAAGTCGGAAGGTCGCGGGTTCAAGTCCCGATTAGGTCATTGGATTTTTTAAATTTACCTAATCTTTCCAGCCGCACTATGGCCCTGGGGTCGACTCAGCCTCTAACAGAAATGAGTACCAGGAATCTTCCTGGAGGTAAAGGGCGGCCGGCGCGTAAGGCTGACAACCTCACCGCCGTCTGTGAGCCGATTGTCTAGAGAAAATGTGGGAGCCTCGACGTTTCAAATCCCTATGGAACTCCAGGACTTATCACAGAGATAGCTTTACCTTTTTATTGATTTTTGTACTGACTGTGGAAACGGGGTAGCGTATTCGGTATAGCAGCTGGCTACGGGCTGTACGACAGAGGTCGGGAGTTTGAGTCCCGGTAGGGCCAAGAAATTTCTCTTCTCCCAATCGTTCAACCCGGTTCTGGGGCGCACCCAGCCTCCTATCCAGTGGGTACCAGGTGTTGTTTCCCCGGGGTAAACCGGCCGGCGCGTGAAGCTGACCACTCACCTCCAGCTAGTGCTGAGGTCAAAATGTGAATCTAAACACATTCCCCCATATGCCTTGATGGGGCAGTGCTTAATTAGTCAAGCACAGGGACAGCTTTACATTTTACCTTTACCGAATGTATTTTTATTTATTGTCTGCATGTAATTGATGTTTTACTTAGCTTTTCTCCATTTTTTTGGTACTTTCTAGTGATTTAAGCGTATGGAATGTGTTACCAGGAATGGAACTGCAGTTTGTAACATTGCGCTTATGGGAAATGCGTGTTCGATTTACGACTGTCGTCCGGGAACCATTTAGGACATGAGTTCGGCGGTAGTATGTACCGTGTTCAGGAAAGTTTGTGTTTTCCAGGCGTTTTTCTTATCCCCTTCTATGCCAGTGTTTTATTTACGAACATCTTTCCACTACTACTCCGGTATAGAAAACTCTTGAAACCTGTACCGCCTCTTTGGTCTACTGGTCAGCGTTCCTGGCTACAGATCCAGAGGTCCCGGTTCGATTCACGGTGCTACCACATTTTCTGAGAAACAGTCGGTCTGGAGCGGGGTCCACTCAGCCTCGTGAGGATAATTGAGGAGCTATTTCAAGGAAATAGCTGCTCCGGTCTAGAAAACCGAAATTAACGACCGTGGGAATTCGTTTCGCTGACCACGTGACACCCTCTATCCGCTAAAGTTGGCGCTAACTTCGCCGAGAAGCGGTGGTCGCTCGGTAGGTATAGTTCGCTTGCGGACTAAAGTCACAGAGTTTGTTTTATTTCTCCACTACATCGTTTCAGGCTTCGTTTGTATGCATTGGCCTGTGGCTTTGAACTGTAGATCTGACAGCACTTGCTACCTTCTTTCTCTCAATTCCGGTGTTGCTACGTTATACGCAAACGGTGCCAGGGTTCAGTAAATCGCGGTCGGACTATAGAACACATTTGCATGAACATTGGATTAGCAAGTCTTGTAACGTTGAACCCCTCTTGTTCTAAACTTGAACATACAATTCTGCTGCTTGCTGCAGTTTATATGCGTGTGGTGGTGACACGTGATTATCTGGCGCCACGACAAATGCACTGAGCTAACGTTGCAGCAATGTGACCGCTGTCTGACAGGCCGATCGCCATGTCGTATGTCCCGCGCTGATGTCAGTGTATGACTGTGTACTCTTTGTTAATTTAACGATGATAGTTTGTAGAGTGTTACGGCAGAGACCGCTCATTGTAAGATACGAAATGCCTTCTTCGCGTCCCCAAATTCGCTTAGTGGGGGTTGGAGGCCAGCTGGGTCCACTCGGCACGGCGGCCACTGATTGGCCTATTGTAGCCTGCCCAGGGTGATTATGATGATGGAGAATTTAGTGGAATGAAGATTGGCCGGGGAAACCGAAGTAAAAAAAAGTAAAGCTATCCCTGTACCAGGCCGTGAAGGCCCATAAGGGTGTGAGACGTTGAGGGTCCCACATTATCTAGACAATCGGCTCAAAGATGGCGGTAAGGTTGTCAGCCGAATTACTCGTAGAAAACCCGCCCCAGCGCCACTTTGTCCACCACAAATCCAACTTGAGCAGATCCAGGATCGAACCCGGACCGCCGCGGTGGGAAGCCAGCGATTAACCGCTTGAGCTATGGCGCGGCCTATTCGCGTCCTCAAACAATGGAATCGTGGGTTCAAATCCAACCAGAGGCATGAATGTCAGCGTTTATTCTGTGTTGGCGTTGAGCTGTGTAGGTAGCGTCCTTGCAACGGGTTGATCCTACCAACCGTAAGAACCACAGTTCCGGATTAATTCTGAGTAGGAAGAGGTCAGAGGACCTAATCCGACAAAGAAGAAGAAGAAGAAGAAGAAGAAAAATGAGGAGGGGGAGGTTGTAGTTTGGTGAGATGATTATGAATAATGATTTACAGAGGACGTGGAAAGAAGCAGTCCCAGCGTTTGGTAAGATGCACACGGAAGAACAGGGTTATACATTTTGTTAGTTGAACAGCAATTTTCAAGGTCAAGTGTGAATGATGAACTGAAAAAGAGGTAAAAGAAAGTGGGGGTGGGGGGCATTTTGTTAACTTGTTGAAGCATTGAAGTCCATGTAAATAATAATTAAAATTTTAGTACCTACCTCGGAACAAAATACACAACGTCTCCATTAGAAAAGCTGCCAACGTAAATAATTGATGTTTATGTCGAGAACTGCATTCAGTGCCGAGGTATGTCTTCATCGCATAGTAAAAAAAAGGTAAAGTTGTCCCTGTGCTTAACTAATTAAGCACTACGCCATAAAGACGTATGGGGGAGTGGATGTATAGATCCAAATTTTCTTGACCTCGGCATTTGTTGGATGTGAGTGGCCAGTGTCACGCCCCGGCCGCTTTACCTGCGGAGAAAGAGCTCCCGGTACCCATTTGATAGGAGGCTGGGTGGGCCCCAGAGGAGAAAATTGTTGCCTCTGCCGGTAATCGAACCGCGGCTGTCCAGCCCTTAGCCTGCTGCTATACCAACTGAGTTATCCCGGTTCGTGACATGTTTATGTTCGACTATTAATGATGACGAAACGCCATAGTCCATGTCGAACTCAACGCGATTATAAATTACGCAGGAGGGAGTTTATAATTGAAATTGTCAGGCTGAGAAGGAGAGAAAGTAGGAAAGGAAATAGAGAGGAAACAAAGATAAAAAGAGGAAGTAAGAAGGACAAAGACATGTAGAACTTACTTACTTATGGACCCGATTCCTTGTTGAGGAGTCGCCAAATCTGCAGCTACCCAAGTATTTCTCAGAATTTTATGGAACCCGAAGGTTCATTACCGTGTTCACAAGGGCCCTCCACTGGTCCCTATCCTGAGCCAGCTCATTTTAATATTATCCACCCACCTACACCTTGGTCTTCCCAGTGGTCTCTTTCCTTCTGGAAGACATGTAGAGACAAAGAAAAGGAAATAAATTAGGACAATGAAAAAGAGAACAGAAGGAAGGCAAGGAGAATGGGTGATGAAAAACAGAAAGGAGGAAGTAAAATAAAAACACAGGAAAGTAGGATGAAGAAAATATGTTATGAAGTAGTGTGACGTGTAAAGTCAATGAGGCCAGTGACAAAGTGTGTCCCAGACTACGTCGCAGCGGTATCTAGCGACGAAGCCACAGACGGGACGCGCGACAAATCGGCGAAGACCGGGAAGAAACTCAATGCCGACTTGTCCGTAGGTTTACGCAGGCTGACAGCGGGCAGCGCGCGCGGGCCAATGGAATGTGGCCGGTGTGTGACCTCCACGGAGCCACTGCGCGTATTCCCTGCTCTATCCTCTGTATCACCAATGCCGTCTCTTTTTTTGTTTTTTATTTTTTTACATCGCCTACTGATTCGCTTTTGTTCTCGAGATGACGTTTTTGTTTCGTAATTATGATTTATGATTATGCATGTTTGTATCTTACCAACTACTATTTATTTAAAAATAAAAGAAATCAAGATCAAGTACAGTGCCATATTTTGTTCCTTCTCTTTCTCTCTCTCTGTCATAATTTATTGTCCGTGATTTTTTATTCAACATAAATAAGAACAGAAGTTTCTTTTGTTAAGCGAGATAACGGGCTACGAAGTTACAAACACATTAAAACCTATAACAATGGAGAATCCTTTGGAAAAATTAATCAAACTGCTGTAATATAAATGCCTTGGCCGCAGTACAATCCCTGTTGTTATACGGAGCGTTATAGTATATACACCGTGCTTGCAATTAGGAGCCATGATGGATTGTCTGTCATTTGAGGTTATGTATTTTTTTTTTTGTTCTCCACAATGGAATTAAAATTAGATGGACTTTAAAACATGTCGAATGGGATTATGCGAAGATTTCTGTTCGCGGGCATTGCCAAATATCGGAGTTCAGTGACTTAAGGTCGGTTTCATGGCTGATTTATAGGTGACCATGGGAAAATCGGATCACTTGTTGAATAAGCACGTATTGCTGGTTTTGTTATGACGCTTACTGAGATGTTCGACGAATTTGATTTATGATCTTTAAGCGTTTTGACTTGAAACGAATCGGGAGATGAAAGTGTAAGCCACAATTTTATTACTGTAGTTATATTATACGTTCTTTATGATATACGTAAGTCATTAGTGCTTATATACAGATACGTTAAGGTAAATATGAAATTACAGGTAAGTGTATCAATTTTTTTTAATGATTAAATAACCTTAGAGCCCAGCATGTTTCGGCTTTAATTGGACATCTTCAGGTGCATTGTGTTCTGGAGGAAACTTTACTTCACCCCTGTAACAAACTTCACGAACCTAAGTCCTTTTTGAGAAGCCAAGAATTTCCCCAGCATTTTTTGGAACCAGAAGGTTGATTACCACGTTCGAAAGAACCGTCCACTGGTCCCTATCCTGAATCAGAGGAATCCAGTCCACACCGCCTCATCCAAATTATCTATAAGACCCGTTTTAATATTATCCTTTCATCTTTCCTTAAGTCTAGGTGTTCATAGTGGTCTTGTTCCCACTGAACTTTACGTCATTTACATAAAATATTTTAGTAGTTTATATTAAATCTACAGGAGAACGCGGTAGCGTAGTTGGTTGAGGTACTATGCTAAAAGCCGGAAGGTCGTGGGATCAATTCCTGATGTCGTTGGATTTTTCAGTTGACCTAATCCTTTCAGCCGCACTATAGTCCTGGGGTCGACCCAGCCTCTAACAGAAATTAGTACTAGGAATCGTCATGATGGGTAAAGGGCGGCCGGGGCGTAAGGCTGCCAACCTGACCGCCATCTGTGATCCGATTGTCTAGAAAATGTGGGAGTCTCGACGTCTCAAAACCCTATAGGCCTCGACTGCCTGTTAAGCTTGGGTTTCCTCGGGTAGCGGTACCGTAATCAAGCGGCCGTAATATGACGGTGAGTGACGTCTCTTAAACGTTGCCATGGAAACAAAGGAACATGGTTTCGTAGAAAGCGATGACCACCAACGCTTTCTAGGAAACCATGTTCCTTTGTTTCTATGGCAACGTTTTAGAGACGTCACTCACCGTCATATTACGGCCGCTTGATTACGGTACCGCTACCCAAGGAAACCCAAGCTTTACAGAGATAGCTTTACGTTTACCTTTATATTAAGTCTACTTGAAAATGCTGAAGACATTTAAAACTGATAACATGCTGAGTCTATGATGGAGCCCGGTATATGCTTTTTAGATTGTTTCCAACGTAATACCAAATATTATTTAATCATTAAAAACTGTGATACATTTTATGGTAATTTTATACCTACTTTAAACTTTTTTTTTAGGAATTTGATTTTCATGATCGTTTACTGCACAAACGAAGTCATACTTTTTCTGTCTTCCTGCCCGTTTTGTTCCGAACTTCTGTGAAGCACATGTAAACACGAAAAATTGTAAGGCATAAGATCCTTTGTTGATGGCTGATTATTGGGGTCTGGTTTGCAGTTGTGGGGGCCTCTATCAGTAACAACAAATTTAGGTTATGATAATTTTTTCTTATTTGTTATAATGGGAGCCGGAATAGCTCAGTCGGTATAGCGACTAGCTACGGGTTCGACGACCAAGAGGTCGGATTCGAGTTCCGGTAGGGTAAAAAATTTTCTCTTCTCCACGTCGTCCAGACCGGCTCTGGGGTCCACTCAATGGGTACCGGGGGCTCTATACCCGGTGGTTAAGCGGCCGGGGCGTGAAGCTGACAACTCACCTCGAACTAATATCGGGGTGAAGAAAATGTGGATCTATACATCCACTCCCCCAAACGCCTTCACGGCGTAGTGCGTATTTAGTTAAGCACAGGGAAAAATTTAGCTTCTACCTTTGTTATAATAACAAAAAATTACAAAATCACTTTTCATGTCTCTAGAGAAGCAAACGTTTCAATAAAACCTGTATGTTCTGTTGAGGACACGCTCAGTTGTTCATGTAGTGTCCGATGTTTGGGTGATTATGAAGAACTGTGAGTTCGAAAGGACGTGTAAGGAAGCGGTCGTGGCCTGATTTGAGATACTGTCCGTACTGTGGGTACTGATGAAAGCAACAGAACACGAGATAGTCAATGTCCCTGTCGAGGTTCGAACCGAATACAACTAGTGGCATTAACATTTCGGTACACTTTTTTTTAAATTTTAAAATGTTTGTACTCATGTATTTTACTTTTTTTTTTTTTTTAACTTTACGTTTAAGCTCACACTAAGATTTCCAGAATTTATGATGTGTCTTAGTGAGAACGAACAAAGAAACACATGTTGTGTATCCGCACAGGAGGTGAAAAAGAAAAGAAATTATGATGATAACAAATTGGACAGTATTTGAATAGGACAGGGACAGTAATCTTCGCAAAACCGGGTACGTTTCACAAAAAATTCTTGGTATAACCTTTAACATTTTCTTTGATAAATGCGACCAGCACGAAATGCGTTTCGACTCCGCTTAAAAAGTGTAGCTTCAGTTCTCAGTAGAGAAACGTCAATGCAAACCAAGCATTAGCGATTTATTATAATATACAGCATTGCTACCAACATGTGGCAGGCATAGAAACCAGTAAACGAACTCCATTGGGCTGAGTCCTTAAGAAGCCACCAGTTGTTCGGTTATTAAAGAATTTCGCAAAATTTTACGGAACCTGAATGTTCATAACCGTGTTCAAAAGAGCCAACCTCTGGTCCCTATCCTAAGCCGGATCAATCCAGTCCATGCCACCTCATCCAATATCACTAAGATTAGTTTTTAATATTATCCTCTTAACTAAGCCTACGCCTCTCTAGTGGTCCCTTTGCTTCTCTCTTTCCCACCAACATCTGGTAAACATTCTTCTTCTCACTGCGTGCTACATGCCTTTCTCATCTCGTCCTCCTCCACTTTATCATTCTAATATATGGCGAGGAGTAATGATTAAGAAGCTCCTCCTTATGAAGTTTTCTCTAGTCTTGTATTATTTCATACATAATTAGTTGCAAATATTCTTCTGAGCACCCTGTTCTCAAACACCCTCAGTCTATGTTCCTCCCTTAATGTCAGACACCAAGTTTCACACCCTTACAGAACTACAGTTATGACGTATTGCAGGAAATATTTCCCTTGCGAGATGACTCGTACTAACTACGTAAAACATTTGTCTTCTTCTTCTTCTACTTCGCTTCCACTTTGAAGCACAGGGCTGATTTATTAGTTTCATGATCATTTTCACAGACGGTAGAACTCCTTGGACGGGGGATCAGCTCGTCTCAAGGCTTCTACCTAAACACAGGACAACACAAACATAATAAACAAATACACACCAAACATCCATGCTTTGTGTGGGATTCGAACCCACAATTCCGGCTTCTGAGCCAGCCTTAGACCGCTCGGCTACCGTGACTGGTTTAGTAAATTAACCGGGATAGAAACCTCGTGTGTCTTTCAGTGACACGGGAGAAGAAAATGGAATGAAGAGGAGTAAAAGAAAAGCTTTGCGAAGACGAACAGGTGAGCTGTTGCGTATTTCTACGTAAAAGGATCTTTGTTACTTACATCCGTGTACTGAAGGCGGTTAGGAAAGTAATCTTTGTTTATTCTGAGATTGAAACAAAATTTTAAATTTACTTAGAGGTCTGTATATCTGGTTGTTGATGATAGGCACGATTGTCCTGCAAAGGGTCAATGTACCATAGTCACACTTGTAGGTCATCAGTAAAATCACATTAAATGCAGACAAGTGACGTCATGTTGTTTTTCCTGCACAAGATAAACGAGTCGGGTGGGTGTGAATTGAGGCTGCAGCTGTTTTCAGTTGTTCCTGTGCTTAAGTTAAGCACTACAGGACTTTTCAGTGAAAGCTAAAATTGTCCCTGTGCGTAATTAAGCGCCACTTTAGTGTTGTCAGTGATGGGTGTAGGTGAACTTGTCCCTAGGTAAAGATAAAAAAAAAAAGTAAAGCTATCCCTGTAACAGGCCGTGAAGGCCCATAGGATTGAGAGGGCCAGGTTCCCACATTTTTTCTAGACAACCGGCTCATAGATGGCGGTGAGGTTGTCAGCCTTACGCACCGGCCCCCCTTTACCCCCAGGAATATCCTGGTATTCATTTCTGTTAGAGGCTGAGTCGACCCCAGGTCCATAGTGCGGCTGGAAGGATTAGGTCAATTGAAAAAATCCACCTCATCGGGATTCGATCCCGCGACCTTCCGGCTTGTAGCATAGTGTCTCAACCAACTACGCTACCGCGAACTTGTCCCTATGCTTAATTAAGTACCACGGTAGTGGCCTTGGTGGAGGGTGTATTTGGGGTTCATGTGCCTAAGTAAACATCACGTGCTGTTAGTGCCGGGGTAGGTAAAGTAGTCGCTGTGCTTATTTAAATACCACACCACGAAGGTGTATGGTGGAATGATAGTATAGCTCCACGCATACTTAAAGTCGGCACGAGTTGGAGTTGAGCGATCAGCTTTACACTTCTGTCGCTTTACACCCGGGGGAAGAGGCGGTCTGGACGCTCGGGGGAAGCGAGAAATCTTGCCCCTACCAGGAGCTGAAACTCGGCGTGTAGCTATACCGACTGAGCCATCCCGAGATCGGTATAGAAGTTAATTCGATTCTTCGTAAAGCGAAGAGGAATTTGTGTACCTTGTTAGGACGTGCCACTGTTTAACCACGGCGTTTACGTCTTTCTTCCAGTGACGTCACGGAATCTTCAACATAATTAACATCTTAAGTCTTCATTTCTGCCTTTAGGACCGTGTCGTCTGTATCTGCTTTCCCCCCCCCTTTTTATTATTGCTAGTGGGGTGGGACTAAGTCGCTTGTACTGCGGCCACTTCTGGCCTATTGTACCAGCCCCAGATGATAGGTGAGGGTGATTGTGGAGCAATTGGTGGAATGAAGATGGGCAGGGGAAACCGAAGTACTCGGAGAAAATCTGCCCCAGCGCTGCTTTGTCCACCACAAATCCCACTTGACCAGACCCGGGATCGAACCCGGGCCGCCTCGGTGGGAAGCCGGCGACTAACCGCCTGAGCTTTGGCATGGCCAAAAGGAATGCCAGCAACACATGTTGTCCCCAAGCGGTCACCCATCCAATTACTAACAACGCTCAGTGTTGCTTAACTTCGGTGATCCAACGAGAACCGTTGTTTTCAACATGGTATGTACGTAGGTTGACCCTTAGCGCATGCAAATTACAGACTGTGGTTTACTACAAGAGCCTCCTATCAATTACGGGTGTGTTCACTGTTTGCTGAGTACAAAGAACGGCTTAGGTTACTGTCAGCAAGCGACCAGTAGTGTGTGTCAGTACCGCGTAACACGAACGTTACTCAGTTGTTCTCAACGTTTCTAAGATAAAAGATCTCAGCGCTAAACCGTTTCATGCTAAGCTCGATACAGATTTATCTGGCGTTAGAGAAGTTTCCGCCTCTGTGGTCTAGTGGTCAGAGTTCCTGGCTACAGATCCAGAGGTCTCGGGTTCGGTTCCTGGTGCTACCAGATTTTCTGAGAAGTATTGGGTCTGGAACGGGGTCCACTCAGCCTCGTGAGGATAATTGAGGAGCTATTTCAAGGAAATGGCGGCTCCGGTCTAGAAAACCGAAATTAAAGACCGTGGGGATCCTTTGCGATGACCACGCGACATCCTCTATCCGCTAAAGTTGGCACTAACTTCGTCGACAAGCGGCGGTCGCTCAGTCGGTATAGTTCGCTTGCGGACTACAGGCCACGGAGTTTGTTTTTTAGAGAAGTTTTGCGAAATAATATTTGATTTTTGTATTCAGAAAAAAATACGTAATTTTTGTAATCCTAGAGTTGCTATTTTTGTCTGCTTATTAATAGGAAATAAAGATAGGATTATGAGATCACTTTGCTGTCATGATAAGGTCCTTTCATTAGGTGCAGTATAGGCCTGCTTCAAGACGAACATTGTCTGTCTGTCTGTCTATCTATCCCTCCCCCACCCTCACAATTACTCCCACTGGGAGCATAGGGCATCCGTGAAACGCTTCGTTTTACTTTAGTTTCTTAATCTTGGACAGTCGGTAGGACACCTTGGCCGGGGGATTAGCCCTCACAAGGCCGCTACCTACAAACAGACACAGAATAAACGCAGGCAAACATCCATGCCTTGAGTGGGATTCGAGCCCATGATCTCAGTGTTCGAGCGGGCGAAGACATTTCATACGGTCACTGTGATTGGCGTCAAACATACCAGTAGCTTTTCAGGGCACCTATATGTGCCTGTATACAAGTTCATATAAAGTTAATATGCTATGCTAGGGGTAACGTTCCCATCTCATGACTCAAGGTACGCGGGTTCAAACCCGGCGGAGGTCGTGGAATTTTTAAGGGCGGAAAAATTCAGGGAACAAGTCCTCCGGGAGGGACTTTAAGCCGTGCCTCCCGTTTCGTAGTTCTACGGCACGTAAAAGACCCTCACGTCTCTAGGAGACCTATGAGCAAAATTAGGCAAAGTTTCCCGCCCAAGTAGTTTCCAATGCCTCCGGTAGATGGGGAAGTATCGGGAACCACTGCCAGCTTTGCTGGCTGAACGGGGCTGATAGCGAGCACCAGTACCGGCAGGGTATGGCGAATGGTAGAATATCAAAGGGGGGCGTACAATAGACTATTAGTCGCGGTGCATGGGGAAACCCACCCCCTCCAATAATAATAATGTTAAAATTTCCAGTAGTCCGTGTAGATTTAATGATATTGAAGTGCACTTCAATTTATTGCTTGCACAATTAATTAAATATTGAAATTAATATTTCATTTCCTTGGATATGTAACATTCTATGTATTAAAATAAGACGTAGTGTGAAACGAGAGGAAAACAAATGAAGTAGCTCGAGTTATCGATGTTGTTGCGACTGTCAGTTGTTTAAACACGTGACGGCTCAACAGTCGTGACTCCGTGTTCTACACGTCATAATATGTGTTGGTCGTGCTGTGGGAAAAACCACCAACATGGACCTGATACATGGCAAACGTTTAGTTTTTCCTTTTGGTTCTCTGTATAGCTTCTCTCTCCCCTCAAATTTCGCAACTCACATAATGGCCACCTTGCCACATTCACTTTCAATCACTCTCATTGCGAATTGTCTTCAGTGGCGGCTTGTCAAAAGAAAATCACGTTTGCATATTTGAGCAGTGCCAGGTTAATGTCAGTCTTTTACGCATGTATAGTGTACTACTGCATTTCTGAAACTGAAAGCTATGTGCAAGGACATGATTAATTAAGACCAAAGCCATCAGAAATTTCTAGGCAGTATATAACGTAAAGCAAAGTAATCATAATTCACTTACTAGTGAGACTGTGTGTAAATAACTCCGTGGTGTTAGTCCACAAGCGAACTATACCGACCGAGCGACCGCCGCTTGTCAGCGAAGTTAGTGCGAACTTTAGCGGATAGAGCGTGTCATGTGGTCAGCGTAACGAATCCTCACGGCCGTTAATTTCTGTTTTCTAGACCCGAATCGCTATTTCCTTGAAATAGCTCCTCAGTTATCCTCACTAGGCTGAATGGACCCCGTTCCAGACCCACTACTTCTCAGAAAAAAATCTGGTAGCGCCGGAAATCGAACCCGGACCTCAGGATCTGTAGCCAGGAACTCTGACCACTAGACCACAGAGTCGGTCCTCAAGTAGCATTTGTTACAAACTGTTTAAACACCAAAATGAAACGAAAAACGGCAGAAACAAAATTTTGGCCGTAAAACAGTAACTTCTCAAAATGTGATAGGTCTTACTGCATGTAGAGGGCCGCGATAGCTCAGTCGATATAGCGATGGGCCACGGGATAGACCTAAAGTGTTCAAATCCCGGAAAGGGTAACATTTTTCTCTATTCCACAGCGTTCAAACCGGCTCTGGGGCCAACCCAACCTCGTATTCAGTAAATACCGGGGGTAAAGCAGCCGGGTCGTGATACTCGTGAAGAAAATGTGAATCTACACACCCACTCTCCCATACGCATTCTTGGGTTAATGCATAATTCTTTAAGCACAGGGACAAATTTACCCTTTTTTTTATTGCTAGTGGGGTGGGACTAAGTCCCTTGTACTGCGGCCACTTCTGGCCTATTGTACCAGCCCCAGATGATAGGTGAGGGTGATTGTGGAGCAATTGGTGGAATGAAGATTGTCAGGGAAACCGAAGTACTCGGAGAAAACCTGCCCCAGCGCCACTTTGTCCACCACAAATCCCACTTGACCAGACCCGGGATCAAACCCGGGCCGCCGCGGTGGGAAGCCGCGACTAACCGCTTGAGCTATGGCGCGACCACAAATTTACTTTACCCTGGATAAGTGTTGCAAGAGCACCGAAGCCGCCACTGATCTCTGGTGATCGTGTTATAGCAGCACAAATTAATCCAAGCCGCCACACGAAAGCTATAGTAAATCATATTTATTCAGCGATTAATAATATTCTGGAATATGGCGCTCATTATTATGCGGCTGTTTGTTTTATCTTTTGAATTTTTTGTTTTTCAAGAATCGTTCAATTAAGAGGTGGGAGGGAGATCACGGTTCGAATTATTATCCGCCGTTCTCGAGGGGAATAAGCCAAAATATTCATTGCTGTTATGACCTTTCCAGACTCTTGGCACCAGGACCTAGTTTAATACTTGCTTTATGGCAAAAACCCGTTAGCTGTAGAGCCTGGTCACTGAACTATGTGATCGTGGATGAAATTGCGTGGTCGATAGCAGTGTTTTGTTTCACTGACAGTAGAAACCCGAGGTCACATGACGTGGTGAATGTGTTTCAGACACAAATGTAAGCTAAATTAGCATTCGTGCTTCTCACCGTCCCCGTGCAACTTCGTCCATGTACTAAAATACACATTTTAGAAGCATTCGTCTATTATTATTACTGGAACACTGCATGTTTCGGCCTAACTGGCTATTACCAGCTGTATAAGTCATTCTGATACTCTTTGCATTTTAGATATGTGAAATACGTAGAAAATATTTAAAAATATACCGAGTACAATGTATAACTACCGCTGTGAGAAGGGCACGCGGTATCGCAGTTGGTTGTAGCTATGCTACAAGCCGGAAGGTCGCGGGTTCAAGTCCCGATGAGGTCATTGAATTTTTTTTTTCAATTGACCTACTCCTTCCATCCGCACTATGGCCCTGGGGTGGTCTCAGTCTCTAAAACAAATGAGTACCAGGAATCTTCCTTGGGAGGTAGAGAGAGGCCGGTGCGTAAGGCTGACAACCTCACTGCCATCTCTGAGCCGATTGTCCAGATAATATGGCAGCCTCGACGTCTCATAACCCTATGGGTCTCCATGGCCCGTCACAGGGATCCGCTTTGAGGACCTCAGGGCCTGCGTATTGTTACCCTGTTCACAGAATCTCTCAGACCATGCACTGAATTGTTTTCATCTTCTGTCAGTGATGATTTATTTTTCCATCTCCGCTTGAGAAAAGATTGTTGAGAACTCGGTTTCTCAGCCACATCGGAGCCAAGTGTCAGCATTTTCTGAGGGGATGCTGAAACTTAATGAGCTGTCTGATTCTGGTTTCTGCAAACCGCCCTGGGAATTTCTTACCTCCGACCATCAGCTTTTCAGGAAGATGCTTATGCAGGAATTATACATTGTAGTGATAAATTCTGTCTTCTGGGAAGAGATGCTGTGTAGTCTGGTAGAAATTTGCCTACGTTTCGGAGAAAAGTTCTGCATCCATCTTCAGGGTTCGAAGCAAGCTGCTCATTTTTGTTATTGCTGGATTTGCTCACTCTTCAACGATGATGGAGTCAATACGTTTATCTGAAACGTGGCAAACTGATACCAGACTAGACGATGTCACATCCCATACTGTAGTCGCCGTCGTGGAAACCTCAGATCCAGTGTACATTGATCTGTGTGTATTTCTGTACAAAAGTCAGGATACGTAATGAATCACCGAACCAGGACCTCCACAAATGCCAATTTCAGACGCAAGGAATCCGGAGAAACACTCCTCTGCTTTATCTTCCTTCCTCGCAGTTCTCTTGTTTCTACTTTTCCTCTTTCACTTTCTCCCTCATGTTTCTTCTTTGCTTGTCCTATTCCACTGTCTTCTTTACTTCCTTTTTCTGCTACTCTCTCCTTTGTCTCTATCTCTTCTGTATATCGTCGTCCACCTTTTCCTTCTGTTCACACCTTTCTTTCCGCTTCCGCCATATTCTCTTCTTGTTCTCGTTTCACCGTTTTCTTCTTCCTTTTTTTCGACTTCTACTTCTTAATCTCTTTCTCCTTTTTTACAGCTTTCTATTCTTTGCATTCTTCCTCGTCCTTTTATATTTCTTCCCTTTTTCGTCTTTTTTCCTTTATTCCTCCTTCCTCTTCCCCTTCTTTCAAGCCTTCTTCTTTGCTCCTCATTCTCTCTCACTTTTTGCTCTTCCCACTCTTCTATCTCATGCAGTGCGGTCCGGGTTCGATCCCAGGTCAGGTCGTGTGGTATTTGTGATGGACCGAGGGGCGCTGAGGCGGGTCTTTCTCCATTACTTCGGTTTCCCCTGCCAATTCTCGTTTCACCAACTGCTCTACATTCATTAATCATCTTATTATCGACGCTAAATTTTATCGTTAAATAACAAACTTACCTTTCTTTCTTTCTTTTCCTCTGATGTCCTGACCCATGCAGCTGTGAGTTCGGAGTCTGAAAGGGGTGCTCAGCGGTACAAGTTCAATTACATTTTTAGCATGGATAAGTTAATGAAAGAGTTTCACTGCGTCCAGTACAGCAGATATTTCCATTAGTGTTTTCTTGGTAGCCAAGGTGATGAGCATACCAGGAATGTATACTCTGGCTCAAAATGTTCTACACTTTAAAATCCATTATCTACGATTACAGCTTTTAATGTAAGCATGACTTTCTTGTTGACTACTGCAGTTAGTTTTTGTAGTCATGGCTTTAATTTTATGTTACATTTATTTTATCATTTTGTGAATACGTCATCTTGTTTGGAATTATACAAACAGACTCGCTCTGAGACGGGTGTACTGAACTGAGGCCAGTCGGTAAACAGCTGGGACTTCCCTGTGCAAATTTAGTAGCCAGAGCCTTCTGCGGTAACCTGCCCATAGTCTGTCAATATTAGGTGCGCCGGTATGTGCTGTCCGTCGGCCGTATAAATATTTGGTACAGTGAGCAGCAAGATAGACTGGAAGGGTAATAATAGTATAGAAACGTTTGTGAAAAGGGTAGGGGAAACGGGGATTGAGGAAGATGAGATAAAATAGAAGGAACAGAAGGAAGAGGACAAGGGAGAATGAGGACGAGGCGAAAATGAAGAGGGGTAGAAAGAGGAGGAAGAAAAATGAAAGAGTGGGAATAAAAGGACGGAAAGAAGAGGAGGAAGACATAAAAGGGAAGTAACAGATTAAAGAATGGAAAGACAAAGTCGAAGAAAGAAAAGCAGAACGAGGAGAAAAAGTTGATAAAGAGTTGGTTCTCCTTTCTTCTGCGACTGCCCTGACCGACGGCTGTCTTACGAACTCTGATATATAACTCAGAAGAGAAATCACTACTTCAAACAGTTTTTTTTTTGTATTACTCTATTTTATCCGTTGCCACGAAACGTGTGTGTCAATCCCGTGGCAACGCTTTGAATTTTACGAGCGCATCCGTTTCAGTGGGAACGTGCTTAATGAACCGTTGCTTAGTAATGGATTATTCCGGATTTCAGGCGTCATATCACAATACATTTCTTGTCTCTCCCATATGTGATACATGTCCTCTAATCTCATTCTTCTTGATTCAGTCAAGATATATTAATACAGGGAGTTTCACGACTTTATGGCATAACTGCAGGAGGTGATTTCCTAGGTCTTTGTGATCAAAAAAGTTCATATAAACATGTGTCCGATTTTGGACGGTTACGGAGTTATGACCGTTTTTTCATTCCCGTACACGCCCTCGTATGAACCGCGTCTGTCAGCTGGCGGGTCGCTATTTTTAGCCAGCTACAGACAGAGCGTTCTCGTTATCTCGACACTTGAGAGGTACCTAAGGCGTGGTGGGTTGGTATGTCAGGCGCGGTTCACAACCGAGCGGCAGCCTGTGTTGCGGCCGGCGGTGACATTTTCGAAAATCAGCTTTAAGCACCAATAAATTCAAATTAAAGGTAATTTCACAAAGTTAACTTTACATTCATACTTTAAATGTATCATGTATTGTGCTGGTTTATTATTTTGTTCCGTTTATTGTCAGTAATCGTTACCTTCTATTCTGAGTTTAAAACGGTCATGACTCCGTAACCGTCCAAAATCGGACATGTTTATATGAACTTTTTTGATCACAAAGACCTAGGAAATCACCTACTGCAGTTATGCCCTAAAGTCGTGAAACACCCTGTATAATATCGTCACAAACTCCTACGTAGATGTTATCTTCATTGTTGTTTTTTCTGTTATTGTTGTTACTGTTCTCTCGTTACAGACTGTCGGCCGTGTTCCCCTGAGGAGATGATCAGACTGTACTGTACCAGTGACTTCGGTAAGTTCCACAGATGTGATTTTCAAGCAAGCGAAGCGGGCAGACATGTTGGCCATTTGGCTGGCAGTACGGGCTCTGCCTCTATGACAGTGCAGCCCACACTTGCATTCGGATTTGTAGAGCCACTCTCTGGAGGCGCAGTCAGTAAATTTAAGGCAGTTGTCAATATTACATTCCCTTCGGGTTTGCTCTCAAACGAAAGCAAATTGATGTAGCTCTGTGGTTATGGCTTCAGTGCCTCCAAAGCCGGTATGGGAAGCTGCACTCTTCTGGAAGCTTTCCAATGCGATTAATAATTTCCCATTGACGTTCATGTTTGTTTACTGCGGAAACAGGTCTGTTAATTCCCTTAGCATAAACTAATTACACTGTTAATTATCAGCACTGCATGGGGTCTGAAATTATTTCCTTGTAGGTCATAAACGTAAAGTACTTAATTAATTAAGCACCACAACATGAAGATAAGGAGCCGGGATAGCTCAGTCGGTACAGCGACTGGCTACGGGCTGGACGACCAAAGGGTTGGCTTTCGAGTCCCGGTAGGGTCAAGAATTTTCTCTTCTCTACATTGTCCAGACCGGCTCTGGGGTCCATCAATCTCCTGTCCAATGGGTTCCCCGGAGTTAAAGCGGCCGGGGCGTAAAGCTGACCGCTCACCTGCAGCTAGTGCCGAGGTCAAGAAAATGCGGGTCTATACATCCACTCCTCCATACGCCTTCATGGCGTAGTACTTAATTAGTTAAGCACAAGGACAACTTTACCTTTTACCATGAAGATATGTGGGGGAGTGTGGAGGTCTAGCTCCATCATTCTTGACCTCGGCACTAGGCAGAATCGGAGAACCAGAAGGAAAGAGACAATTTGAGAGATATAGACGAAGATGGTTATGACTACCAACATTCATGTGAACAGAGTAGCAACACGATTGGGAGGGGGCATTGAGAATAGGGGGAGTCAGATTACGCAGCCAGTATAATGAATATGCTACGTGCTAAACGACCGTGGAATCTGGGTTCCATTGCTGGCAGGGGAAAGGCATTCTTCATCACCGCGTCCAGACTGGCTCTGAGGCTCACCCAGCTTCCAATCCAATGGGTACTGGGGGCACTTTTTTTTTTCTTGGCACTACAGCCCCAGTGGGCCTAGGCCTACCTCCATGAACTTCTCCGTTCACTTCGGTTTTTCTAGAGCTTATACATTCGGTAGGACTCCTTGGGCGGGTGATCAGCTCGTCGCGAGGCCTCTACCTGTACACAAACACAGAAAAACGCACACACACAAACTAAACATCCATGCCCTGAGTGGGGTTCGAACCCACGATCCCGGTTTCCAAACGAGCGAAGACAGTACATGCCTTAGACCGCTCGGCTACCGTGACCGGCTGGGGGCACTTTACCTGCTGGTAAATTTGCCGGGGCGTGAAGCTGATCTTTAACTAATGAGAAAGTAACAACGAGGGCGTTACATCTTCATTTTCCCATCCGTCTTGATGGTCTGGTGCTTAATTAAACAGGTTGGCAAATTTACAACTTTAACTTAACCCTTTAAAACCCGGTGGTTACTATATACCAGCATACCACCTGCTGTAACATACTAAAACTCCGCCCACAGAGTGTATTTATGTGTTCCGTATGGTTCTCACGATAAACAGCGACTGTTTCCGTAAACAGCATTAACCGGTTGGGCTCTGTAGCGGACACATAATGTGTTTCCTGTGAGGTACGGACTGAATTCATATATAGCCTGTTATTTAGAAGAAATCCAGCCTGAGACTTCTGTGTGGAGGCAGGTTAGAATACCTCCACCGTAGCGCGCGAGTCGTAAGAGGCGACGAAAAGTGAATTCAGTGCCTGGAGGTATAACTTTGCCACCCTGCTCCTGGGGGGATATAAATACAGGGAACCTGGCCCTTCAGTTTGGGGTAGTCTCGAATCTGAGACAGTAAAACCTGAGAATGACTGCGCTGGCGAGGACCAGCATCAATTGTAAAGTACAGACCAATCGTCTCGCAAATGAGGATATTACATAAGGAATATAATCGCAAGTGTTCAGTTGGAAAATAAAAATTCTGGTCGTGAGTCTCAAGGGGCTTGTCGCCAAGACGGTAAACCGTCAGTCGTGAAGTGACTCTTGACTGAAATCCAGTCTTTAAACAGGTTTAGAGGTGTACGATGGATTCATGTGGCTTTGAATAGATTCTCTTAGCGGCCGTTTGTTTTGAACTGTGGGGTTCCATAAAAATGCAAGTTTTCTTCACCATCTGAGCGTAAACTTTAAGAGAGCTCCTACACCGCAAGTTTGTTACGTCGTCTCTGTCGATAATTTATCCAATTGTGCTTATGGCCTATCTGTAAGTTGTTATCCAGCTTACCGCAAGAAGTGTTGCCTTGTTCCTTGCTCTGCAGCACGCTTCTGAGACACGGTGATGTATTTCTGAATACGATACAAGCAAGGAACAAGCTCTTCTGTACCTTGCTACTTTGCATGTTGACGCTAAGCCCACGTCTTTAAAACCTTTTCCTTTTTTAAAGATCGTTTCTGTGAGAGGAAGTTTTTGTTAGTTTATTTCTTCACAGATATTGAATATATTTCCCTTTATTAGCGGATAGAATGTTTGACCTTTTCATTCAAATCCCGTTCCCCAACACATGGAGCCTAATGTTACACGTGGTCAGGCATTAAGTTGGATAAGATTGCAGAAGTTGTATGAAAGAGTGGCGTATGTGCTCCTCACATGGCAACGCCGATAGCTGTGTTGGCTTTTATTTAAATTGCTACCTCATCTGGTTCTTAAGTTGACGAGTGCGATCTGCTTGGTTGTAATGCCATGTTCTTCGGTGAGGGAGATTGACGTTTCGGAGTAAAATATTGCCTCCATCTTCAGGGTTAAAAAGTAAGTCAAGCACTTACGCCGCACCATAGCTCAAATGGTTAGTCGGTGGCTTCCCACCACGGCGGCCCGGGTTCGATACCGGGGCTGGTCAAGTGGGATTTGTGGTAGACAAAGTGGCGCTGGGGAAGCCAGAAGGAAAGAGACCACTAGGAAGAGCAAGACGTAGATGAGCGGACAATATTAAAACGGATCTTAGACACATGGGATGGGTTGGATTCATGTAGGTCAGGATAGGGATCAGTGGAGAGCTGTTGTGTGAACGGTAATGAACTTTCGGGGCCATAAAATGTTGGGAAGTTCTTGAGAAGTTGCACAATTTGCAGCTTCTCAAGAAGGGCTCAACCCCTTGAGTGAGTGAGTGAGTGAGTGAGTTCTTCAGAATGCGTTAATTTAACTCTCTTAAGACGAGATACTGGGGCGTGTAGGCAGTGTAGTGACGTCTCAGACTGATCCATAAGTCACTTTAGCTCTTAACGCTTCTGAGGTACGTAGACTGGTTAAGACGGAAGACAGGGATTGAGCAAGGAGGCATTGTAGCAGGCAGAAGGTTTCTGAATTACACAAGAACTGATCTGGCGTAGGTGACGTTCTGTTGTTGATGTCTAGGTGGCTCACTGGATGCGATGCAGCATTGCGCATGTGCAAACATTTGCACGTGTTTCGAATGCGAGGTAGTAACATTTCGCACTGTTTATCAATGAGTGATGGTACACTTCATGTTTAACCACTCACACGGTGAATCCTCTTAAGTTTTCTCCATAGTCTGCCCATTATCACCATCCTATCTCTCTTAAGATCTATTTTAATATTATCCTCCCACTTACGTCTAGAACTTACTGGTAGTCTCTTTCCTTCTGGCTTTCCCACCAAAATACTATATAAATTTCTTTCTCACCATGTGTGCTACATGCCCTTCCCACCTCCTCTTCCTTGACTTGATCATTCTAATTATACTTGGAGAAGAGTACAAGTTATGAAGCTCCTCATTATGCAGTTTTCTCCAACCTGCCGTCACTTCATCTCTCTTCGGTCCAAATAATCTCCTCAGTACCCTGTTCTCAAACACCCTCAGTCTGTGTTCCTCCCTTAATGATAGAGATCAAGTTTCTGACAACTCAGACAAAAGTCAAAGTCACATTGCGACTGACGGTCAGTAAGTCTTGGTGTCCGGTCACATCCAGGGCTCATGACCAGGCATTTATGGCTGTTTGACAGGTAAGGTCTTGTTTTTTGTAGAGAACCCTTTTTGACGAGAGGACTTGTCTGTCTTTTGTATATACTGCTGGTCCTTGCCAGCGCAGTCTTTCTCGGGTCCGAATCCCTTGGGACTCGCTACCATATTTTACTGTCTCAGATTTGAGACTTCCCTTTTCGTCGCCTCCTACGACTCGCAGGGTCACGTTGGAGGTATTCGACCCCGCCTGCACACGGGTAAACAACTCAGACAACCTTTGTTCCTTTATAACCCCTCGGCACGGACCACGCAGAAAACAGATTAAATTGTTGAGAAGGCTTGTTTACTGATCCGTTGCCTAGAAATGGACTTTCAATTGCGCGCATTTGGTCCCACGGGAATGTGTTTACCGAGTCGTTGCCTGTCACAATATGAAGAATTACGCTCACCATACACGCCCACATATAAGGCGACCTCTTTTTTTTTTTCCAGCGAGGAAATCAGGAGAGGGGGGTAAAACTGTTTCTGACAAAAGCGAATTTGTAATTCAGTTATGAGGGTAAACATTGTAGAATTGTCCCTGTGCTCACTACGCCCCGAAGGCGTATGGGGGAGTGGATATATAGATCCACGTATTCTCGACCTCGGCACTAGTTGGTGAGTGGTCAGTTTCACGCCCCGGTCGCTCTACCCCCGGTACCAATTGGATACGAGATTGTATGTGCCCTGGAGCCGGTCTGGACGACGTAAAAAAGAAGAAGAAAAATATTGCCTTTGCGGGGACTCGAACTCCAATCCAACGGTCGTTCAGTCGCTATCCCGGCTCTCCTACTTGGAGTGTATCTTTTTCTTTTTGTCGCCGATTTTATAGTTAAATCTTGATTGTATACCATCCGACCATGACGCGTGCATTACGTTACTTCGCAGAAAAGTAATTTTTAACAGCAATCATATGTGACGCAGCCTTCCTTCTTTTGTTTCTTGCTGGATGCTTCTTGCTCCGTAGAAACGCCCACTTCATATATCAGAAACGCAAAGAACCTGACGGATTCACGTCACCGCCATTAATATTAAGTGTAGCGGGTAGATGGGTACTAAGATAGGCAGGCCCCTCCTGGTAATTGGTGCACCGCGCAGAAAAGAATTAGACACGAAATGTCGTTATACACGTGTCTTCCTGTAAGTTATATCGAAACATGATCTAGGATAGTAGTGACCCATGCGAGGGAAATGTGATGTTTCTTATAGAATTATTAAGACTAGTATAATTCGTGTTGATAGTCCAGCGGAAAAATTTGACAATATCTACCCGCATCTATGGGTTTTATAGACATTACTTTTATTAATCTGCTTTCCCCCCCTCCCACGGCACTACAGCCCCAGTGGGCCTAGGCCTACCTCCATGAACTCCGTTCACTTCGGTTTTTCTAGATCTTACATATTCGGTAGGACTCCTTGGGCGAGTGATCAGCTCGTCGCAAGCCCTCTACCTGTACACAAACACAGAAAAACGCACACAAACATCCATGCCCTGAGTGGGATTCGAACCCACGATCCCGGCTTCCGAGCGAGCGAAGACAGTTCATGCCTTAGACCGCGCGGCTACTGTGACCGGCAGTGTATAAGAATAATATATAAGAATTCAGTGCGTACCTCACAGGAAACAGATCCGAACCCACGATCCCAGCTTCCGAGCGAGCGAAGACAGTTCATGCGGCTACTGTGACCGGCAGTGTATAAGAATAATATATAAGAATTCAGTGCGTACCTCACAGGAAACAGATCCGAACCCACGATCCCAGCTTCCGAGCGAGCGAAGACAGTTCATGCGGCTACTGTGACCGGCAGTGTATAAGAATAATATATAAGAATTCAGTGCGTACCTCACAGGAAACAGATCCGAACCCACGATCCCAGCTTCCGAGCGAGCGAAGACAGTTCATGCGGCTACTGTGACCGGCAGTGTATAAGAATAATATATAAGAATTCAGTGCGTACCTCACAGGAAACAGATCCGAACCCACGATCCCAGCTTCCGAGCGAGCGAAGACAGTTCATGCGGCTACTGTGACCGGCAGTGTATAAGAATAATATATAAGAATTCAGTCCGTACCTCACAGGAAACAGATCCGAACCCACGGTCCCGGCTTCCGAGCGAGTGAAGACAGTGCATGCCTTAGACGGCTCGGCTACCGTGACCGGCATTAATCTGCTTATACACGGTAATAGAAGGTAAATCTATACTTGTAACAGGCTGTGGAGGCCCATAGGGTTGTGAGACGTCGAGGCTCCCACATTTTCTCTAGACAGTCGGCTCACAGATGGCGGTGAAGTTGTCAGCCTTACGCGCCGGCCGCCATTTACCACGCAGAAACATTCCTGGTACTCATTTCTGTTAGAGGCTGAGTCGACCCCAGGGCCATAGTGCGGCTGGAAGGATTAGGACAATTGGAAACATCCAGTGACCTTATCGTGAAAGGAACCCTTGACCTTCCGGCTTGTAGCGTAGTGTCTTAACCAACTACGCTACCGCGTGCCCCCGCTTATACACGGTATGAGCTTGGTAGAATATGTGTACACGTGAAGTTGGTCCCCGAAATTAATCAGTAGGTCATGATGATGCATGGAGGAGTGCGGGCACAACTCCACCATTCTTTTCCTCAGAACTGGGTGGAAATGAGTGGTCAGCCTACGCCTGTTACCTGTAGTTACGAGTTTTAAGAGTGTAGTAAGTCCAGTTACCAATATTAACCCTGTGTCTATTCACTAACACGTAACAATACGTTTATTAGGTCAAAAATAATGTTATTAGGGACTTTATTAGTGCTTTGACGTATTTTACCAAGCTCGGAAAAATATCCCGTGAACAGTGTGGATTAGATACTCAATTTCCCTCTCACTTCTGATATTATATGCCCTTCTGACCCGTCTGCTAACCAACCAAAAGTTTGTCCGCGATCGAAGATATCTTGATTTGTTGGTGAGTCGGAAAACCACGTGTTTTGAGAAATTTCACATGCATATACTCGTATTACGTGTAAGAAATTCGTATTTCGGTTTAATTTTTATCTCAGATTATTCTGTTCTGTCTTTTAGACATGGTAAAAAAAGGAGTCCGTTACAGGCTGGACGGTCGTGATTCAATTCCCAGCAGGGGCAAAAGATTTTGCTCTTTTCCACAGCTACTAGACCGGCTCAGATCGCCTGTGTGGTCTGGTAGTCAGAGTTCATGGCTACAGATCCATAGGTCCCTGGTTCGATTCCCGGCGCCACCAGATTTTCTGAGAACTAGTAGGTCTGGAATGGCGTCCACTCAGCCTCGTGTGGATAATTGGGGAGCTGTTTCAAGGAAATAGCGGCTCCGGTCTAGAAAACCGAAATTAACGGCCGTGGGGATGCGTTTCGTTGACCACGCGACACCCTCTGTCCGCTTAAGTTGGCACTAACTTCGCCGACAAGCGGCGGTCGCTCAGTCGGTATAGTTCGCATGTAGACTACAGGCCACGGAATTTAAACTAGACCGGCTCTGGGCCCCACCCAGTTTCTTATCCAGTGGGTACCGGGGACGATTTCCCCGGGGTATGAAGCTTACTACTCGCATCTAGCATCGAGGTAAAAATTGTGGAGCTATACCTCCACTCCCAAAATATATTTTCATGGAGTGATGTTTAGTTATTGAAGCACAGGGACAAATTTACCTTTTTTACCTTTAAAAAGACTCACATTTTGAGCTCGAAACCTGGAACAGACGCCGTTCTGCTCAATTGTGGGAACAGACGCTTGACGTCGGAGCTCCATTGTTGAGCCTGTGACTTTCATAGCGGCCGACTTCACGTTTCGAGACGAACTATTAATCTAGAGGCGCTGTCCCTGTTTGCTGAAATGCGTCCATCCGAAACGAACCTTCGTACTAAGCGCATTCTCCCCCCCCCAAACCCATTTCTTTTATTACGTCAAGTCATACTTATTACTCGTTTAAAAGTCGCCGAGTTCTCTTTGTAAGAGAGGAACTGATCAAGATTGCGTCTTAATGCATTAACCTTCAAGACAGTCCATTTCGCCTTCGCGGCCTGCCCTGTCATACCTAACGCAATATTCAAAGAATCCGGGTTCAATGTTCATGCAGAATTGACAATTCTGACAGTGTTTTATATGTACCCTTCGGTGCATTATTGTGCCCTCAACACTTTCAACTGTTCATGTCATCATCGAGCCTTAATAGTAAAAAAAAGTAAAGGTATTCATGTAACAGTCCGTGGAGGCCCATAGAGTTGTGAGATGTTGAGGCTTCCACATTTTCTATACAATCGGCTCACAGATGGCGGTGAGGTTGTCAGCCCTACGCGCCGGCCGCACTTTACCCCCAAGAATATCCCTGGTACTCATTTCTGTTAGAGGCTGAGCCGGCCCCAGGGCCATAGTGCGCCTGGAAGGATTAGGTTAATTGAAAAAAAACAGTGATCTCATTGGGAATCGAACCCGCGACCTTCTGGTTTGTAGCATAGTACCTCAACCAATTACGCTACAGCGTGCCTCAATTAGTAACTATATGATAACGTTATCCCTAGGCTTAATAAAGCACCACAACAAGAAGACGTATGGGGAGTGGAGGTATAGCGCCAACATTCTTAACCTCTGCACTAGATGGAGGTGAGTGGTCAGTTTCAGACCTCTTACGCGTTACCGGCGAAGAAACAGCTCCCGGTGTCCTTTATATGGGAGGTTAGGGGGTCCGGACGCTGTGGCCTCTACCGGTTATCCAGCCTTCTGCCAGTCACCTAGTCTCTGTACCGGCTCCCAACATTAGTAATTACATGTTCAGATATGTAAAAGTTAGCCTCTGAATGAAAGATCAGTTTTGTGAACATAAGTATAGGGACAAGGAAGCATCGCTTCTGTAATCTGAGTGCAAAGCCCGCTGTTCGCATCCCTGTTACCATCAGGATGTCGGTAGTTGTCGCTGTGTTTGCTGCGGTGGACTGCAGTTGTCCAGGTGGGAGTCCATGACTGAAGCGTGATTGGGTGGAGCAGGCTAATGTCACTGCTAAGAATGCTAGGAGGGTGTGCAGTCGTGAAGTTAGAGGTCACGGTACAGTCAGTGAAAATGCAAGCATTGTTGTCACGGTCCGACTGTTGGTGTGAGTCTGGTTTCATTAAAATGAATGAAACGAAACTGTTGAGTCTCTTTTGGATGTGTCGTATTGCCCTCTTCTTTACTTCTGCATTTGCTCTTTTCGTTTCTTCCTTCTTATGTAGTTCTTATTATCTTCTTATCTCATTATTCTTCCTCCTCCTCCTCCTCATTATCTTCCACGCATTTTCCTTTCTCCTTCCTGCTCCCCATCCCTCTTTCTCTCTCACCTCCTTTTCTTCCCTGTCCTTCTGCCTGTACAACTCCACGGATCTCACATCTTCGCGGTTTTCATCTTCCTTGAGTAATCGTGTCTGCCTGTTGTTATACGCAGTTAATTCCATATCATAACATACTCTGACTTACTTGAGGGTCTGGCCTCGCCATAGCTCAAGCGGTTAGTCGCTGGCTTCCCACCGCGGTGGCCCGGGTTCGATCCCGGGTCTGGTCAAGTGGGATTTGTGGTGGACAAACTGGCGCTGGGGCAGGTTTTCTCCGAGTACTTCGGTTTCCCCTGCCAATCTTCATTCCAACAGTTGCTCCACAATCACCCTCACCTATCATCTGGGGCTGGTACAATAGGCCAGAAGTGGCCGCAGTACAAGAGACTTAGTCCCACCCCACTAGCAATAAAACAATACTTGAGGGTCTGGAAGGTTCCTAGAGCCATCAGACATTAAAATATGGTCATGAGTCCCGCGGGATCTGGAACCAAGTACCACTGTGCTGAATAGGGCCAGCAGTCAGTCTGGAATTGTAGATCGGTGTCGGCGGTTAGAATCTCAGTTGCATTGTTAGACGCCGCTACCAAGCAAAGATTAGTGAAGATAACAGAGCGAGAAGACTTATTGTGTGCTGTAGTGATTTGCGGAGTGTAAATAGAAGTTAACAAGCATTCAGTAAATCTATTTATCAGTCCAAACCCTGTTTCTAGTCACACGTGACAGTACGTAACAAATAACACCAAGAGAAACATGGTGTTATGTGAAGAACATAGAACTATGTTTTCTGTTACTGCTGGCTTTTTTCATTGCTAGTGGGGTGGGACTAAGTCCCTTGTACTGTGGCCACTTCTGGCGTATTATACCAGCCCCAGATGATAGGTGAGGGTGATTGTGGAGCAATTGGTGGAATGAAGATTGGCAGGGGAAACCGAAGTACTCGAAGAAAACCTGCCCCAGTGCCACTTTGTCCACCACAAATCACACTTGACCAGACCCAGATTCGAACCCGGGCCGCCGAGGTGGGAAGCCTGTGACTAACCGCTTGAGCTATGGCGCGGCCCTACTGTTGGCTTGCATGTGTAATGTTTTGCGCCCGTAATGACGCATGATATTGGCTCTGTCTTTTACAAGACATACTGTGTTACTGATTCAAAAGTAATCATAGGGGAAAAACGGTGCTTTGAAATCAACTCGCATGTGAGATGCTGGCCTATTAATGTGCTCAGTTCTCAGTCGCTAGGTTATGAAAATATTTTTATAAGCTTTCTCGACAGTGCGAACATAGTTTGGTGAGCCACGAGTCAATGTTTCTTTAATACAAATAAACAACACTGTTAGACGGTAAAGGTTATTAATGCCTCGAGGCAAAGGTGATCAATAACAAGTAATTACGCCTGATCATAAGTAACTCAACCTGCTTCTTCTTGTATTTTTTTAATGCCTTAAGAGAGGTTCATTTCATTAGGAGATTCAGAAATTCTGTCACTGGTGATCAAGCTGGACTTTCACCTCGTGATGGATCGAGTGTGTCAGAATGATTAGTAGACCTATTTATGAAAGAGATGCTCGTGGCATTTCGCCGAGAAATAAAAATAAATATATCGACCTTGGGTGGGGGGGAAGAAACAGTTTTAATAATATTAAGATAGAAAATATTTTAACGGTCAAATTTAGTGATAACATATTTTCAGTCGTGTCAGTTTAAACGCGTTAAAAATGTTTAACCAGTTGACAAGGCTAAGAGACCGAGAAGATTAGCCGCCGTCAAAACTTGCAATTCTTACTTTGAGGCTGTTCTTTTGAATACCATATTTTTGTGTGAGAACCGTAAAATTTGGGGAAATTGATTCTCTTCCCGCCTCCAGATGGACATGACATGAAATTCATGTTTAGAGGAGTACTGTGTTTTGAGATATGACGCCGTGTAGACTGGAGGAAAGTTTATCAGTGAAGAGTTTTGTCTTCTTGGATGTAACTCAGTGTAGTATTTTGAAAGTGACATTTCGGAAGAACATATCGCCTCCATCTTCAGGAACAAAGAATAGGCCAATCAAGAAACGAGCACGAATCAGGCATTAGCTCAGCTTCGACCTTGAGGATGGAAGCTGCATGTTCCTCCTGGCAGATTATTGTGAACACCATAATGCAAATTGAGGTTAGTACAGTATGAGGAAATATCTTCACTCGCTGAGCGTCTATTAACATTTCAAAGACTGTCCTCCATGGAGTTTAATGCGTTTTGCCTGTTCATGAGAGGCCCTAGGGTATAGTTTTGTGTTGTAAATGTGTGAATAGCTAACGTTTACTGTAAAGAAAATGTCGGAAGTCTATCGCTTCTATACGAGATAATAAACTCCGTGGCATGTAGTCCGCAAGCGAATTATACCGACCAAGCGGCTGCCGCTTGTCAGCGAAGTTAGTGCCAACTTTTTCGGATAGATTGTGTCACGTGGTCAGCGCAACGGATTCCCACGGCCGTTAATCTCGGTTTTCTAGACCGTAACCGCTATTTCCTTGAAATAGATCCTCAATTAACCTCACGAGGCTGAGTGGATCCCGTTCCAGGCCCACTACTTCTCAGAAAATCTGGTAGCCCCGGGAATCGAACCCGGGACCTCTCGATCTATTGGCAGGAACTCTGACCACTGAACTACATGTCCCAAACGAGATAACTTGTGTGGAAAAAGAAAAGGTTTGAAATTGAAATTGTGTTACTGAATATGTGGAGGGATACAAACACAGGGACCCACATGTTCATGTGTCTCCCAGGAAACTAGGCTAAACCATATAAAGTTTCCATCATCACTGGAGAGTTTTGAGCAAGCTAGCAGCATCTGTTATATGACTACTAGCAACATCATGGCCATAGCAGCGGCACACGCATGCGCCTGGCCAACAGGCGGTCCGGTATCATCATTAGCTCGCGCTTGTGTTTATACAAGTAGGCACGTGTTCATGTCGAAGAACAGGCTGGAAGTGTTGGTTTTTTTGTGAATATGAAAATTCTTGTGAATTTAAACACTTTCAGACAAGGTCGAAACAAAGTTCAAGTGGAAATAACGTGATTTTTTGTTTCAGATATGTTGATGGGCGGACTATTTTCGTTTTAAGAGTCACCTCTTGTGTATTTTATACGCGTTTGAGATGCAGTTAACATGTTGTTTATTTCGTATCGTGACGGGCCTTTTACGTCGACCTAGCACTTCTGAACTTGTGGGATATTAATTTTCATATTTGCCTCTAGTGGTCAGTGGTCAGCGTTCCTGGCTACAGATCCAGTGGTCTGGGTTCGATTCCCGGCACTACCAGATTTTCTGAGAAGTAGTGGGTCTGGAATTGGGTCCACTCAGCCTCGTGAGGATAATTGAGGATCTGTTTCAAAGAAATAGCGGCTCCGGTCTAGAAGCCGAAATTAACGGCCGTGGGGATTCGCTGCGCTGACCACGCGACACCCTCTATCCGCTAAAGTTGGCACTAAACTTCGCAGACAAGCGGCGGTCGCTCGGTCGGTATAGTCAGCTTGCGGACTAAAATCACGGAGTTTGAATTATAACTGAGAACTGAAATACTCATAGTGTTAATATTGACGTTTATTGTATGAAAGTATGAAATTATCTTAAGACAGAAAGATGAAGTATTGTTACAAATATAAATTAAACAAATTATTCTGATATGCATTTCATTTTATATAATCATTTTTTGTGAGCCGGGTTAGTGCAGTCGGTATAGCGGTGACGTAATGTGTTTCCTGTGAGGTACGAACTGATTTCATATATATATTATTTAGAAGAGTGAGGTTGAGACACATTATGAAGGTTCCCAGAGCCGTCAGAGAGTAAAATCTGTGACACGGAACCAAGAATCACTGTGCTGGCAGTGCTAGCAGTAATTTAGCAGTCGGCCAGTCCTTAAAGGGTTAATAGAGCGCATCATTCTCCAGTAATACTTGGACGGCAAGCGGCCATCTTCCTTCACGGCCGCATACCATCATGCACCTTTGCTTGACTTGCGGCAGGCTCTCCAGTCGGGTTGTACAGCACGTTATGACTAAAGTCACAATAAAATAAACCCACTGCGTGACTGCACTTGATCGGTCTGTAACACGGGTTGTTCGCCTGGTTTCATCGAGGTTGTCATTTGGCTTCATTCAAGGCCGTCAGCCTTATGAAGTTCATAAGCAGACAAGACTGGACTCCACTAAACAATTCTTCTTTTTTTTCCGGATCAGATATATGTCTCGTCAGAAATGGATTAAGGTGCCCACGCCCTAAGTGGGAACTATTTCAGATCCTGCCAGGCACCATCTTGTGAGACAGTTTACTGTACCACCCTTATTATGTAACATGTTTTCATCTACACTGGAATGTCAGGATTACTTTTTTTTTTGGACTTTGTCCAGTGTTCATTATTCTGTAAAACGTTTCTGCAACTTGATCTGTTTCCTTCCTCACTGTGTCTCCCAACCCTCACCTGAGGACGGAAAAAGACCCAGTTTCCGAAACGTCGTATTCTCAAGTGTTTTTATAGAATACCGGATGATGAACAAAGTCCAGAAGCCTGATTATCCTAGAAAACAACAATGACTAAAATTTGTCAACAAAAGAATGATGTTTAAACGGAAGATAGTCGGGAGATTCTCTGACCTAATGCACCTTAAGGTTCACTACCGTGTTCACAAGATCCCACCACAGGTCTCTCCTGAGACATATTAGTGCAGTCCACATACACCTTTAAGGTTCAGTTTAGTATTATATTCTTACCAACCTATACATAATCTAGAGTGTCTCCTCCCTTTAGGGTTTCTGAGTAATGCATAATTCTAATAAACGGAAATTATGAGCCGGGATAGCTCAGTCAGCACAGTGACGGTCGGGGTTCGGTTCCCGGCAGAGGCAAGAGATTTTTCTCTGTTCCTCAGCGTCCAGCCTGGCCAACCTACTCTCCAATGGGTACCGAGCTTCCCCCACCCGGGTGGGGGAGGCAAAGGGGCAGGGACTTGAAACCGATCGTTCGATCCAGCGCCGAGCTCAAGAATGATAAGAGCTATAACTCCACTCCCCCATACGTCTTCTTGGCGCGGTGTTTAATTATTTAAGCGCAGGGACAACTTTACTTTTAATAAACGTTAATTACTTAAAGCAAAAAACGCTACGTGATCCTAACTGTTGCTTGGCTTACAGATAGACGCTGAAGATTGAGGCAGTATCTTCCTCCGAAACGTCGGTAAACTTTTACCGGACTGTACGTGGTCATATCCCAGAAAGTAGTTATCGTCATAATGGCTGCATGTACACGCGTTCCGGAACTGGAGGGATTCGCGCCCCCACCACCTTCATTGGGTTGCAGCCTTGCAAACGTTTCTCTTCCGCGTATGGTTGCTTCAGCTGAAACGTTCAGAATTTCACCAATACCCGTCATTATGTAATTTCATCTTATTGTTCAGCGTCATGATTGCTAAATTGCTAAGATAACTTACTGCTCGTGTGTAGTAATCTTCGCGGAGAAAATTCTTCGTTAACAATAATTACGTGCTTCACAGTTGGGAGGTGCGGATTACGAGAAGAAGGGACGTACAAGGCATAGCAATTCTCCACGGTTTGGCATTTTCATGGATAATAAGGCACGTCACATTCTGAATCTCGATTCCTATTTTAATCATCGCCTATCTCTTTCGTTTCTCATCCAGGACCATTAAGTTGGACAGTGGACAGTCCCGTATAGCTGCATACAGGTCAAGCTTTCGTTCTTGTCCTCTGAGATGCGCGACAGTTTTTGTTCGTGGTCACTGCATTGCGCATAAGGGGAGGGGGAGGGAGGACTGACAAGCGGTAGGCTGGCGCGGTGCAGTAAAGTACATTTTCTGGCTTGCTTACGTCTCCTGTTTGACTTATCGCATTCACGCCATTTATTCAATTTTACCAAAGTCGTCCAAAATAGTTGGACAGCGGCGTCTAAAGTGGGGGACAGATAACGTCTTTCCTTCTAAGAGAATTTTTGTTACATATTTCAAAACTTTCTTGCGTTGTTTCGTCTTCGTTCGTCCCTACTTTACCCTTCCCTCTCTCGCCTTCTCGCCTTTCTTTTGCTCTCGATTTATGCGTATTTCTGTACATTCACGCATTCTTTCATATTCCTTCATCCCACCATTTTGTAATAGGAGCCGAGATAGTTCAGTCGGTATAGCGACTGGTTACGGGCTGGACGACCGAGGAGGTAGGAGTTTGACTCCCGGTAGCATCAAGAATTTTCTCTTCACCACGTCGTCTATACCGGTTCTGGGACTAACCCACCCTCCTATCCAGTGGGTGCCGGGGTGGGTTCTCTTCCGCAGGGGGGTAAAGGGACCGGAGCGTAAAGCTGATCACTCACCTCAAACTAGTGCAGAGAATAAGAAAATGTGGATCTATACATCCACTCGCCAATACGCCTTCATGACGTAGTGCTTAATTAGTTAAGCAGAGGAACAACTTTACCTTGACAATTTTGTAACGTTCTCCTTCTCCAATGCTGCCGTTCTTTCTTCTTCATTTCTGTCTGTCAGTTATTCTTCTCCTTCCCTGTTTTCATCCTATATTTTTATTCCTCTTTCACCCTTTCCTATTCTCTTATGTCATTGTGTGCTTGTTTTCTGTTTTCTCTTGTTCTCTTCTTTCTATATTTTCATCCTTTTTTTCTCTTTGAATCTGTTTCTTGTGTCTTCTTTCTATCGTCCTTTTCTCCTGTTATCTCGTTTTCTTTTCCCTCCTATTCCCATATTCTATTCCTCTTGTTGTCTCATTCTTTTACATCGTCTTTCTTGTTCCCTCTTTTCTATCCTTTTTGTCTCCTTTCTCACATTCTTCCTCTCGTTCTCTCTTTACTATATTCTTTTTTCTACTGTATGTTTATTTTCTGTATTTTCCTCTCTTTCTGCCCTCCCCTGCCGTTCTTGTTTTCCCTGGTAAGAATTCAACATATCGACGTGACGTCAGCCAGTTGCTGCCTTAAAGTTGTGGCCTAAGTCGGTTTTTAAGATAAATTTCCTCCGCAAGACCGAGGGAACGTTTTGTTTATATGCGCCACGGTCTGTAATGAGATTCAGTCTGATGCATAACCGGACTGTGTCAGAGCAAGCTTGCAGCTCCCTGTGTCTTCCACAAACAAGGCGGCACGTTAATTGCGATCCGGTACAGAGCGCGGTCTCGAGACGGCCCCTCCCACCGGTTACAGTCGTCGTCTTTGTGTTCTTATTGTAAGGAGCAACTGTCTCCAAGCGATTCTCTGCTGGCCTCTAGTTGCCATGGAGACGATCCTAAAGTCAGTGGATAACTAACTGTCTGGCTGATGCTGACTGACGCTCTAGCGGTACAACCCGAATGTTCATCACCGCTCCAAAACCTGATGAGCCAGCTGGATACACTCCTTACCCTCAACCTATTTCCCCAGGGTATTATTATTATTATTATATATCCTTTCTCGCCACAAAATGGCGTAACCATTGGAAATGTACTTATTTTATTTTCCTCGCCTGTTAACGCTAACTTTAATTTTTCTTGGAACTATTAATTTATTGCCATTATATGGACTCATATTTGGTATTTTGTTCTTCAATTATTTTCGTATATTTCTCTGTCCTCGTGCAAACTTTATAATTGGCCTCTGTGCTGTTACCTTTGCACATAAATAAACAGGAATTGAACTGAGTTATTATTATCGAGTGGAGATAGCGCAGTCGGTATGGTGACTGGCTACGGGCTGAATGACCGAGGGTCTGAGTTCGAGTCTTGGTAGGGTCAAGAATTTTCTCTTCTCCACAGCGAGATCAGACCTGCTCTGGAGTCCACTAAGCTTCTTATCCAATGGATATCGGAGGCTCTTTCCCTCGGGTAAAGCGACCGGGGCGTGAAGCTGACCACTCACATCCAGCTAGTTCCGAGATCAAGAAAATGTGGTTCTGTACATCCACTCCTCCATACGCCTTCATTGCGTAGTGCTTAATTAGTTACGCACAGGGACAGCTTTACCTTTACCTCACCTATCATCTTCATCATCGTCATCGTCGTCGTCGTCGGCAAAACAGCCCTCTTTAGGTATACTTAGAAGGTTTTGCCAGAGTTGTAGACCATCTGGTTTTCATTTCTTTGCAACAGGTGTCTGTATTTATGTGGCCCAGTTGTACCCCCAGGCACAGGGACACCGGGTTCCCTTTTCGTCGCCTTCTTCAACTCTCAGGGCTGCGGTGGATGTATTCCAACCCGCCTCCACACGTTGATCTTAATAACATACTTTTATAGTCTTCTTGGTATACCAACTGACCCTGTTTCAAAAGATTTTCTCACCAAAACTATGTATGCATTTCACTGCCAACCCTGGCAATGTAACATTGCAGATTTCACTACGCTTGACAGTAAAATGCAACGGCATAAATCATTTTATTCCCTTGTTGCACAGTTTTTCTGTCCAAAATATTTCGGTTTGTGGCTTTCAGGGTGCTTGAATCACCTGCACATCTTGACTGAATAAACTCGATCCCCTGTAGTGCTGATGTCAAGAAAGGTAGAGTCATACCTCCACTCCCCCACACGTCTTCATGGCATGCTGCTTAATTAATTAAACGCAGAAACAATTGTACTTTTCTACCTTTTTAGAAGTGTACAATACTAGCTGAATTTACTAGTTAAAATGCCCATCTGTCTGTCCGTATGGCTTTACAGCCCTTGTGGACCTTGGTCACTTTTTCCGTTTCTTAATCATATACACAGTCGGTAGGACTCCTTGGATGGGGGAACAGCTCGTCGCAAGCCCGCAGCCTACACACAGAACAACACAGACACACAATAAACGCACACAGACATCCATACCTCGAGTGGGATTCGAACCCACGATCCCAGTGTTCGAGCGAGCGAAGACAGTTCATGCCTTAGACCGCGCGGCTACTGTGACCGGCAGTGTATAAGAATAATATATAAGAATTCAGTCCGTACTTCACAGGAAACAGATCCGAACCCACGATCCCGGCGTCCGAGCGAGCGAAGACAGTTCATGCCTTAGACCGCGCGGCTACTGTGACCGGCAGTGTATAAGAATAATATATAAGAATTCAGTCCGTACTTCACAGGAAACAGATCCGAACCCACGATCCCGGCGTCCGAGCGAGCGAAGACAGTTCATGCCTTAGACCGCGCGGCTACTGTGACCGGCAGTGTATAAGAATAATATATAAGAATTCAGTCCGTACTTCACAGGAAACAGATCCGAACCCACGATCCCGGCGTCCGAGCGAGCGAAGACAGTTCATGCCTTAGACCGCGCGGCTACTGTGACCGGCAGTGTATAAGAATAATATATAAGAATTCAGTCCGTACTTCACAGGAAACAGATCCGAACCCACGATCCCGGCGTCCGAGCGAGCGAAGACAGTTCATGCCTTAGACCGCTAGGCTACCGTGACCGGCAATTAAAATGCCCGGACTACAATAATATGTGAGCCAAACCGTCTCAGACTTCAAAACAAGATAACAGTGAACGCAATTGGAATGAGAAAAAGCGAAGGAAAGCTGTCATATTATTCAGAGCACACGTTTGGTGCGGCCAGCCGCCTGCGAAAAGAGAAGGCATGATGGATACTTCGATGTGTAAGCCAAAAAAACAAAGAGCTCGTAGCGTAATCGAACGTTTTCGTATTTATGCGCACCTGAACGACGCTTATGGAGAATGCGCACAAATCCACATTTGAAGTTACTGCGCATAAACAACACAGCGTAGCGTAACTTTGCGTAGTAATAAGCACATTGGATCGTCACGCGTCAGTTCGCCATAGCGACATCACAGTTGTACAACGAATATTGATGCTTAAGTATGAATATAATTACGTAAATGATTTTAATGACGTTGTTCGGTATTATTATTATTATTATGGCTCTACAGCCCTTTTGTTGGGCCTTGGCCGTTTTTTCGGTTGCTTGATCCAATACACAGGCGGTAGGACTCCTTGGACGGGGGATCAGCCCGTCGCAAGGCGCTTCCCTACAGACAGAACAACACAAACACAGAATAAACGCACACAATACAGACATTTATGCCTGGAGTGGGATTCGAGCCCACGACTTCCAGTGTTCGAGTGAGCGAAGACAGTTCATGCCTTCCACCGCGCGGCTACTGTGATCGGTCGTTGTTCAGTTTCGGGGCTGTATTGCATGGACGATTAATGAATATGAAAATGCAAGAAATACATTCCTCCGAAACGTCGGTGAACTTCTGCATGGCGTTACATTCGAGAAAATAATGTTCTTCATAGTTAACGCTGTGAAAACCTGAGTTCCAGCATGGTAATTGTCTTGATATGTAATTTAATATACGTGCTTCAAGAATATGTATTAGCGGTAATGAAGAAGAGGCGAGAAGACGCGGAAACTATGCATTGTTTCACCATGTGCGCAGCCATGTGTGGTCTCCGGCTCTGTGATCTGGAATGCTGACGGGAGGCTGCCGCCTCTGGAATGCCTCATCTCGTATGATTCACCCCTCTCTGCCTCTTGAATTGTAATGACCGCAGTCGGTTGACTTAAGGAGGACACACTCAGCCACCTTCCACGAACGGCACAGCAGTAAACTAAACGTAATGAAATGTAATGTAAGATATGCTTACATTTGGAAGGTTCAGAATCTCAAATAACACAGCGACAACGCAGAAATCGGACGTTGCTGTCGAGGGAGAAACTCCGGGTTCATATCTCGGCTCGGAGACCGCCTGTCATGTATGAGTATTTTCATGGTTTTCCTCAATACCTCCAAGTAAATGCAGTGATGTTACAGACAATGACCGTTTCTTTCTACATTGTGTCCAGACATCATGCACCATACATATTGTTATTCGAAAATATTTATATATATATATTTGTTAAATAAATAATAAATAAGACATTAGAGAATCCCTGATAATGTAATGACTGATATTGATGTAGAGCTCGATTACCATGTGATGACACCTCCGTCTGGTGCAGAGATTAAGGATGGTGGAACTATACTTCTACTCTCCAATACGTCTTCACGGCTTCGTGTTTAATTAATTAAGCACAGGGACAATTTTACCTTTACTTTGGTTTAGACAATTTGGTTTGATGGCTGATTAGTTTGTTTAAACAATGTATAGATTCCTCCTTTGTTGGAATTATGGGTAATTGAGATACTGTCTGTTCCATGTTCTTCTCATACATTGGCTCCAAAACTGCTACAGCGAAACACCATGTTCATGGAGCTGGGCCTAGGTGTTCCGCCACTGACAACGAGCAGTGACTGCCTTTTCCCCTATTTCTCAGTTACTCGATAGGATTTTCTGAATTATCCCAAGCTCTTGTACATACAAATTTGTCTATCATTTGTCTCTTATAGGCGTGATTTTGTAAACAAAAAAGGTAAAGCTATCCCTGTAACAGGCCGTGGAGGCCCATAGGGTTGTGAGACGTCGAGGTTCCCATATTTTCTCTACACAATCGGCTCATAGATGGGGGTAAGGTTTTCATCTCGTTTATCCCCAGGAAGATACCTGTTACTCATTTCTGTTAGAGGCTGAGTCGACCCCAGGGTCATAGTGCGGCTGGAAGAAATATGTCAATTGAAAATTCCAGTGACTTCACCGGGAATCGATCCCGCGACCTTCCGGCTTTTATTATGCTGCTGAGTTCAGCACGTGAATAAACAAAGACTGAATTATTATTATTATCATGATAATTACTGTTATTGTTGAGATGTGCAGGCCGTAAGGCACTTTCCGATACCAATGTTTTTCGTAATTCGCTTGATGGCATTAAAAGTCAAAACCTGAAGGCGTTCTGCAGAGAGTAACTTGACTTCCAGGTGCTGCACGAGCTCAAGTGTTTTGGACAGCCAGCGAATATGCATAAATCAGTCATCAGCCAGCCCAAAGAAAGGATTCTGTATCCTTTATTAGGTCGAATCCTATCTAGTCGTTTCAGCATAATGTAGACATCCGAGCACTGAACCATTTATTGTACACCTAAGAAATCTCAATTATTCCTGCATGAGGCTACTGTTGCACAGCCTCAGAGGAAGAAAAGACCTGAATACCAAAAGGAGATGGTTTTCCTTGGCTGACTCAAGAACATCATTAAGAAAGAACAGTTTTGAAGTTGAAGTCACATTGTATAAGAGGCTGGCAGTTCAATTATAAAGAAGAAGAAGAAAAAAAATCATAACAAATCAGTTGTTTGATCAATGCAGAGAGATTTTCTACGGTCAATTCTCTCCTTCGAGAAACATCTAAGGAGTCAATTCGTGAGATGGCGGGTCACTACAGGAGCAAGAACCAAATTATTTTTTTTTACTTCGTTACAGGAGTGGCAGACATTTTTGTCTGTCAGACACGAATAGAAGCATAAAAGTCAATGAACTAGGAACGTTTAGTTATACCTTTCTAAAATTTTCAGATTTTTACACGTCATTTATTTCTAGAATGAGAATAACCGTAATCCCATTAACAGCTTCTCAATGTCAAGATGTTTCGATTTCACGAAATTTATATACAGACTACTTTATTAAGGCATGTACTCTAAGGCAGCGCCATAGCTCAAGCAGTTAGTCACTGGCTTCCCACCGCGGCAGCCCGGATACGATCCCGGGTCTGCTCAAATGGGATTTGTGGTGGACAAAGTGGCGTTGAGGCAGGATTTCTCCGAGTACTTCGGTTTCCCCTGCCAATCTTCATTCCACCAAACTCTCCATCACCATAATCACCCAGGGCAGGTACAATAGGCCAATCAGTGGCCGCCGTGGCCGAGTGGACCCAGCTGGACTCCACCTCCCACTAAGCGAATTAAAAAAAAATTACGTTAAGTAACCGGCAATCCGGCCACATCGACTTCCTTATTTGATTCGTATGTTTCCTCTGTTCACAGTTGCACGTGGAATCATCATTGGGGTGTTCAACAACGAAGTTCTAGCCAGAAGCGAAGTGTCAACTCGAGTCACCGCGGTGTATCGCCAGCTTCAGCCGGTATTCAGGCTTCGCAACGTAACGCTTCAAACAGAACACAGTGATTTAGAGACGTTCTCATTCGTAACAAATGCGCTTGTTGATTCTTCTTCCTCGACAGGCGGGAACACAACCCAGAACTCCTACATGCACAGGTATCTATATGGCACCTTATATGTTCCTATTCACTGTGGCGCGAAACACGGACCAGGTGAATTTATCTTCATGGGAAGATTTATTCTAGACGATCCAGTGCTTACGTGTGCCCCTAGAATAGAGGATTGGCTACAGGCTCGAAGAATGGCAGCTCAAGATGGCAGTGTACAGTGTTTGCTAGAGACATGACGTCAGTCTGCGCGTGGTCTTAAATTCATAGTTCCTCAAGTATATTTCGTCCTGGTTCTGACGCAAGCAACGCCACGAAAACTTACCAAGGAACGCTACTGTAATTAAGTGTTCGGTTACTAGAGGGCCCCCTTCATGCGGAATGTTAACTGCAGATAGAGAAGGAAGGATTAGAATGTTGTTTCGTGGAGTTCAGAATTCCTGCACATCCTACCCCAAGACGTTAAGACTTATCTAGTGAGAAATATTATTACTCATGTTTTAGGGGAACGACGACACTTTGCTTAAAATTATTTTGGACTTCTTTCATTGTCCAAGTTTTTTTTTAACCATTACGTTACGAAAAATTGACCGCCTCTGTGATCTAGTGGTCAGAGTTCCTGGCTACAGATCCAGAGGTCTCGGGTTCGATTCCCGGCGCTACCAGATTTTTTGTGAGAAGTAGTGGGCCTGGAACGGGGTCCACTCAGCCTTGTGATGATAATTAAGGAGCTATTTCAAGGAAAATAGCGGCTCCGGTCTGGAAAACTGAGATTAACGGCCGTGGGGATTCGTTGCGCTGACCACGCGATATCCTCTATCCGCTAAAGTTGGCACTAACTTTGCCGACAAGCGGCGGTCGCTCTGTTGGTATAATTCGCTTGCGGACTAGAACTACGTTACAAAAAATTATTCTATTTCGTCTTCAGGTGAATGTGGTTTGAGAGTAACTCTACTAAGGAGCCCAGCAGGTAGGGTTCCTTTCATGTCCTATATTATCTAGAGGTGGAAGTGGAACCAGTTTCCGAAATTTAATGTTTTTTAAAAAGCTCGGACGTTGGATAGAGCCCGAAATAATAGTTTTAAAAAGAAATATTATTGTTGGATGCCGTCTTGTAAATCATGTTTATCCCCGAAGACTTAAGAGTACTTTATGGATAAACAATACCGAATTCCCGTAACTTAATGCTTTCTTTTGCCGTAAACTGTAGAAGTTCTCGTGTTAACAAACTTTCATATTGTGATCTTGTGGGTTACTGCCCCCTTTCGTGTGGGAGCCTTCCAGTATTATTGAGAGTGGACGTGAGTTCCTTGTTCTCGCCAACAAACACTATAATCTCGGGAGTGTATATTCTTCATGGCAATTACAGCGAAAGAATTCTCAGTGACTGGAAAATTTATGTTAAGGACGACAAGAGATGGGGACTGGAGGATTGGACAGGTCTTGGAATGTGAGTGCCAAGGCACATCAACTGTGATAAGATTCAGGCTTCTGTGTGTCTGCGGAACTCAGGAAGTGTTGTGAAGTACGTTGCATGGAGGTTCTCATGGCAGTGACTGTGAAGCATTGCATTCTTCTGGGATGTGATTCCACGTAGTTCGGAGAAAGACCAGTGGTTCCAAGGAACGTATCGCTAACCAAATTCGGGGTCAAAGGGTAACCCAAGCTCAGCTTGCCGCCTGTTTACTGGTTTCATGCTTCAATCCCGAAATTCGAGACGATGTGTTTCTGCGAAGCGTGTAGCTATCTCCCAACTACACGGCGTCATAACCCAGAAGACTGTATTCTGTCGTATGAAATAATTCTTGCAGACTTGATGAGAACCCATTTTCGGTTGAAGCTGAAAGAAAATTTGTTCTGATTTCTTTCATGTTTGGGAAAAATTGTATCTGTTACACGTCCTTCGTGGTATTGGAAAATATTTCACCTTCCTTTGCATCACACTGGGCTATTATTACGGAACGCTTAACTGAAACAGAATTTCACAGACCGCAGTACAAATATTACTGGTGAATGATGCATCCTTGCAACGGCCGTGTTATAAGCTCAGGCGGTTAGTAGCCGGCTTCCAACAGCGGCGGCTCGGGTTCGAGCCCGGTTCAGGCCGTGTGGGATTTGTGGTGGACAAAGTGGCAGTGGGGCAACTTTTCACCCAGTATTTCGGTTTCCCCTACCAATTCTCATTCCACTGACTGCTCCACATTCATCATCTACTCGTATCATCCGGGGCTAATACAATAGGGCCGTTAGTGGCCGCAGTACGAAGTTGACTCAGTCTCACCCACCCTAAGAAACTTAAAAAAAAAAAAACACATTTCACGTCCATACCAAATAACTAGCAGAAGTGTCTGCTAGGAAATGCATTAAGTTGCTCCGAAGTTGCAAAATGTTTGTGTTACGTTACAAACTGTTTATCCTAACCTTAACGCTTCAAGTTTAGAATAATGCCACTGCAAATGCCACATATTTGATTAGATTTCAGTAATCTTAAGATGTTCAAAATTAATTGAAGTAGATTTACGTCAAGAGGAGCCAGGAGTTGGGCGACTGCATCAATTTCTGCCGCTTTTACCCGTAACTATGAATACATAGCGTGACAGATACATTCCCCCCCCCCCAAAAGACATNAGACATTTTTACGTTAAGTTGTATGTAATATCATAACCTTCAATCTCACGTTGTCTTTTAATACATAATTTTCTACGTTCCGGTGTTTCATGTTCGAACATATATTTTAGGAGGTACGAGCTTTGGAAATGAGCTACACATACTTAACATACAGAATTACTGGCTTTTTTGGACTTTTTTTTTTCATCGTCCGGTTTTCTAGAAAAAAGAAAACACGACGTTTCGTAAACTGTATCTGTTTCCGTCCTCAGGCGAAAGGGAAAGAAGACACTCAGTTGGGCCCCTTCGCCTGAGAACGGAAACAGATCGAGTTTACGAAACGTCGTGTTTTCTATTGTCTAGAACACCGGACGAAGGAAAAATAGAAAAAACAGTAATTCTGTAATTCGTCAGAACCCTTTAGAATCTGCGTATTTAACATGTTTAATGTGTATGTTTGCTAAATGATTAGACTGAATTTCATCTTATGGGCTCATAAGTCCAAAAGTAGTGCCTACAGAAAATATTTTCTAACTGTTAATCGTGTTTCTTATTTTACGTTTGTGAATATATTTTCTTTTCTGACGATGTTAATTTGTAAAGAACAAACAGAAGAAACAAAATGGCTGTCATGATTATTTTTTTATTCCTTTTATTACCATTTACTCCCATGTTTTAATTACAACTGATTTCCTTTCATCTACAATTAATTAAAAATCTTATTTTGTTTGTGTTTTCTGAACATTTTATTTTATTTTTATCGATGGATCCAACGATACAACGCACGCAGCCACAAGAGTAGAACACACCATAAGACACAATATACACACAACATTAGAAATATAAGAAGAACGACCCCCCCGTGGATGATTAATAATACATACGAATTTAAAATTTGGCACATGAGATAATAGGTTTTAACAAGTTTTAAATACATAAACTTTATTATTATATAAGGACATATACAAATTTAATATTATTTGTAAATGGACATATAAAGGCAAGCAGTGAAATGGTTGACGGATCGATACACCTGAAGATGGCAGCATACTGCCGAAACATGTAGTGTAGAAGTGGTACATGGGCTTGTATGCACTTGAAGACTGTTAATACATACACATTATGAATACGATGGATAATGTCCAGAAACATAATATTTGTACAAATGTACCATCGTCACAAACTTTAGATCTTAATTTCTCGAGCTCCTGTGTGTAAATGTGTCTGTACATAACCAAATTCTGCCGATCCTACAATTCAAATCGTAGTATGTACTTATTTTATTGCGGTTAAATGCAATGGAAGAATATTAATCCATCTTAAAAGTCGTGTGGATTCAAGAGTATGACTTTGATTTTGTAAGTCACTAAAGTTCGTCTTACTTTGTACAGTAAAAATAATTTTGTTGTCATGTTAAGAAATATGTTGTAATACTTGTTACAGAATTCAGAAAAGCTGACACATTGTTCATTCTGAATAATTTGAACGTTGAACTATAAGAAGTCGAATAAGAAAGCCAGTTCAGTCCATAGCGAGCGGTTTGAATGACAAGAACCTAGTGATAATTTAAGGTAAGACTGTCCAGACTTTAGACACTTGTTGTAGACACCATAAACTAAAAACTACTTGTAGTTCTTTAAAAATATTAAAATTGTTATATACTGAAATTGAGTTAATGTAGTTTAGTTGTGTATGTTGAGAAATAAATCCACAGTTTGTTAGTTCCGGCCTAGAAAACCGAGATTAACGGCCATGGGGATTCGTTGCACTGATACCTCTATCCGCAAAAGCTGGAACTAACTTCACCGACAAGCGGCGGTCACTCGGTCGGTATAGTCGGTAAAGGCCACGGAGTTTGTTCGTCAATGTAAAAAAAAAAAGTAAATTTAAATTTTGTCTGGTTATGGCCTTAAATTTATTTACATAATCCGTCTGTGAGTACACGTTGTTCTTTTATTTATTGTTGTGGTAGTTACAAAGAGAATTGGACTGAATGTACTTTTTAATTATCTTCGAACAGATATAAAGCAATATCCGTTCGTTTCAGTATAATGTGTCGTGTTGCCTTGCATGTTTTCCGTCTTGTCTCCTACGAAACAAGAGTCCAGCATTTATATTTCACAAAATTTACCATTTTATTTGCAAGTTCTTATATACTGAATACGATTGTGTTGTCTGACTGTTGATAATGCATAATTATAAACTAGCTTAACTAAAATGTGATTATGTTCGCTTTATTTTATGCGCCCATGTTTGGAAAATGTAGTTTTGTTGTAAGGTGCCATATCTTCTCTTTTTTGTTGTTGATGAAGATAGAACAAATGGGATTTTTATTCCACCAGTTCTCATACACATAAAGGCCTGTATATAACGTGTGTTTTGAGTGATATAATAGTTTGCCTCCAAATTATTTTGTTTTTCTTTATGGCATACTGAGACCACGGAAAGAAGTCCCATGGGTGGAAGGGATAACTGCGCGTAAGTCTTGCCCCTATCTTCCTGTTCCCCTCCAGCCACATGTCAACCAGTCAAATCCGCTTGTCCCTAGCCAAAATCACGTGGCTACCACTACCAGTATACCTGTGAACTAGTACAGCAGACGACACTACTGGAGAGGGAAATGTAAGGGCTTTGAGGGATACGGGGGGATGAATCCATGGGACATCTTTCCGCGGTCTCAGTATTATGCTCCAATATTTTGTTTTCTATTTGCTTATAGTGATATCTTCTTACATATACCTTCGCGTTAGTTACAATACTCGCTGAATAGAGTGCACAGGACGTATTAGTGGAGCGGTTAGCATTTGGGCTTATTACTATGGACGTCACATAGCGTTTCCCGTGGAATTCCTCAGTTCTTCTAGGCGGAATCTGCGATAGTAACTTAAAACCGCACATCATGGCCCACCGTATGATAAAAAGCTGCCCTTGCTCATCTGTAGGCATATCTCTCTCTACCAGCTCAACTTACATTATTATTATTATTATTGTTATTGCTATTGTTAGTGGGTGAGACAGTCCAGTTGGTACTGCGGCCACTACTGGCCTGTCATACCAGCCCCAGATGATAGAAATGGTGACTGTGGAGCAATTGATGGAATGAAGATTGGCAGGAGAAACCGAAGTACTCGACGGAAACCTGCCGCAGTGCAACTTTGTCCAGTACAAATCCCACGTGAACTGGCCCCGCGCCGCCGCTGTGGGAAGCCAGTGACTAACCGCTTGAGCTATGGTACGGTCTAACTTAATTACTTATTTAAATGTTAGAAGCTGGTGAAAGGGCGGAGGATGGTGATCTTGTGCGGCGAATAGATGACTCTGACGTCCTTTTTTGTGTTTATTTCTGTCAAATCCGTAAAAAGAAAGGTAAAGCTATCCCTGTAACAGGCCGTGGAGCCCCATTGGTTTTTTGAGACGTCGAGGCTGCCAAATTTTCTAGACAATCGGCTCACAGATGGCGGTAAGGTGAGCCTTACGCGCCGGCCGCCCTTTACCCCCCAGGAAGATTCCTGGTACTCATTTCTGTTAGAGGTTGAGTGGACATAAGGAGCATAGCGCGACTGGAAGAGTTAAATCAGTTGAAGAATCCAGTGACATCGGGACTGGAACCCGCGATTTTCCGGCTTGTAGCATAGTGTCTGAACCAACTACGTTCCTTTGTTACAATAAAGTAATCTTGTATATGGCCGGTGTGTTTCCTTGCTAAGCAGACTCAGGATTGTTCACGAAATTGTCCAGTCTGTTCGCCATTGTGTGCCACACCCACGAGACTCCATTCCTGCGATCCCCGCTGAATGGGTACATTGTCTGCACTGGAGAACACAGTTCCTCCTCATTAAAATAATAATGCTTTATATTGTACATCAAACTCAGGGCCACAGGTGATGAAACGAAACGTAAATGTCAAAGTCATAAAGACGTGAATACAGTATATTCAAATACTGACGACAAGCTAATGATTCGTTCTTGTACAGTCAACTGCAAGATGTGATGAACGGTACCATCTCTATCCATGTAATTTGATAGAAGCTTACGGACGTTTCGGAGCAACGTACTACCTTCATTTCAAGGATGAAGAATGTAAAATGTTTGCTGCTAGCTTGTTACTTGCAACGCTTATTCGCAAACCTTGAAGATGTATGAATTATATTTCTCCGAAGTATTACTAAACGTCTACCAGATTATACGGCGTCAGATATCTTCGTGATCCCGTCTGCGGAACTCCTAACATAAAACTGTTTCGGAGCGTACAGTTGTTTGTCCGTTCGCATGTGTTACCTCCGAAACTACGCAACTGTTAATCATGAAATTTGGTATTGGTGGCCTATACGAAACGTCGAGCGTATTTAATTTCTCTCTGTATCGATACACGCGGACTCATGGTGCACAGTCATCCTTGATAAGCTGATAGTCACTTAGCTAGTTAAGAAATTCACCATCTTTTATGCAATGCACAGGTTAATTAGGCCTACCGAATTCAAAGGATTCCGCGATTAAACCTGTTGTGAGCCAACTGAATCCAGTACGTACCATCATAACCTGTGCTTGAAGATTAATATTCTCAATAGTCGATATACCTGTGGCCCAGCTCAACGACTGTCATCATCTCAAAATTGTTTGTACTCCGAGGGTTTATGTTGGTCTCCAAGGCATGATGTGTTTTCGATCATATTTTTTTTTTAATTTCTTTGGGTGGGGTGAGACAATCCACTTGGTACGTCGGCCGCTAATTGGCCTATTGCACTGGCCTCGGATGACATGATGAGTGTGGAGCAGTCGGTGGAATGAGAATTGGCAGGGGAAACCGAAGTCCTCGGAGAAAACCTGCCCCATTGCCACTTTGTCCACCATAAATCCCGCATGACCCGGGCTGGAACCCGTGCTACCGCGGTGGGAAGCCGACGACTAAACGCCCGAGTTATGGTACGGCTTCGTTCACAATTTGGTTATGTGGAAATGGGTAAGTGGTTAGGTTTCACACCGTAACTGAATAGTGTAAGACAGAAATTTGGATAACAAACACCTGTAAGAATATTTTGAAGCTCAGAACAACGCATAACATTACGTTTAATTGACTGGAACGTAATTTACCTGATTGCGTCACGGAATAAAGTTTAATCAGAATTATTATTATTATTATTATTATTATTATTATTAGTCGATACAGCAATGGGCTATGAGCTGGAAGGTCGCGGTTCGATTCATGGCAGGGGCAAGGGATTTTTCTATATTCCACAGTGTCCAGACCGGCCCTGAGGCCCACCCAGCCTCCTGTCCAACGAGTACTGGGGGTAAAGTAGCTGGGGCGTGAAGCTGACTGCTGACCTCCGTGTAATGTCGAGGTCAAGAATTATGGAGCTATACCTCCGCTCACCCATACGTCTTTCTTGGTGTGGTGCTTAATTAAGAACAGAGACAAATTTACCTATTATATTATTATTATTGTCTTACCAATTTAATACTGACAATTATTCAATCATTCGGCGCTGTATTGTCTTGAAGTTATTAACAGCGCCGCATTAAATAAGTTACGTTTAAAATGAAGTAAAAAAAAGAAGACTTCAGCGCCGTGCTTCAGCGGCAACTTCTCTGACACTGTTGTCATGCGTGTAGTCTGAAGTCAAGTACTGACAAGCGCCTTGAACAGCCTTTTACAAAGATGAGGGGCGCACAGTGGGCTAAGCGTGATCAGGGAGCTTTGTGGGGATTGAAAGTCCACCTCTCCTCAGCGCCCCCCCCCCACCAGGTCAGTAGCAATACCAACATTCCGAATTTGGCCTCTACAGCTAGAGCTTGCTACATTTTGACCAGCGAATCAGCCCAACGGTTTTGACATCGTTTGGACGTTGTCTATTTAAAATTACGTGAAGAGATCTATTTTCTAGGATAGAACGCGGTGTAGTCCGTTGAAAATCAACTGAGATTTCGGAGGAACATGTTGCTCTTTGCCATCTGCTTTCACACTGGTTTCTTTCTTGACTTATTCGACCCTGAAGATGAAGGCGACATTTTCCTCCGAAACTTCGTTGACTGTGAACGTATTATGCTGCGTTATATCCCAGAAGATAGAACTCTTCATAACCACCGCTGCGAGAACCTCAATAAAGCAACATGTTTTGAAAGGACAACGAGAGTTCTCGTATTTAGCGTGGACATGACGTCAATTCACAAATCAAACGTAATTAGCTTCTCCTCTTTCATTCCAAGAATTATGCCTTAGCTTCTTTCGGCTTTATTTATCACACTCCTCATCTGTTCTCTTGACTTCCCAAATATTTTAGCCATATTCTTTGTACTAGTAAGTCGTAACTTGCTTAGAAATGCAGGTTCCATCCCTTCGTCGGAAGTGCTTCTGCATTTTCTGTTTGTTTTCTTATATCATTTTTGTTCAGTGAGGAAATCCCCAGTTCTGTTTCAAGGAAATAGCGGCTCCGGTCTAGGAAACCGAAATTAACGGCCGTGGGGATTCGTTGCGCTGACCACGCGACACCCTCTATAGGCAAAAGTTGGAACTAAACTTCTCCGACAAGCGGCGGTCGCTCGGTCGGTATAGTTCGCTTGCGGACTAAAATCACGGAGTTTTTTTTTTTTTTGAGGAACTTCCCAGTTCTGTCCTTACATCTTCATTTTATACTCTGTTACTCTCTTACAGCAAAAAGGTAAAGCTATCCGTGTAACAGGCCATGGAGGCCTATATGATTGTGAGACGTCGAGGTTTCCACATTTTCTACACTGTTCATAGATGGTGAGGTTGTCAGCCTTACGCACCGACAGACCGCCCTTTATAGCCAGGTTTTCATAGTTATATAATTTTTGGAGATGATACGGTGCATTTGAATAAAATAAATTAGCAAATATGGAATACAACATTAATATGACTCACAAAGTTGGAAGGCTAAAATTCAACTAAATCCATTATCGCTTCCTACCGCGATGTCACAGGTTCGATCCCAGGTCAGGTAATGTGGGATTCTTTCCGGTTAATATGGTTTTCCTCTGTCAATTAAAATTAATCATCGTAGCTTTGACGTTATATAATCTCGATACTGATAGTGTCGTTAAATAACCAACTAAAACAAGGATGTATAGGAGAACTAATCACCTACTTTACTTTGATACGACACGGACCGCACAGAAAATGACGCCTTTAACAATTCTTCGCTGCCGCGGGAAAGTGTTTACTGAGCCATTGCCTTCAATGATAGGGGATACATAGACCCCACAGATTCTTCTTTGTTTCGTGTATTTATTGCCGCGGAAACGTGTATATCGAGCCGTTGCCTAGCAACGTTAGGGAGGATATGCATACAGACACACAGACTGATGGGGGGATTTATGAAGTACGCCACTAAGATGGGCTCGGATGCCATGACCAAATTTCTTGAACATTCGTTCAGGCATTCAAAAGCTAATGGGGGGGGGGGATCAAATAACCCTACTTTTATTTTGTCAAAATAAGGAAAATAAATTTGAAATAAATCCTTTGTGAAAACTTTACTGAAGTAGGAAGTTCCACAGCGGGAATATTATCTCGAATAGAATTTTATCCTGTACATTTTAATTAGTATTTTTTTTTTTTTTTAGTTTCTTGGGATGAGGTGAGACTGAGTTCACTTGGTACATCGGCCACTATTGGCCTATTGTAACAGCCCCGGGTGGTAGATGATGATGAATATGGAGCACTCTGAAAAAACCTGCCCCAGTGCCATTTTGTCCACCACAAATCCCACATGACCTGACTTGGGCTCGATCCCTAGCCGCCGCGGTGGGAAATCGGTGGCTAACCAATTGAGCTATGACACGGCCTATTTTATTCCGTAACTTCATAATGTTATACTGAAAATTGGGGCTCTTGCCACAGCATCAAGTACTCGTACCTATTATAGGTTAATTAATTACGTATGTAAAGACGCCATAACGACATGAATTGTCTCATAAAATTGCTGGACTCGGGACAGGAGACGTAACAAACGAGCGAGTTTAAACGTCACAAGAAAGCCACCACACCCTCCATGTCTTCTTGTTTATTTTCCTGAACACACATAAAAGAGGGGAAAAAGCAACCACATCTTACTGGGCCAACGTTTTTTGTTGCCTGAAGAGTATAAACCTTCCACAAATGTGTTCTATTTCCTAAGGGGTTTCCATGGAAACGATGTGTTGCTTACAGAGCACAGAGCCCAGTAATGATCTCAGATTCCAAACACAGAAATGCAAAGCTTCACGACTGACGAGTGACATCTGGTCCTCGCTCGTCCATTTACACGTCAGTCCATCTGTTTCGGGCCTGTTCTCCACCTGGATACAGATATCAACGGCGTAACGATGTTACGTCACTGATCCACAAGGCTCGGTCAGACACGCGTATTAACGAACTCCAAGCAGTTGCGCAGTTACTGAAGAATTTCTGAACATTTTATGAAGCCCGAAGGTTAATTATCGTGTTCACAACAGCCCTCCAACACTTCATATCCTGAGTCAGATCAATCCAGTCCATACCACCTCGTCCTATCTAAGATCCTTTTTAATATTATCTTCCCACCTACGTCTAGATCTAGCTGGTAGTATCTTTTCTTCTGGCTTTACCACCAAAATGCTACGGGTATATAAATTAATTTTCTCGCCCAATGCGTGCTACTTGTCCTTTTCTTGATCTTATGAAGCTCATCATTCTGCAGTTTTCTCCAATCTCCTGTCACTTCATCCCTCTTTGGTACAAATATTCTCCTTAGCACCCTGTTCTCAGACACATAAAGTCTATGTAACGTAAAGGTAAAATTATCCCTGTGTTTAATTAATTAAGCACCACGCCATGAAGACGCATGGCGAAGTGTAGATATAACTCCATAATTTCTTCACATCTGTACTGAATGGAGGTGAGTGGTCAGCTTCACGCCTCTGCCACGTTATTAATTCGACTCATTTTTCTTTTTGTTTCCGGCTTCACTCCTCTTTTCTTGATACGTATAGAATGAACGCGTAATGATTCTTTTGTTTGCTTCACGAAGTCTTGATACAGCGCGTCGAATGCTAGGATGATAGATGGTTGATGAACTGGAAAGGATTTGATAGGAACCGATCGTGACGCAATAGAAGTACAATTCCGGTATTTTCCCAGAAAAACTGAAGAAAACCAAGAGAAATCCGTCAGGAGAGTCGGTTTTCTGGCCCAGACTCGATCCGAGAGCCTCCCGAACACAAGTTTAATATAAGATTTGAGGTTTACGCGGCCGTGACTATGAAGAATGCCGTTTCTGGGATGTGACCTAGTGTAGATCATGTGTGAACCGACGTTTCAGAGGAACGTATCGCCTCCATCTTCATATGCCACCTGCTCACGCTGGTTCCTCGATCGCGGATTTTTCTATCCTGAAGATAGAAACACATAATCATCTTATTGTTCTATTTCGGTGGATAAGATTATGTTGACCATAACGTCCAGACCAGCTGTGGGGTCCACCCAGTCTCCTATTCAGTGGGTACCGTGGGTTAAAGCGGCCGGGGCGTGAAACTGACAACTCGCCCGCGTCTAGTGCCAAGAAGAACCGATAACTCCACTCCCTCCATACTTCTTCATTGCGTGGCAATTAATTAATTAAGCAGAGAGACAAGTTTACTGTTTTCTTTTACAACTATTGTATTCTTCAGTTTAGCTTTGTACATTTGTGTATCCCAAGTTGTCACTCCTGAGGGTAGGAAAGTAACAAACAGAACCACAACACATGCGCCTCTGTCCTGCGTCATTGTTCCCGCGCATGGGACAACCTGCCGCTGTCCGCGCAGGAAGGTCAAGACGTCAAGGGCTGATGGGAACCGTTCACTACTCCACACACGGCATGTTTATTTTTATAACTTCGTCCCGAACGTGACCTCTTCTTTCCTTTTTTGAAAAATGTGAGGTACTCGAAAAATACGTCTTGGAGCTTTAGCATGACGCCTTCTTTGTAAATACAACTGCAGGTTATGGTTTTTATGGATGAAGGACTTATCCGAACTCTTGGCGGCTTCTGCCAGCGGCCCCTGCTCCCCAACATTGAAGTCTGTCTGGGCAGAAGGTGGCTGGTACCTGGGAAACTGGAGTAAGTAGCCTGCGAGGTTAATATCTCTAGTTCTAATGTTATATTTTAGCGTCCTGTTGCACTGATTTAAGTCCATGATTTATTTAATCCGTCTTGCAGTGCATACATTCATTTATCTCCTTCCCTCCCTCGCACTACATGTTTCGGCACAATAATGCCATCTTCAGGCGCTTACTTGTCCACGTCAAACCAGTTCATTGCATGCCACGTTCACACATTAAAATAACTAAAATATGCATCCATCATATACATTGTCAAACGTTAAAAATATTACTAATGTTATATTTTAGCGTCCTGTTGCGTCTCTAGTTCTTTTTCGGTTGTCGTGAGAGCCCGCCGTCTGCCGGTGTCATCATATTGCACTGCTTATTTACCCTTAATATCTTCATATCTTTCTGTATGGGTGTGAAACTTGGTCTCTGACATTAAGGGAGGAACATAGACTGAGGGTTTTGAGGAGAATATTTGGACCGAAGAGAGATGAAGTGAAAGGAGGTTGGAGAAAACTGCATAATGAGGAGCTTCATAACTTGTACTCTTCTCCAAATATAATTAGAATGATCAAGTCAAGGAGGATGAGATGGGAAGGGCATGTAGAACGAATGGGGGAGAAAAGAAATGCATATAGGATATTGGTGGGTAAGCCAGAAGAAAACAGACCATTGGTAAGACCAAGGCGTAGGTGGGTGGACAATATTAAAATGGATATTAAAGAGATAGGATGGAATGGTATGGATTAGATTAATCTGGCACAGGATAGGGACCAGTGGAGGGCTCTTGTGAATACGGTAATGAACCTTCGGGCTCCATAAAATGCTGGGAAGTTCTTGAGCAGCTGCACAACTGGCGGCTTCTCACGAAGGGCTCAGCTTCATGAGTGTGTGTGTGTGTGTGTGATCTATTCATATCAAACCGAAGAGTTTTATCGTTTATAATGGGGCACGCGTCAGCGTAGTTGGTTGAGGCACTATGCTATAAACTGGAAGGTCGCGAGATCGAATCCAGATGAGGTCATTGGATTCTTTCTTCCAGCCGCACTATGGCCCTGGTGTCGACTCAGCCTCTAACAGAAATGAGTACCAGGGATCTTCCTGGGGGTAAAGGGCAGTCGGAGCATAAGTCTGACCTCACCACCATCTGTGAGTCGATTTTCTAGAAAATGTGCGAGCCTCGACGTCTCAGAACCCTATGGGACCCCACGGCGTCTTAAAAGGACATGTTTTACCTTCTCATTGTATATAAAGACGTTAAAAATTATCCGACGTTGCGGAGAAACATGCCTCCATCTCCAGTGTCGAATAATAAGCCGAATAACCCTGATAATCGCCTTAGAAGGTAAAGGTAAAAGTGCTTAATTAATTAAGCATCACGCCATGAAGACGTATGGGAGTATGGAGGTGTAATTGCACCATTCTTAACCTCGGCACTAAATGGGGTGAGTGGTCGGCTTCGAGCCCCCAGTTCTCGTTGGACAGGAGGCTGGGTGGGCCCCAGAGCCGGTCTGGACACTGGAGAAAAGCACAATTTCTCACCCCAGACGTCTAGGCCCTTGTAATGACTGAGACATTCCGTACCGAGCATTTGTGTTTAAACCATTCTTGCGCTGAACAGGGTTGCAATTGGAGGAAAAATTCTTGAAAAGGGCGTTTGTTCATTTTTGAAGTTGGGTCTGTTCACGTTTCTACGGTGTGATATTTGTAGTAAGGGCGTATCACTGGTTCCCCAGTAACTTTCCAGAATTCTTTTCCCCCTTCTACCCCACTTAAAGAGATTTATCTCCAGACAGGGCACAAACTCATGTAGGGTTAAGAAAAGGGTGTTAATATTTACCTATAAGAAAAGTGATGCGATTGGTCTTAAGTCAATTCAACTTTAAAACGTTAAATTCTGGTTGGTTGAAGCACCTATTTTTGTGCCTTCTTTTTTTGCTTTGTGCTTCTCGCTTTCCTGCTAAAAGAATGTACTTTTTTAAGAATATGGGAGGGGTTTGTGAGGTAAGCTTACTGTTATTTTGTATTTCCATTTAATGGCTCAATCGGTAAGAAGGTTCCACCTCTTTTTATCACTCACCTTTTACAAACACATTTGGTGTCAGGTAGAGGCAAGTGTTTATATGTTCGGTAAACCCCGGTCGGGTACCGAAGACGTGTTACTGTGGCGGCGCATATATCAGACGTTTGTTATATACGTGGAGGGACGCTTCAGAGTAGGCAGAAATTGAAGAGGTTTCTTATTCAAATACACGTGCATTTTGGACGAACCCTGCTGTATGTATCTGCTATAATAAAGACTGAAAAAGATCGTGTATTTACATTACTTTGAATGTCTGAATGAGAATCCAGCGATGTGTCATTGACGAGGAAGGGGTAAATAGGATTCCGTCACTTCTAGCCGCTTATCTTAATGTTCTGTGAGTTTTACAATCAGGTGGCCATTCACTCGCTCATGGAGCTCAGTCCTTCTTGAGAAGCCGCCAATTTTGCAGTTACTCAAGAACTTCCCAGCATTTTATGGAACCCGAAGGTTCATTACCGTGTTCACAAGAGCCCTCAACTGGTCCCTAACCTGTTCCAGATCAATTCAGTCTAAACCATCCCAAACTATCTCTCTAAGATCCATTTTAATATTGACCATCCATATACGTTTTGGTCTTCCCAGTGGTCTCTTTCCATTTAGCTTTCCCGACAGTATCCTATATGCATTAATCTTCTCATTCGTGCTACACGCCCTGTTTATCTCATACTCCTTGACGTGAACATTCTAATTATACTTGGGGAACAGTACAAGTTATGAAGCTGCTCATTAAAAATAGGGTCAAGTGGGTATATAACGAACTGAAGTCACGGAAGGATTTAATGTTGTTTCATACACGGCGTCGTGTTTTTACAAGTAACCAGCTTCACGGGGCTGAGTCCTTCAGAAGTCAACAGCTGCTCAGCCATACAAGAATTTCCATCTTGTTCCAATAATTAATGTGTACTACTTAAAATTCTACCATTGTTTCTGAAACGCACTTAATGTTCGGTGGTTATGTGGTTGTTCTTCGCTGTCACTTTGCATTCACTTATTTGTGGACAGTGCGCAGAGGCCCCACACGGCTCTTTCAAGTACAATAAGTTTCACTTTATTACGCCCACGTTGAAAGCAAAAAAAAAAAAATGTAAAACTATCCTGTAACAGGCCATGGAGGCCCATAGGATTGTGAGACGTCGAGGCTCCCACATCTTCTCTAGACAATCGGCTCACAGATGGTGATGTTGTCAGCCTTGCGCTCTGGCCGCCTTTTACCACCAGGAAGATTCCTGATACTCATTTCTGTTAGAGGCTGAGCCGACCCCAGGGCCATAGTGCGGCTGGAAGGGTCAGGTTAATCGTGAAATGAATGACATCGAGAAACGAACTCGTGACCTTCCGGCATGTAGCATAGTGTATGTTGAAGAAAGCTTATTTAATTTTTTAACTGATGCTTAAATTAATTAAGGTTGGCATGAATAGTTAAAATATAAGTGTTCTTTCTTGGATTTTGGAAATTCATTATGCTTCACTGTAAATGTTAATGGTTTGTGGACGAAAACTGATAGTATGAAATGAACAAGAAGTTCTGGGGAGAACTAATGGACTACTTTACTTTGATATATAGTCCGGACCGCATATAAAACGATGATCCAACAGTTACTGTATTGTTGCATGTGTATTCGTTGCAACAGTAACGTTTATACCGATCAGTTGCCTAGCAACGATAGGAGGATACACAATAGACACACAGACTGATGAGAGGGATTTATGAATTACATCGTTGAGATGGGCTCGGGTGCCATAATTTACATACCAAGTTACATAAAGACTGGTTCAGGCATTCAAAAGTTGATGGCGGGGATGCACAGACAACAGACAGCATGGTGATCGCATAAGCCTACTTTAATTTTTTAAAGAAAATTAGGCTAAAGACAGAAAATACCAAGATAATGTCAACTCAGGTGATCTTCAAGAAGCAGGCGTATACGAAAAAAAATTGTTTATTGCAAAATCCTTTATACTAAAATTGGGAAAGAACAGAATATTTTTAAATTTAAAGAAAATTCTAAAATTTACATCATAGGAGAAACATCGCGTTCTACGAATGGAAGACAAGATATATCCAAAGAAAATTTTAACATAATCAAGTAAGAAAACGAAACACAGCAAGTCCAAAGTTAAGACAGAGGGAGCAACGTACTCTTCAAGATGCCGGAACAGACCAAACATGGCGTAATCCATGAACATGAAGATCATAAAATTCTTGATATTATATAGCATTTTGGCCCCTTCCCCATGATTAACTATTTTTCTCTCTCCTCTCGCTCCCACTTTGGAGCACAGGGCTGATTTCTCAGTTTCATGGCCATTTTACAGACGGTAGGACTCCTTGGACGGGTGGTCAGCTCGTTGCAAGGCCTCTACCTAAACACAGGACAACACAAACACACAATAAATGCATACACACAGCAAACATGAATTCGTTGCGTTGGATTCTAACCCACGATCCCAGCTTCCGAGCGAGCGACGACAGTTCATGCCTTAGACCGTTCGGCTACCGTGACCGGCAATGTATAGGAATAATATATAAGAATTCATTTCGTACCTCACAGGAAACAGATTGGAACCCACGA
>NW_019733847.1:672572-676987 GCF_002891405.2 Cryptotermes secundus | reverse complement strand
TGTATAAGAATAATATATAAGAATTCAGTCCGTACCTCATAGGAAACAGATCCGAACCCACGATCCCAGCTTCCGAGCGAGCGACGACAGTTCATGCCTCAGACCGCTCTGCTACCGTGACCAGCTGATTAACGTTTGAAGTACTTCGAAACCCTAATTTTTAAGCTGGAATGGAAAGCGTTATGAACGCAGTTTTCTCCCGGATGTGGTAACCGTTTTCTAGACGAATGATCTAGCATGAGCTGGACATAAATTCTGTGCTCATAAAGGAAGCAAGCCAGAGACAATAAAATACAGCCTATGGCGCACTAAACCAGAGAGTACATAGGGTTGACCCTTTGGCCTCAACAGTAAACATATTGCAACAGATAGTCCTTGCAAAGCGGACGCTGAAGTTAACATTTGAACTGTTTCTCTCTCCGTCTGTTTTGAACCTCTCTTCAAGGCTCACCCAATGAGTCTTAAAGGAGGAATGCTGAGAATGCAACATCGATACTGTGAGCATGATAATATGTAGTTGATTAACTGCAGTGGCGTGACGTAATCCAGCTGTGGACACTTGTTGCGAGAGGATACCAAGGAAACTGGCAACCGCAACGCAACCGCAGTTTCCGAGAACTGTTAAGAACCTTGAGCTGAACACATGTTCTGAATGGAGCAGCGCAAATTGAGAAAACTGCCTGTGTTTTGAAATACAGGTGGTGGCAAAAACTGCGTTTATAAATATTTGGTATATTTGCTTCTTTTAAATTATTTATAAGAACTAGTCAGTCACATTGCGACTGACAGTCAGTAAGTCTTGGTGTCGAGCCCCATCTGAGGCTCATGACCAGGTATTTATGGCTGTTTGACAGTTACGGTCTTCTTTTTGTTGGGCGCCCTCTCTGACGAGAGGACGGGTCTGTCATTTGTATATGCTGCTGGTCCTTGCCAGCGCAGTCTTTCTCGGGTCCGAGTCCCTTGGGAATCACGACCATATTTTACTGTATCAGATTTGAGACTTCCCTTTTCGTCGCCTCCTACGACTCGCAGGGTCACGGTGGAGGTACTCGACCCCGACTCCACCACACGGGCATCCCGGGAAGAACTAACTTATCGCAAACTTTCCCTGATACTACACGGACTGCATAGAAAATGCTTCCCTTTTCGTTTCTTCTATTGTGTGTGTGTGTGTGTGTATGCGTTGCCGCGGTGACGTTTCTATGGGGTTTATGAAGTACCAGCCATTATATACCAAGTTTCATGGAAATCGATCTAGCCATTCAAAAATTGATTGGTGAGGGGATACACATACAGCATGGAGATCGCTTAAGCCTTACTTACTAATTCATGGAGCTGAGCCCTTCTTGAGGAGAAGCAAAATCTGCAGCTACTCAAGAATTTCCCAGCATTTTATGGAACCCGAAGGTTCATTACAGTGCTCACGAAAGCCCTCCACTTGATCCATATACTGAGCCAGATCAATCCAATACATCCCATCCTATCTCCCTAAGATCCATCCTAATATTGTCCATCCACCTACGCCTTGGTCTTCCCAGTGGTCTCTTTCCTTCTGGATATCCCACCAATATCCTATAGACATGCCTCTTCACCCCCATTTGTGCTACATACCCTGCCCACCTCATCCTCCTTGACTTGATCATTGATCGCTTAAGCCTAATTATTTTTTTTTTCAAAATAAGGAAATTAGGCCAAAAGTGAGGGCGATCCATGGATTTTTTTCATCTGCCATCGCCCAAGCTTTTGTTTAAAGAGGTTATATAGATACAAGACATCTCGTCAGGTGACCAGTTCATTATTTAAATAGTTCTCTTACAAACACACATGCACTGTATATTTTCTCTTGTGAATGCGACATGAGGACACTTAACAAAGAAGTACAAGATACATGGAATACACAATTATCATTGTAAGGACCAGCATGATTGGTATTCCTGCTGTGTTTCCGCTATTGTGCTACGTGTTTTGTTCTTCTTTGTGTATTCGAAATAGATTTATGTTCTGCTTAATTAAAATCCTCGCTGATGTTACTACGATGAGGTCTCATTGGGGTTCTGTCTCCCTGCAGGTACAGTAGACCCATGCGTGACTTCATGGTGTTCCCCTGGGCCGTCCTTCCGAAAGCGGTCCTGAAATTTGCGGACAATATGCAATGTTACGTGAAGGAAGGGCCGCGCCATAGCTCAAGCGGTTAGTCGCTGGCTTCCCACCGCGGCGGCCCAGGTTCGATCCCGAGTCTGGTCATGTGGGATTTGTGGTTTCTCCTGCCAATCTTTATTTCACCAATTGCTCCACAATCACCCTCACCTATCAATTGGGGCTGATACAATAGGCCAGAAGTGGCCGCAGTACAAGGGGCTTAGTCCCACCCCACTAGCAATAAAAAAAAATACGTGAAGGACGTGACAAGCACAAACTTGTAAACAGGGTAATAAATGTTTGGGCTGCGTAAAATTCGGGAAATTTCTTACTCAGCTTTGCAACCATCTGTTTCTGCAACATGGTGGAAAATTCATCCTAACAGGCGACAATTGAATTGGAAAGACAATTTGATGTCCCTGAAGCAAGGTTTGAATGGGGAGGTGTGAATGACAGCGGACAGTAAAATCTTAGAACAGCCTCATCATTCGTTTCAAAACAGAGAGACGCCAAGTAAACCCTCCTCGTGATAACCGAGTTCAGGTACTCAGCTTTGCAACCATCTGTTTCTGCAACATGGTGGAAAATTCATCCTAACAGGCGACAATTGAATTGGAAAGACAATTTGATGTCCCTGAAGCAAGGTTTGAATGGGGAGGTGTGAATGACAGCGGACAGTAAAATCTTAGAACAGCCTCATCATTCGTTTCAAAACAGAGAGACGCCAAGTAAACCCTCCTCGTGATAACCGAGTTCAGGTACTTGCAGACGCCCACACCCTCGTGCAGCCAGCACTGCAACACACGAAGACATACAGAGGGTCTCGAACGCATGTGCCCTTGCTTTATTGCTGAACTACATATAATGTGACAATATATTGAATGTAGTTGGTTGAGGCACTATGCTACAAGCCGGAAGGTCGCGGGCTCGAGTCCCGATGAGGTGGATTTAATCCTTCCAGCCGCACTATGGCCCTAGGGTCGACTCAGCCTCTAACAGAAATGAGTACCAGGAATCTTCCGGGGGGTAAAGGGCGGTCGGCGCGTAAGGCTGACAACCTTACCGCCATCTGTGAGCCGATTATCTAGAAAATGTGGGAGCCTCGACGTCTCACAACAGTATGGGCAGGTAACCTAATCATTACTCTTGCCTCTCTGACGGGGGGAAGAATAATACAGAAATTTCCATAAGAATTGGTCATCTCTCCGATTATTTGTATTAATCCTGGAGATTAGTGGGGGGTTGGAGTCCAACTGGGTCCACTCAACACGGCGGCCACTGATTGGCCTATTGTAGCCTGCCCCGGGTGATTATAATGATGTACACGTAGAATTTGGTGGAATAAAGATTGGCAGGGGAAACGGAAGTACTGGGAGAAAACCTGCCCCAGCGCCACTTTGTCCACCACAAATCCCACTTGACCAGACCCCGGGATCGAACCCTGGCTGCCACGGTCGGAAACCAGCGACTAACCGCTTGAGCTATGGAACGGCAAAATCCTGGAGATTACTAAGTGAACTAACATCCAGATAAGGCATCGCGGGGGAGGGGTGGTAATTACTGCGCAGTGGTTGTTACATCCCACAGCGTGAGGGCATCATGTTCCTAATTTCTTATAATCACGTGATTCACGCTGCAGGAATTGTAATTAATCCGACTCGGCGAGTGGCCCAACTGACCGCGACCTCGGGTCAGCCCCTGACTCTGTTTGCTTGGTAAGTCATGGAACTGTTGAAGTACGACATACTCGTACACAAGAATGGCAGCAGCCCTCTTGGCTCGTATCAGGACGGTTCCGGCTTCAAATCTCGGTCGGAAGACCGTGCAGGCATAGAACGCGCGGTTATGTGGAACAGGAAATTATTTCTCGACACGTACGGCCACCCAGGGCGTTAATAAAATGCGTTACATAACTTAAGAATCGTTTCCAAAATAATTTTGTATTTGTTTCTGTATGACTGCCTCTGTGTTCTAGTGGTTAGAGTTTCTGGCTATAGATCCAGAGGCCCGGATTCGATACCAATTTTTTTTCTGAGAAGTAGTGGGTCTGGAACGGGGTCCACTCAGCCTCTTGAGGATAATGGAGGAGCTATTTCAAGGAAATAGCGGCTCCGGTCTACAAAACCGAAATTAACGGCCGTGGGAATCCGTTGTGCTGACCACGTGACACCCTCTATCCGCTAAAGTTGGCACTAACTTCGCTGACAAGCGGCGGTCGCTCGATCGGTATAATTCGCTTCCGGACTACAGGCCACGGAGTTTGTTTTTTGTTTGTT
>NW_019733847.1:614791-672537 GCF_002891405.2 Cryptotermes secundus | reverse complement strand
GTGAAACTTGGTCTCTGTCAGTAAGGGAGGAACATAGACTGAGGGTGTTTGAGAACAGGGTGTTGAGGTGAATATTTGGACCGAAGAGAGATGAAGTGACGGACGGTTGGAGAAAACTGCGTAATGAGGAGCTTCATAACTTGTATTCTTCTCCAAGTATAATTAGAATGATCAAGTCAAGGAGGATGAGACTGGCAGGGCATGTAGCACGAATGGGGAAGAAGAGGAATGCATATAGGAAAGAGATCATNCTTCGCTGACAAGCGGCGGTCGCTCGATCGGTATAATTCGCTTCCGGACTACAGGCCACGGAGTTTGTTTGTTTTTTGTTTGTTGTTCTGTATGGTGTGAAACTTGGTCTCTGTCAGTAAGGGAGGAACATAGACTGAGGGTGTTTGAGAACAGGGTGTTGAGGTGAATATTTGGACCGAAGAGAGATGAAGTGACGGACGGTTGGAGAAAACTGCGTAATGAGGAGCTTCATAACTTGTATTCTTCTCCAAGTATAATTAGAATGATCAAGTCAAGGTGGATGAGACTGGCAGGGCATGTAGCACGAATGGGGAAGAAGAGGAATGCATATAGGAAAGAGATCATTAAGAAGACCTAGACATAGGTGGGAGGATAATATTAAAATGGATCTTAGGCTGGGATATTATGTACTTGATTCATCTGGTTCAGGATAGGAAGCAGTGGAGGGCTCTTGTGAACACGGTAATGAAACTTCTGGTTCCATAAAGTGTTGGGAAATTCTTGAGTAGCTGCGCAACTGGTGGCTTCTCAACAATGGCTCAGCTTCATGGAGTTAGTTACTTAGTTCCATCTATTACCAGGTCTTACTATATAGCTTTGACCTTTGTGAATATACGTGTGTATCATTGTTACGTGTTCTGTTTATCCAATTGTGAAGATTTGCATACCGCCAACAATTTCTTAATTTGAAAGTCTGTTATTCTGCTAGGAAACCGTTTATTTGTAACGCAACATTCAAGTTTCAGCAATGAAATAGTGTTTAGAAACTACCGTTCTGTGTAATTATATCGTGTTGCCTTGCTTAAACCTACCTTACATTAAGGTTCACTATTATATTCTGTAAATCGCTGCTATAAACCTTATTGTCTGAGACTATAACCAGTTCTTGTCCTTTTGTGTGTCAGTAAGGGTCACTATGATATTGTGTTTAACAGCCACGTGAACTTTATTGTTCGTGTACATGAATCAGTTTAGTTTTTTATGTCGTGAATTTCTTGTGAGGTACGTGGTTGAAGAAACGCGAGATGAAAAACAAAATGGAGGCCGCTTTTTATGGTCGCCTGGTACACGAGGTAATTAAAACATACGAAACCGAGCAATTTTATTTATGAACGTGCTGAAACGTGCTGAGTGCAAGAGCTACCGTAGCAGTTATTCGCAAGTAGCGTCATGTCCTTCTTCATGGTTGTTTTTCAATCCGTTCTACTCTTCTGTCTGGTGGAGAGGCAGAAGACTCATTATGTTCAGAGGACTAGTGGAGTGGGACTAAGTCCCTTGTACTGCGGCCACTTCTGGCCTATTGTACCAGCCCCAGATGATAGTTGAGGGTGATTGTGGAGCAATGGGTGGAATGAAGATTGACAGGGGAAGCCGAAGTACTCGGAGAAAACCTGCCCCAGCGCCACTTTATCCACCACAAATCCCACTTGACTAGACCTGAGATCGAACCCGGGCCGCCGCGGTGGGAAGCCAGCGATAACCGCTTGAGCTATGGCGCTGCACCTTCAGAGGACTATGTTGTACAGCTTTCCTTAGTAGGTCCTGTCTTGCAATTCTAATTAAGTGTCGGATTTCCTGTCATATTTACCCGAATTTAATGCGACGCAGTCTACACACTGCACCCTTGTCTTGAACGTTCAAATGAAACATAAATTACATATCAGTTCAGACTTCTGTCGAATGGGTACCAGTGTCCCTCTTTCTCCGGGGGTAAAGCCATTCACCTTCGTCTAGTGCCGAGGTCAATGTCTTTGTGGCATGATGGTTAATTAAGCACAAGGACAACTTTGTTTTGGTATGTACTCATACATGTCGTAGAAGCCGAAATAAAATACTGTTACATTTTGGGTGTGTGATTATAGATTTAGCATGGTTTGGATATTGGATTTATTAACCACTTGTATACACCACTCGGAACTACAAGCAGTTACAGCGCTATCGCTAATCTTCACACTTTATAGTTCACCGTAGCACCTGTCAGGTCTTTTCCAGCCTGCTGTGACTTAACCAGCCGTCTCCTGGCAATGGCTTTTAACATCATCCTCTGGTTACGTCCTGACCGTCTGGCGAATATCCCATAACTGAACTAAGCTCTAAACGTTGACCCGCTTATAACTCCTCTGCTCGGACCTACAGAAAACACCTTTCCTCTATTTTTGCGGACATTACCTAGCAATGGCCGCTTAGCAACGTCTACTTGCTACAATACAAAGAATAAGCACAGGGAGAAGGAAAGAACAATTAGCAGTTCTCAGTGAGGGGAGGGCGTCCTGCGTATGAAGCAATTACCACTGGCCATGTGATGCATCGGCTCTGCCACTGCTCGCCGTGCTTCTTGATACTCTGCTGTTTCTTACAAACGCAATCTCAAACAGGATGCCAATACTGTTCGTAACATCGTGGTTAAGGATGGCTGTTCAGGTGTCCTTGCTATGCTTGAAAGCATGTATCAAGCCGATTCTAAAGGCTTCGGACGATGGCGTATAACACTTAGAACTGCTCGACTACTGATTGAGGTTACATCTTTCTGTTGGACCCAACAAGGTGTCTTCCCTCTCCTCTGAGGATTTAAACATCCATTTTTCGAAACGTCGTGTTCTCAAGTTTTTTTTTGGAATACCGGACATTGGACGAAGTCCCCAAACACAGTAATTCTGAACATATCAAGTTGCTAGGTGCTGGGTGGGTCCCAGGACCCAAAATCCCTTAATAGTTTAGTTTATTGCTGTCAGTTTTTGGTCCCACTGTAACTAAATGAGAATAGTTTCGCAGTTGGTTTCCATGGAAACATCTGACTGACAAATCGATAAGTATTAACGACAATCACTACTCTGATTACACTAATTACAGACTTGTATAAAATATTGTCACATATTAGGGATTTGCGTGACTAATAAGACGGGTTTTGGATTTGATGATCGAATTTATTGGTTACAGCACTTCACAAATCACTATCTTCTACTGCACACTCTCGACTTCTGTCCACACTACACTAATCCACTATCACTGGAGCCAAAGTCACTCAATATTATGTAGCCTCGGGTCTGATCTGAAGGAAAACATGTCCATTACCTAGCAATGGATGTCTATTATTGACGCTTATTGTTGTGCGTATTATCTAGCAAACGGGCTATTTACCAAGAATCTGTCTCCGCGGGAAGGTGTTTATCGAGCCGTTGCCTAGCAATGGGTCTAAACGTCACAATACATTTATGTGCTTTGTTTGTGCATTATGGTACATACTATGGATCGCGCTAAGGTACACAGACCCTACAGGACCCAGTATGAGATATCTCTCAAGGAGGTCCAACCATTTGTAGCTTTTTTATATTTCCAAAAGTTCTGTTGACTCACCGTGATGTTTATGAAACATTTTAAAATAAACGACCTCTTTCTTTTTGCTTTCAAATGACATCTATGGGAGAATATATGTAGCATCCCTTAGTCGGAATCACTACCCCTCTGAGCAAGCCACCCGCCGTGTACCACAGAGGGAAGTAATTCCATCATATATCTCATGTCACTAGGGGGGTGGAGCCCACCGAAGGGCCCACAATACAGATTTCAGGTACACTCTGCTTATAAAACGCAGTGAATTAAGTTTCGGGCGTACCGAAAGCTCAGAGTTACCGTGAGAATTATCGGGCACGAGATGGTCAGTGATCCAGACAAGATCCTCGCATTAGTTCTTATGGCTCCAGCTTCAGTTTCCATTATTTTTCAGGTTATAAATGAGTTTAGTTAGAGCCGGGATAGCTCAGTCATTATAGCGACAGACTGTGGGCTGGGCGGCTGAGGTTCGATTCCTGACAGGGGTAAGAGATTCTATGTTTCCCACAGCGTCTAGACTAAGTCTGGGGCCCACCCAACAACCTATACCAGTGTTTCTCAACCGTCGGGCCGTTGCCCGGTACCGGGTCCTAACATCAATTATACCGCGCCCTCGTCTTATAAAAAATAAATTACCGGGCCGCGGTCTCACACAGGTTGAGAACCACTGACACATACAATGGATACCGTGGCCTATATCCCCTTGGGGTAAATCGGCCGGGTCGTAAAACTGACCGCTTACCTCCATCTAGTGCCGAGGTCGTTCAAGTCATCATGGCGTAGTGAGATAAAAACGTAAAGTTGTCCCTGTGCTTAACTACTTAAGCATTACGCCACGAAGGCGTATGGAGAAGTGATGTTTAAGTCCTCGTATTCTTAACCTCGGCATTAGTTTCACGTGAGTGGTTAGTTTCGCGCCCCGGCCGCTTTACTCTGTCGAAAAGATCCATCGGTACCGAATGAAGAAGAGGCTTGTGGACCCCAGAACCGGTCTAGCGACGTGAAGTAAATATTCTTGCCCCCCACCGGGACTCGAAGTCCGACCGCTCGGCTGTTCAGCCCGTAGCCAGTCGCTATACTGGCTTCGGCGGTGCTTAAGCACACGGAAAGCTTTGACTTTACTTGCGTTTAGTCACGTAGAGCATAAAGGCTGCATGTCCATGATTAAAACGAGTAAACTCAGTGAAAGTACAGAAGAAAAATTCTCCTCTGGTCTGTTTCCTGTGTTCAACTCTTGGTCTTTCAAGTATTGCATCCTTGATTCCTCCGTTCCTCAAGTTTGGAGAGAGAGAGCCTTAAGAGTTAATGTAACGAACTGTGGCAGTAGAGGTAAACCTGATCATAACGGAATTCCAAAAGACTTGGAAAATATTAACATTCCTGATAGTTTCCACTGTAATACAGGCATGACCTACTTGCTTCGAGGTAACAAAACTGGAAAGGGTCCACAATGTAGCACACGGTTTTCTCAAACGGAGTTCTTTTGATGCGGGATTTGAGGTTATCACAACTGCGACTATTAAGCGGCCTCCGTAGTCTAGGGATAACGTTCCCACCTTTAAGCCGTGGTCCCGTGTCGTAGATGTACGGCACGTAAAAGATCCTCATGTCTCTAGGAGACCTCTGAGCAAAAATAGGCAACACATTTCCCGCCCAAGTAGTTTCCAATGCCTCTGGTAGATGGGGGAAATATCAGGTACCGGGCCGACCTCGTTGACTGAACGGGGCTGATAGCACACACCAGTACCGGTAGGGTATGGCGACAGTAGAAATTAAAGGGGGGGGGACACAATGGACCAATAACTGCTCTAAGTGCATGGGGAAACCCACCCCCTCTAATAATAATAATAACACAACTGTGACTATTAAGAGTTCTATCTTGTGGGATATAATGCCGTGTAGTCCGGTGATGGTGCGCTGATGTTTCGGAGGAAGCCATGAAAGAGATTCTATTAAGTTCTAGTTATAGATAGAAGGGTAATATTAAAATAGTCTGAAGGAAATAAAGCGGCAAAATATAGACTGGATTCGTCTGGCTCATATAGCGATCAGTAAAAGACGGAGAATTTTTTTTTTTATAGAGATGAATCATTATTAGTTTCTCAAAAGGCATTCTGCTCGAAGGAGTTAGTTAGAAGCCTAACATTGGAATTATCAGGCACAAGCCGCAGTGCGGCTGGAAGGATTAGGTCAATTGAAATATCCAATGAACTCATCGCGAATTGAACCCGCGACCTCCCGGCTTGTAGCATAGTGCCTCAGCCAACTACGGTACTGCGTACCCAGCAGTCAATAGAGTAAATAAAACTAACTTTGGCTTTCTTGAAAATAGTTCATTTGATCTTCTAGTTCCCTTGCTGGCCGCGCCATAGCTCAAGCGGGGGTTCGATCCCGGGTCTGGTCAAGTGGGATTTGTTGTGGACAAAGTGGTACTGGGGCGGGTTTTCTCCGAGTACTTCGGTTTCCCCTGCCAATCTTCATTCCNTTTTCCTTCACCTGAGGACGGAAACAGATCCAGTTTCCGAAACGTCGTGTTTTCATTTGTTATCTTAAAAACCAGGACGATGGATAAAGTCCAAAAACCCAATATATCAGTATTTCAGTTTTATTCTGTATGTTTAAAATTAATAGTGACCTTACGCTTGAATAAAGCAATCTTCTGGGATGTGGCGCCGTGTAGATATTGTGTTAACAAACGTTTCGGAGGAACGTATCGCCTCTATCTTCAGAGTAGAATAAAACAAAAAGAACTCCGCGAGCGAATCAGCGTGAGAAGGTGCTAACAGGCGCCACATCCCAGGAGACTCCTTTCTTCATAATCACTGCCGTGAAAACCTCAGACCTTAAGCTTATCCTTGTATTTAAAGTATTTTTTTCAGTAAAATTTGAATGAATAAAATGTGAGGAACCATTTTAAATAATCTACAGCAAAACATTCTGTTGTCTTTAAAGACCAATTTAAGCTGATGGGACTACATAATTAAGCACATTATTACTCTATAGAGGCAGTATAGTGAGCCGGGTGTGTGTTGAATCTTGGGTCATGGAAATGAACTCTTCAATTATTCTAAGGATCGGTGCTGCCGCGTGTGGACACGGCCGAAGTTATCAGCGCATTCTGGGCACGTTCTCCAGAATCTGTCGTGTAGTGGGCAACTTCACAGCAACAGTGATATAAAAGACACGTACGTTGCTACAGTCTGAGATAGTCGGGGTAGAACCTTACATGCTTTTAAATCCGAAAATATTAAGTTTCCGGTCTGAACTAGTTAAGAGAATTTCATGGCCTTCACGTTCGCCTGACTTCATTTTCTTTTTAAGGTATTTACTACTGTTGTAGTTACAGATAGCCAGTTCAGAAGAGTCAGACCTATTCATGAAGTTATCCACGTACTTAATTACGCTGTGCGCAATAAAATTTATGGGGGCATGAAGTTATAGTTCCATGTATTCTTAAACTCGGCAATAGATGGAGGTGAATGGTTAGCTTCACCACTGGGTTGCATTACTTCCGGTGAAAGAGCCCCTGATACTCACTACATGGAAGCCTATCTGAAAGGTGTGACGAGGATACATTCTGTGGCCCGTCTGGAATCGAATTCCGGTAGTTCAAACCGTAGCCAGTCACTACGCTGTCTGAGCTACCCTAGCTCCCTGTTGATTTATGGCACACTAGTTACTTAGGATACTGGAAATTACTCGGTTAAATATTTACCCTAGTTTGAGGCCGCGCCATAGCTCAAGCTGTTAGTCGCTGGCTTTCCACCGCGGCGGCCCGGGTTCGATCCCGGGTCTGGTCAAGTGGGATATGTGGTGGACAAAGTGGCGCTGGGGCAGGTTTTCTCCGAGTACTTCGGTTTCCCCTACCAATCTTCATGCCACCAATTGCTCCACAATCACCCTCACCTATCATCTGGGGCTGGTACAATAGGCCAGAAGTGGCCGCAGTACAAGGGACTTAGTCCCACCCCACTAGCAATAAAAAAATAATACCTTAGTTTAGGAGGAATCTGATACTCCATCTTCAGGGTAGAAGTCTGAAGCCTGACACTGCTGACAGAAGTACGCCTACATTTATTATATAAGACGTTTTATATATCGTTTATGCTCCTTCTGTTTTACTTTGTTCGGTCCTTTCTGCTTGTTTCTATCCATTTCTTGGAGTCGGTATAGCGACTGGTTACGGGCTGGACGACCGAGGGGTCGGAGTTCGAGTACAGGTAGGGTCAAGAATTTTCTCTTCTCCACGTCGTTCAGACCGGCTCTTGGACTCAACCAGCCTCCTATCCTGGGGGCTCTTTCCCCGGGGGTAAAGCGGCTGGAGTGTGACGCTGACCATTCACCTTCAACTAGTGCCGAGGTCAAGAATACGTGGATCTATACATCCACTCCCCCATACGTCTTCATGGTGTAGTGTTTAATTAATTAAGCACAGGGGCATCTTTATCTTCTGTCCCTTTCTGTCTTTATTTTCTTCCAAGATCCCTAAGTCTTTCTTTCTCCCCTTTTCCTTGTTTCTTTCCTCACGTCAGTCCTTCAGCCATCTTATTCTTGTGTACCGTGGGCTTGTACTTCAGACAGTGGACAGAGCCAGGCAAGATCATTCTCTTCCCTTAGCTCACTGTTGCTCGGAAGGTTGTCTCTTGTCGGCGTGGATAGTTCGTGTAAGGCACTTGCAGTGTATGGCTTGCTGTGGTGTAAATCAAGCGACTGCCTCAGATGCTACTGGTTGCCAGACTGCAGTCTCCATGAAAATGTTAATGGTTAAACCGTTGCTTAGCCTGGATTCTTCCTACGTTGCCTAGCGATGAGACAGACTCACTGCGCATGCGTATAACCGTAGCAACAAAAAACAAGTGAAGGCTTTGCCAATACGTGCCCTTGTTATAGACGTTTTGAAATGTGTTGTAAACTAGCAAGTATAATAAGAATGATCAAGTCAAGGAAGATGAGATGGGCAGGGCATGTAACACAAATGGGGAGAGGAGAAATGCATATAGGATATTGCTGGGAAAACCGGAAGGAAGGAGACCACTGGGAAGGCCAAGGCGTAGGTGGGTGGACAATATTAAAATAGATCTTACAGAAATACAATTGGATGGTATCGATTGGATTGATCTGGCTCAGGGTAGGGACCAGTGAAGGGCTCTTGTAAACACGGTAATGAACCTTCGGGTTCCATAAAATGCTGGGAAATTCTTGAGTAGCTGCACAACTGGCAGTTTCTCAAGAAAGGCTCATCTCCATGAGTGAGTGAGTGAGTTATAAACTAGAATTTATGTTTAATTACAATTCTTACTGTCCAGAAGATATTTTTAAGTTCGGCACTTATTCGCGTGTGACACAATCATCATGTTGTCTGCTACTTTACCACTGCTAACGTTAGAACATTATGTTCAGAAACAGAAAATGAAATCCTAACATTACACAGTTCTCAGAAATTAATTTTTTAAAATAAAACCGAAAGCCTAACATTCATGCAAACAAAACCCAATTCATAACTTTGTGAACGTGTTGTTTGAGGCAGATTCTATGCTTATGCTTTGGATCTTGTTCCTATATTTAGATTTCTAAGACTGGCAACACTGAAGCGGTGACAACATGGCTGGAATTTTAAGGTTACATGAGTCACTCGCGAACATTTATACAGATGACTGTTATAGGAACGTCTTCCAGATTGAAGGCTGAGAAAACGCCATCAAAACGCCTTAAATATCTTCAGCAATAATGACGACGTGTTTTAAGCTTATTCAAGGTTTAGAAACGTAATATATGTCGAGAAATATGTTACGTACGTGTTCACTTGAGTTTCTCGGGTCGCAGAACAAAATGGCGAGGCATAGGTACTATGATGACAATGAATAGTTAACACTCATAATTTCATTAGTCACATTTCTTTTTCTTCTTCTGTCTGACTCTACAGTCCGATTTAAGTCTTGGTGTCCTCTGTCAGCTATTTACTTCCTGAAAATGTTCCTCAAAATTCACCTGTTGCTTTTCAAGAGCGTTGTGCTCTGGGATGTGACACAAGTGTAACCTGGCGGCAGTTTACCAAAGTACTCTCAATAACCAACGTCATGATGACGTCAGATCTAACAACTTATTGTGCTCCAATTGGAGACTGCCTTCGTTTTACGTCTCTGGGGAGAAACGTTGAAGGAATTCTGTTAGGACCAATCATAAACACAGCCAAAACTTACTGCTCGTAATCAATCAAATACCGTTGTATAAGAAAGAATTAAAATTTCCATATGTCGCTGAGATGTTAATACATTCAGCAACACCTTGTAACTAATGAATTCCATAGAGCTGAGTCCTCTTTGAGAAGCTGATTGTTGCGCAGTTACTCCAGAAGTTTCCAGAATTTTAATCAACCGAGGGTTCATTAACTTACAAAAAAAACAGCCATATCCTGAGCCAGACGAATCCAGTCCACAGCCTCTCATCATAATTCTTTAAGATCCAGTTTAATATTATCCCATTATCTACGCCTAGGACTTAAATGTGACCTCTTTTAGGGGTTCTGCCAAAATACTGCATACATATTTTCCCTGCAGTGAGTGCACATCTCATGTTCACTGATTTTCATCGCATTTTGTATTCAGTTATTCAGTATAGAGGGGGCGGGTTTCCCCATGCGCCGCGACTAATAGTCTATTGTACGTCCCCCTTTAATTTCTACTGTCGCCATACCCTACCGATACTGGTGCCCGCTATCTCCCCTTTCTGCAAGCGAGGTCGGCCCTCTACTGGCAGTGGTACCCGATAATTCTCCCCTTTCTGCCAGCGAGGTATCGCTCTCTACTGGCATTGGTACCCGATAACTTCCCCATCTACCGGAGGCATTGTAAACTACTTGGGCGGGAAACTTTTTTTTGCCTAATTTTGCTCAGAGGTCTCCTAGAGATATGAGGATCTTTTACGTGGCGTAAATCTACGACACGGGAGCCACGGCTTAATGTCCCTCCCGGAGGACTTGTTCCCTGAATTTTTCCGCCCTTAAAAATTCCACGACCTCCCCCGGGTTTGAACCCGCGTACCTTGAGTCATGAGGTGGGAACGTTACCCCTAGACTACGGAGGCCGCTCATCGCATTTTGTAACTTTTTATACAACATTAGTGAAATACTGGGCCATACACCGTCCAGACTGGTTCTGGAGCCCACCCATCCTCCTGTCTAATGGATAATAGATGCTCCTTCCATGGAGATAAGGCGGCTGGGGCGTGAATCTGACCACTCATCTCCATCCGATGCCGAGGTTAAGAATTCCTTGAAATACAGCACCAATCCGGTGTGATAAGCACAAGAACAAGTTTAGTTTTGTTGCTGGGTTCCTATCGACTGAGGGATCGGAGTTCGAGTCCCTATAGGATGAAGAATTTTCTCTAAATCTTTGGGGTCCACCCAACCTCCTATCCAATGGGTACCGGGGGCTCTTTTCCCGAAGGCAAAGCGACAGGGGCGTGAAGCTGACCACTCACCTCCATCTAGTGCCGAGGTCATGAAAGGATCTATACATCCACTCCCCCATACGCCTTCATGGCGTAATGCTTAATTCGTTGAGCACAGGGAGAACTTTACCTTTTGCCTTACTGGGTTCCTATGCTTTGACAGTCTTCTGATACTTCAACCAGAGCACAGCGTTTCAGAAACTGGATCTCCTTCCGCCCTTGAGTGAACAGGTGATTGTGATTAGCTTTTTGTAAAGGATTTAACTTAGCAGGCTCATTTGCCTCCCTGCCTTCCACCTCAGGACTTGCCAATCTGCAGACTTCCGAAACCCAGCAGTACTGAACGTACTGACAGCCTTTCCCCAAGCTGCAAGGATAGGGGAGCTTCATAACTTGTACTCGTCTCCAAGCAGAATTAGAACGATGAAGTCAAGGCGGAGGAGTTGGACAGAGCAACAAGAATACGGGACAGGAGACGAACGCATGCGGGGTTTTGGTGGGAAAGAGAGCAGTGTGAAGAACTAGACGTAGATGTAAGGCATAAGCAAAAGGTAAAGTTGTCCCTGTGCTTAACTAAATAAGCATTATGACATTAAGGCGTATGGGGGAGTGGATGTATACATCCGTATTTTATTGACCTCGGCACTAGTTGGAGGTCAATGGTCAACTTCACGCTCCTGCCGCTTTACCCCCGGTACCAATGGATAGGAGGCTGGGTGGGCCCCAGGGCCGGTCTGGACGACGTGGAGAAGAGAAAATTCTTGCCCTTACCGGGACTCGTTGCTATACCGACTGCGGTGTCCCGGGTCGTGACGTAGGTGGAGGGGTAATATTAAAATGGATCTCCGAGAAATAGGATGGGGCGGTGTGGATTGAAGCTTTCAGGCTTTATAAAATATTGTGAAATTCTTGAGTGTCTGAGTAACTTGGACTCACCTCCGTGGAGCGAGTTAGTTTGTGAGTTAAGTAAGGATAGCGTCTTCAACATTTAGGTAGAATATAAGGCAAGGAGACGGTCAGTAAAGCGCGAAGTTCTTTGTCTGCCTTTACCCGCATTGAGTTGTAACCTGTGGATCTGCCAAAGTGTCATTAAACAAACGAAAGCAAAATTCATTCTAAGAATAATGAATCATGAGAAAGGTTTGACCTTTATATGCGTGACAAATCAGCTAGGATTTCGCAGATGGCAATGTTTCAAGGCACGAAGCTGTATTGCTCATTTGGTTTAAGATGACGCAATTCGGGAGCAACGCAGACAAGCATTTGCTTCTGTTCCATCCACTGACCTGTTAGTTTAAATATTTTAACCCTTACAAGTCTCCGTAGTTACTGAGGGAGGTTCGGTAGAGCAGCTGCAAGTGCTGCCGCGGTTGGTCATGTCGAGAATTAAAGCTTGTGTCACGAAATTAATGAAACAATAATGCTAATGTAAGAGACAAAAGAAGGCGTCGGTCCTTAAATGGAATTCTACATCCAAAGGAGCCAAACAGCTAAGCGTTTAGGTTCTGGAACGGGCAGGTTCCAGATGCGGGCTATTCGGAGAACTGCAATGGACCGTCAGGTTCTGAAAAAGTAGGAGTTTGAACATCCGAGTAACAGCCAAGCTTTTAATGAAGATTTGTGAAATTAATTAGTGTAAAACTATCCTCGTAACAGGCCGTGAAGGCCCATAGGGTTATGAGACGCCGAGGCTCCAACATTTACTCTAGACAATTGGCACACAGATGGCGGTGAGGTTGTTAGCCTTACGCGCCAGCCGCCCTTTACCCCCAAGAATATTGCTGGTACCCATTTCTGTTAGCGGCTGAGTCGACCACAGGGCCATAGTGCGGCTGGAAGGATTAGATCAATTGAAAAAAATCCAATGACCTCATCGGGAATCGAACCCGCAACCTTCCCGCTTATAGCATAGTGCCTCAACCAGTTACGCTACCGTGTGCCCCAGAAATTAGTCAGTTAGGTCTGTAAAGATGTAACACGCATAATAGTGGCGATATAACTGCCGTGTAATACGTGACACCATGTAGTCTGATACAAATTCACTGACGTTTCGGAGGAAGCTGCTGCCTTCATCATCAGGGGCGAAGGGCAAGCAGCCGTCAAAAACTAAATAGAAAGCGGAACTCTACTTATTCTTCGCCCCTGAAGATGGAGGCAGTAAGTTCCTGCGAAATATCGGTAAATTTCTATCAAACTTCACGGGTTCACATACTAGAAGACAGTAACCTTTACAGTCATAGCTGTGAGAAGAGCCTTACATATAATACAGTCTTTTTTTTACTAGCGATGAAATAACCGGGCGCTTTTCTCTTGAAAAAAATACGACTTCCAGGTCGAGAACCGAAGTTAAGGCCTCCAAAATGCGAAGCTGGAGTGCTACCACAGGACCATAACGCTCAGTGGTGGTGGATATTTGTTCTATTGTTGTTCTATTGTTGCGTGCGTATATGTTGTTTGCGTTACCTAGCAACGACCGCTGTTTACAGAGTCATCGCTTAGCAACGGGTCTATACGCCACAATATATAAGCTGTTTGGTGAAAGCGGCATTGGGGGACCAAAAAACGATGGAAGGATCAAATGCAGGTGAAACATATGCTAATGCCTAATGAGTGTACATGTCTCTTTGTAAATCTCATGAAACTGTACCATGGGACTGTCGATTGACACAGACTTGACGCCTGACCTTGGAAACTTTTGTAGGTAGTTGCTCATTATGTTTAAAGGGGAACCACGTCTTGGGGACTTCAGATCTGGACTACACTTACAAGTAACAGCGTAATGTTCAGGATCAAAAATTCGAAATTAATTACCATAGTCGATTTGGTTGTTTGGGGCTGCATGGTGTTAATCAAAAACTTCTTGACAGCTAGATTACTCGCTCCTGGCACTTCTGACGCCTTGTGTGCGTGCCGAAATATAAAAAAACATTAACAAAAACACATTAATAGGAAATTGAAAAGAAGGTAATTATTTCTGTGATAATTTCATTCTTTAAATTTCCATAACTTTTATTTATTCTTCTTTTTGGTACACATACATTTTATAATAATTACAATTGCAGTTGTTACTGGGCAAGAATTACAACGTAACAAAAGAAAATAACAGCTTTGAAGTTTCGTGTCACCGTTCAACCGCGTAAGTTAATTTTCTGTATGATTCATCTTGCGTGTAATACCATTTTATTCAAGCTACAGTCTTGTGAGCAACATAATTGTAGGCACCGTTAAGCTTATGCAGCGCAATTTCACACATACAAGACTTCTAAAGTGGCCTCAGCAGACCTCAAGTATTTCTCAATTTTACGCTTTATGCCCCTGTCTTATTACTTGTGCCCCTTCTTGTGAAAATGATGGAGAGCTGTTTCGGTGGGTTGCCTTCCATAAGAAGTGAGACCTCCATGACTGAGGAACCCGCGTAATGAAGATTCAGATAAATTGTACGCTAAAAAAAGAAAAAAAAATCGCTTATTGTAATCACGAATGTTATCGTCAGGGCCCGGATTTTGATGACCTTAAAATATTTAAAAAAAATGACCTATAAAATGACCGAAAAATCCAGAAAAATGACCTAAAATATGACCCAAAAATGTAATATGCAGGGCACGGATTTTGATGACCTGAAAATATGAAAAAAATGACCTATAAAATGACCGAAAAAATCCAGAAAATGACCTAAAGGAGAAAAGAAAGAGCACTTCGCTTCCATGTCATTCATATTTCAGGAAATATATGGAAAAAAAATCCATAAAATGGCCAAAAATGACAAGAAATACCCTTAAAAGTCCAAAAATGTACCAAAAAATACCCCCAAAATAAAAAATGACCTTAAACCTAAAAATGTCAAAAAAATTACCTATAAAATTTACATTTCTGTAACCAGCAGCTCATATCCGAGATTTATATATTTAAGAGCATCGCATAGGATACAAGGAATGAAAGATGACATGTCATCAAAATCCGGGCCCTGGCTATCACTTTCATGAAGTCCTGGTCAGACTTATAAAAGTAAAGTTGTAAAGGAATAAAGGTTTAATTTCGTGACAATCTCCAGTTCTGAGACTGTGAAGAAACTAGGAGGATAACATTAAGGTGGATCTTAGAAAAGCGTTCTACATGTGGATGGGATGCGGATTCAACTGGCTTAGGATAATGTCCAGTGGCATGCTTCGGACTTGATGGCGTTGAACCTCCGAGTTCTGCTGCTACCAACCAGACTGAACCCAGAAATAAAGCCCTAGACTTATATTTGGGAAGTTCTCGGTTCGCTTCTCGGCCGGGACTTTGGTTATCCTGACTGAGGTTTTTTACAGTTTCCCTCGTTGCCTCTAGTCAAATGCCAGGATCCGACTCTCTCTCTCTCTCTATATATATATATATTTAATTCTNACAAATGAATTCTGCGTCGAGTGTATCAAGTGATGTAATTTACTGGAGCACATGCGCAGGTCGAGCGCTTTTAATGTTTGGTCATCATTCACGCTTGCAAATTCTGTCGTGTATTTGTGATTAAGTTGTCAACGTTGTAGCAAACGACTACTGAAATATGATAAATTATTAATTTCTGTGTTAATTAAACCAGTCAGGGTTTTTTTCGTGCGTGAACAAATTCGTCAGCAATGAAGATCAGAGGAAAAAAAATGCTTACGTCATGTTAATTAATTTTAATAGAGACGTAAGTTTATAGTTCTTAATTATTTCTGCTCCCGTCACAAATTAAGCAGCTACAAATTAAATATGGTGTGATTATTAACCCACTGGCATAGTTTGACGAGTTTGAGACGTCAGACAGTTCTTTAACATTAGCTATATTGAGGATTGTGAAACGTCATTTGAAGTAATTCGCTTATTGGGTAATAGATGTCGTAGGCTATGTCTGTCAGGCATTACTCACGAAATATAGAATTAGATCATACATGAGTTCTGTATATTCCATGTAAGTAACAATCCAATGTGTTAAGATCAGAGGAAAATAAGTTGAACATTAGTATACCGTGGTAAGAATGAATTGTACTGGTAATGTGATAAGACTGTTCTGGTGTGTGTTGTTAACGAGATGAAAAGCTACAGACAAAAGCTTCTGCGTTATTTTTCTAAAAACAAATTCCTCTGTTATTAACAGATCGTAGACATTTTTATTTTCATGAATATATACCTTTTTAAGCCGCGTTATATCGTTCATACCGTCCAAAAACTGTTTTAAAAAGTCAATTAATTTGATTTTGCGTAATGCGTCATCGTGGACGTAACGGGATCTATTTTATGTGGCTTGTCATTTTACAGGATTTGACACAAGCTGAGGTTACTGTGTGTTTCACTGTACGCATGCGCACCAGTATTGCACCCGACTCACGTCATAGTGACCACAGACATGGCGGCCCATATAACAAGTAGTCATGCTCCTTCACCTCAGTACTGTTCCTTTGTACAGCACATGCGCATAACTTATTAGCGATAAGTAACCATATGAGATCAATGCGCAGGCGCCCACTTGTCTGTGTGGCGTGTAGTATACCTTTCATGCGTCGTGACTGTCTTGTGCAGGAAGTACCAACGGTTCGGGCATACAAGTATTTCGGTATATTGGAATGGTCCATTGCATGAGCCATGTGTTCATAAAATGAATGTGATCCATCTTTTTTTTTTTACGCATGTCGTCTTCGAATCTACTGATCAGGTTTCAAATAAATTTTGAAAAAAAAAATGTACTCTTTGATGCATAAAGAGATCAATTTAAAATTAACGAGATTTACACCAGCTGCACGTAAGCGGTATATAATAGAAAATACATCTCATGCTATCCTTTCGTTCATTTTATTAATAATAATATTTATTATTGGTTAAAAAAATAAAAGTAGGCTAATGAGATCGTCTCGCTGTCTGTCGGTATAGTTCGCTTGCGGACTACAGGTCACGGAGTTTATGAAGACCGTTACAGATGCGTTTAGATCATAATCCGATATAGGCTTACACGTAAAGCTCACAAATATTGAAACACTTCACGTCAATTTTCATTGGGGCATGTGGTAAATGAAACGGCCATTTTGACTAAGTCACTGCAACAGTACGGAAGTCCTTGCTAACTCTTGGAGCGCGTTCAGCGTTGGGTCCAATAGTATTTTTTTTATTGCTAGTGGGGTGGGACTAAGCCCCTTGTACCGCGGCCACTTCTGGCCTATTGTACCAGCCGCATATGATAGGTGAGGGTGATTGTGGAGCAGTTGGTGGAATGAAGATTGGCAGGGGAAACCGAAGTACTCGGAGAAAACTCGCCCTAGCGGTGGGAAGCAAGCGACTAACCGCTTGAGCTATGGCGCGTCCGAGGGTCCAATAGTAAGAAAGACGCGAATATTTTCTAACTTATTTCCGTACTCAAAACATGTAAGATGTTATTAAAGACATGTGATACAAGAAATAAATTATTCCAGTTGTTTTAGTACGATTAAGGATGTAGTACGGGGCAAATAACAAGCAAGCCTACTTTAATTACTTTAAAATAAGCCTATACATATGGCAGAATTAAGATGCGTAATTCTGTGTCTTGTCATCTTGTGTTTGTATGAGTAATGTTTATTTATAGCCATGGGATTATACTTAATACGAGTCTGTTCAGACATCTTTGTTCGCTGTAGAATAGAAATGATCAACTTCAAAGCGTGTTTGACTGCCAGCTGATTCTTTAAGACGAATTAGAGAAGCTATGGCTTTATCTGTAATGTATGACATAATTATTTTGGTTCAAGACTGGACGGAGACAGTAAATAGCGAAGTCAGGATGACAAGGAGGCCAGGGTTTGTTATGCAAATATATCAGCTTTGTTCTACCTTCGTCCTATGCTATCTCCTCTTACAGCATCATGCTGCATGACATACAGTTCTGTCTCTCAAGATGAATAACCATATTAACAATGATTGGTGTAAGGGGAAGGCTCTAAACTTGTATTTCGGAGGCGCTCTGTTCGAATCTCGACCTGACTCAGGTCTTTCACGAATTTTCTCAGACTCTCCAGGCAAATGTCCGGGTAGCACCTTGATTAAACCACGACAGTTTTCTTCCAAATTCTTTCCTATTCGTCCTACCATCCGACGCTACATAGTCTCGTTACCGAAAGCGTGGTTAAATATCGTCAAGTGTATGTGTGTGACTATAGACGGGGTATGGATGAGATTGGATTTATTGGCCGCTTATACACACCACTCGGTACTACAACCAATCACAGCGCTGATCTCCACACTTTACAAATCACTAGAGCACACGCTAAGTTCTTTCCAGTCCGCAGTGTCCTCATTAGACGTTTCCTGGTAACGGCTTTCAACTGGTTATTTTTCTGCTTCCGTGCTCAGGCACGTATCGATGTAAAAGGCCCTCGTTTCCATTATTGTAATGCAACTACACTACTCGTTCGGAAGCCGGGATCGTGGTTCGAATCCCGCACAAGGCATGGATGTTTGGTATGTGTATGTGTTTATTCTGTGTTTGTGTTGTCCTGTGTTTAGGTAGAGGCCTTACGACGAGCTGATCACTAGTCCAAGGAGTCCTACCATCTGTGAAAAATTATTACGGAATTGAAAAAAATTAGAGACCAGGGCCCAAGGGGGCTGTAGAGTCAGTGGAAAAAGAAATGATCTAATAGACGAGGCTGCTAACGAAACTGACTGGCCTTAGTACCGTCAATTACACAGCGCGTGGTACTCTGTAATGAGCCTAATTCAGTTCCTTTTTAAAAAAGATTTACGTCACAAAAAGCGTAGGTCTCATGTTACACAATTCTGACATCTTTGATACATTCATTTCTCATATGGATATCCTTCTCAGCCGGTTGCCATGGAAACATCGCGTAATGAAACAAGATATAATTGGAACTCGTCTGGAGAGCTGGCATATGACGACTGGCAAGCATCGCTGCATGTTTTCCGGTTGCTTCAAAACAAATTTTGTCATTTTCCCTTCTGATTACTTGGTGGGTAGTGTACATAACGTTTCTTACAGTGGCTGTTTGAATAAAGCTATCAGACTAAATGAGGAAGTCTTGGTTAAATTACTATAATTTATGACGTCCTGCTACAAGTTGGGACTCATTCACCAGAAAGGTCGTTGCATACTTTTGTCGTAAAACACAGAACTGAGTTTTGTAAGAATGTTTTATATGGCCGTATTTGCTATCGTGTCATGAACTCGGACCCCCCCCCCCCGAAATTAAGGTACATCGGATGGATGGCGCTTGACAGTCTGTCCGTCTGTTTGTTTTATCTCCGGAATTACTGACCGGGTTCCCACAGCGTTTTATACCTTGAAACTTATTCGTTGAGTGTATTTTAAAATTACACAGACGCATGTGAGCTCCATATAGTTTGCGTTCATTTTATGCGGGTTGTGCAAGAAAGGTTAACATCAATATTCATGCACTTGAATCTGAAGTAGGCTACGATTTATTACTTACTGTTAAAAAAAAATAACCTCAGGGGAAGCAGAGAAACTTAGTGATTTCAGTGGCATAATTACTCTCATAAGAAACTTGCGTCCTAATTACACCGCTTCGAGGAGCAAACTTTACCCATTAGAAAAATTATATATGTCATTTTATTATATATCAAAATTTGATAATTAAATAATAATACATAATTTTATTTAAATAAGTTGATTTTCTTGTGAATATTAAATCGGCCATTATCATTGGAAAAGCGTAATATAAAAACATTCAATAATATTCATTACCATGTTATATAGAGTATAGAGATAGAATTTGGAATAGAAATGCTATAGAAACGACACTATGACTATTTCTCTGGAGGGTAATCTCTCTGGACGGGATCCACATAGTAATTACCCAGTAGCTGAATGTGGGGGGGTGGGGGAGATTACTAAGGCATGACGTAACGCGAGGCATTTCAACACAGGTAGCAGTTTGCCTGTCTCCACATATAAGATTTTATCTTTTATATGCATCTGCTTTTTTTTTTGTTCTGTGTTGTAATTTTAAAAGCGAATGGAGTTTTTATACACGGAGGGGTGAGTAACATAAGTTATATCGTCTCAGACACGTAGTTTGAACGCTGTAAATTCAAGGAACCTTCTGATTTACCTTCAAACCTTCCAAGATGAAACAGATCATGGACAAAGGGAACTGTATATGATTTCTTTACAGAGCATCTGCTCCTTGTATAAATGTAAGAGGGCAAACCAATTAATACATTAGTTTCTACAGTGTACACACACACACACACACACACAAGGGCTCAACAACCCACTAATTTCTTCATACGTGGTGGGTGAAAATCAAGGCCGACAAGTGGACAAATCTTATAATTCATGTTTTAAATCTCTCACACTTTCTCTTTTATTTCTTCAAAGATCTCGAACAATAAATTTGAATAATAAATATTACATACACAGTAAGTAAAGTGCCGGTCACGGTAGCCGAGCGGTCTAAGGCATGCACTGTCTTCGCTCGCTCGGAAGCCGGGATCGTGGGTTCGGATCTGTTTCCTGTGAGGTACGGACTGAATTCTTATATATTATTCTTATACACTGCCGGTCACGGTAGCCGCGCGGTCTAAGGCATGTACTGTCTTCGCTCGCTCGGAAGCCGGGACCGTGGGTCCGGATCCTACTTAGGACATGGATGTTTAGTGTTTGTGTACAGGTAGAGGCCTTGCGACGAGCTGATCACCCACCCAAGGAGTCCTACCGAATGTGTAAGCTGTAGTAAACCGAAGTGAAACGGAGAGTTTCATGGAGGTAGGCCTAGGCCCAAATTGGGGCTGTAGCGCCACAGAAAAAAAAGTAAGTAAAGTAAAGCTATCCCTGTAACAGGACGTGGAGGCCCATAGGGTTGTGAGATGTCGAAGCTCCCACATTTTCTAGACACTCGGCTCAAAGATGGCGGTAAGGTTGTCAGCCTTACGCACCGGCCGCGCTTTACTCCCCAGGAAAATTACCTGTATGTAATTAATTCATGGTACTCATTTCTGTTAGAGGCTGAGTCGACGATAGTGCGGCTGGAAGGATTAGCTCAATTTAAAGAAATCCAGTGACCTCATCGGGACTTGAACGCACGACCTTCCGGCTTGCAGCATAGTGCTTCAATCAACTACGCTACCGCGTGCCCCAAATATTACCTACTTTACATTATAAATGCGTCTTGCTCATCTGACACTGCACAATTTGTATACATTCTTTAACGTAATTTTAAGAAAAATGTCTTATGTCGTAGAGAACAATTGTGATACTTACTGACCTTGAACATGCGCCGTGTGACATCCCCGAAGAACACGACTTTTATGTACTAAGAGAATAGAATTGTTCAGAATCTTTGTCAGAGTTTCTGCAGAAATAGTTTCAGTCACTGACGGGATAGCAGTTTTAGGTTTCGGAATTTTGTAATGAATTTTCGGAAAAGCTCTGTCCTTCAAGCACCCCCCCCCACACACACACAGGAAATAATCGCAAGGTTTAAGTCCGGTGATGTTGGTGGCCAAGAAAAAAATCCTTCTCAGATAGTGCAGAATATCTATTCGACAGGATTGTTTCCTAAAAAAATACCTGAAGAAAGAAATCGACTCATAGATGGCGGTAAGACTGTATGAGGGGTAGGCCTTCTCGGCCCTTGCACCGCGACGTCCAGTGGTCTATTGTGCTTTAAATGGCGGTAAGTTGTCAGCCCTACGCGCCGGCCGCCCTTTACCCCCAAGAACATTCCAAGAATATTCCTGGTGCTCATTTCTGTTAGAGGGTGAGTCGACCCCAGGGCCATAATGCTGCTGGAAGGATTAGGTCAATTGAAAATATCCAATGACCTCATCGGGATTCGATCCCGCGACCTTCCGGCTTGTAACATAGTGCCTCAACCAACTACGCCACCACGTGCCCCAGTGCCACTTTGTCCACCACAAATCCCACTTGACCAGACCCGGGATCGAACCCGGGCCGCCGCGGTGGGAAGCCAGCGACTAACCGCTTGAGCTATGGCGCGGCCTAATCGGGGAGGACATAGCTCGATGTGTTCCATACTTATTTCTGCCATGTCATTATACACGTGACGCCATAGGAAATGGGGTTGAGTTGCACTGCGCAACTGCAAAGCGAGTCTGATAATTCTTAATGATATGTTAACCTGCGGTGACCGTTTAATTCGATTCCTGTCACCTCATTACAACGACTGGGTCTCTATAAATGCAAGCAGTTCAAATGTGGGACCGATCCAGCTTGCTGGAACATATTGTTAAACATTTGTTCTCTTGAGCGCAGATTTACAGAGATTGCTGCCGAATGAGATAGAGAACAGTCGAATAATAAACAAGTTCAATTAAGTGCAACAATGTAAATAAAATGAAAGAATTTGCAGACTGCCCACCGCACAAGACATTTACACGGCAACGACAAAGAAATACGAATGTAACCGCGGTTCGTGTAAACCCAAGATTATTATTATTATTTTTTTTGGAGGGGGTGGGTTTCCCCATGCACTGCGACCAGTTGTTGATCTACTGTGCGTCCCCCTTTAATTTCTACTGTCGCCATGCCCTTCCAGTACTGGTGCTCGCTATCAGCACCGTTCTGCCAGCGCGGTCGGGCGTCTCTGGCAGTGGTCCCCGATACTTCCCCATCTATCGGAGGAATTGGAAACTAAACATAAGAGTAAGATTTAAATTGATTGGGACAGATACTCTTTGCTTTTTAACATAACTTGTTTTACATTTATACATGTCTTATTTGTATTCCTTCTGATAGCCGATACCTCTGCAGCGGTAGCGTAGTTGGTTGAGGTATTATGCTACAATCCTGAAGGTCACGGGTTCGAATACCGATGTCAGTGGATTTTTTTCAGTTGACATAAACCGTCTAGGCGCACTATGGGTCGACTCGGAATATTCTTGGGGGTAACCTTACCGCCATCTGTGAGCAGTTTCTATAGAAAATGTGGGAGCCTCGACGTCTCACAAACCTATGGGCTTGCACTGCCTGTTGCGGGAATAGCTTTACCTTTACCTGATAAACCTTATATAGTCTCGACTCCAAGGGCGTCGTTCAACCCTTTCTTTAAAAAACATTTTCATGCAGTGTGATAACTTTCTGGACTCTGATAGTTTAAGCAGTGAGTGGGAAATTGTCCGTTGGTTTGGGGGTTGCGGAAGAAATGCTCTTCCATTTCACAGATTCCTGACTTCTTTTTCGTAAACAATTAATAGAATATGTGATGATGTCGTTAAAAAACCAAAGAATCTGAAGAATTTGTCGCATTTTTAAAGAAACTACCATTGTTACGAATAATAGCATAATTTTCTTTTTAGTCACGTTGATGCAATTACTTTTATCATAAAACCCTCGAAAGGCAGCTTAAACACTTTGATCTATCTCTGATGACGTAGCCGACATTAAAAAGCATCCATATGCATTCCGGTCTGTATGAAGGTAAAAACAAGGCATCTGTTCTGATAATGTAATATAGACACCTGCCGGGTCTTTTCAGTGACCCAGCAAGAATCTATTGTTAAAAACTTACCTGTGATAATAATAATAATAATAAGATGACCGTGATAATCAGGGAACAAAACAGGATCGGTCAGAATGAGAATCGATTAAACCTACCTAAAGGACAATCCGATCAAATTAAATAACTCCAACACATGGAACAGTTTTTTATTATTATTATTTTTGTACACCTAAATGTGAGTGAAGGTGGTCAGGGTAGCCGAGCGATCTAAGGAATGTACTGTCTTCGCTCGCTTGGAAACCGGGATCGTGGGTTCAAATCCCACTGTGGGCATGGATGTTTAGTTTGTGTGTGTGCGTTTTTCTGTGTTTGTGTACAGGTAGAGGCCTTGCGACGAGCTGATCACCCGCCCAAGGAGTCCTACCGAATGTGTAAGATCTAGAAAAACCGAAGTGAACGGAGAAGTTCATGGAGGTAGGCCTAGGCCCACTGGGGCTGCAGAGCCAAGGAAAATAAATATCAGTGAAAGCGTCAGTTCCTCATTCGTGATTCTCTTGAGTGAGAAGTATGACAATATACGTAGTACAAGTCTCGTATTTATTATGGCAGACCGTCTCTGTGGTCCTTGTGATCAGTTCCTGGCTACAGACCCAAAGGTCAGGGTTCGATTCCCGGCGCTACCAGATTTTCTGAGAAGTAGTGGGGCTGGACCGGGGTCCACTCAGCCTCGTGAGGATAATTGAGGAGCTATTTCAAGGAAATAGCGGCTCCGGTCTAGAAAACCGTGATTAACGGCCGTGGGGATTCGTTGCGCTGACTACTCAACACCCTCTAACCGGAAAAGTGTGTACTAACTTCGCCAACAAGCGGCGGTCGCTTGGTCGGTATAGTTCGCTTGCGGGCTAAAACCAAGGAGTTTTTTTTATTTATTATGACAACAAGCTCATTTGGTGCAGAGACTGTGAAAGGGCTGGAAGGTCGAGAAATCTGAAATCGATTTCTCGCAGGGGCAGTATATATATATATATATATATATATTGCTTTCTACAGCGTCCAGACCAGAGAACCGGGTTAGTCCAGTCGGTATAGCGACTATGCTGCCACACAGCGGTGAATGTAAACAGTACTGTCTCTTAGTATGTGACGCCGTCTAATGCGGTAAAAATTCATCGATGTTTCGGAGGAACATACTGCCTCAATCGTCAGTGTTGATCAAGAAGCAGATATCCTGATTGCTGCTTCTTTATTAATCATTTGCTTTCTCACCATATTTTCGCTCCTGAAGTCTGAAACAGACCTTTTACTGTCATATATTGCTCTAAATTTAAAGTAATTTATACGTTTCGGCCGTCTGTCCGGGTTTTCCATCTAGAATATTGGCTGTGTACTTTTAGATATTTTAATTTTGCCTCGAAATATATTTTGAATCGTCTTCATCTGTCTTCTGCACTCCACGTCGTCCGGACTTGCACTGGGGCCCACCCAGCCTCCTATCCCAAGAATACCGAGAACTGTTCCCCTGGGGGTAAAGCGACTGGGGCTTGAAGCTGATCACTCACCTGCATCTAGTGCTGAGGTCAAGAATGGTGAAGCTGTAACCCCAACCTCTCATACATCTTCATGGTGCTTAATTAATTAAACGCAGGAACAAATTTATCTTCGTCTATCCCACATCGTGACAGAAAGTTGCGTGCGCAGGTCCATATGAAAATGGCGGTCCTCTCTGTCACGTTAAACAAATTCGCAATTAACGAAGAACGCGTGGCTGTAGTTAGATTTTTTCTGGATGTTACTGAAGGCTGGAGCCACACGAGCGCACAAAATGCGTCCGTTGAAACGAACGTCGTGACGTCCGATGTAGAAATAAACAAGAGAGGCGAATGCTACGCTTTCTTCTGGCTCCATTGCAGGCAAAAAACTACGTACCGCATTCTGCAACTGTGTGGTGTCCTCAGCAACGTCCGTCATCAAATACGTTTGTTGCAACGGACGTACTTTGTGCGCTCGTGTGGCCCTAGCTGAAATCTCCGATCTGAGTAGTATGTTCAGATTTTTATTTAAGTTAACCTTCGCAATGTTCCATCTCAGTGCCAAATGGCTTGGTTGAGCCCCCAAGATTATAAGCAGAGTTGCTATATAAATTAAGCGCACCTGAAAGCCTTGAACGATCAGAGAACTAGCATATGCAATTAAGCGACAATTTGATGCTACTATGCTGCCATCTAGAATGAGATTACGGAAACACAAAAAAACCAAACCTGTCCATTGAGATGAAGTATAAACAGGGTGAGTGGTTGCAGTAATGAACTTAAATTGTACAGTGAACAAATCACGTCCATGAAAACAAACGCATGGGATGAAATGGAGAATTTGTGAAAAGATTTTGTCTCTACCGCTGGTGCCATCTGTGGAGTAAAAAGGGAACACTCGGGACTTAGCATTATGGAAACCCATGAAGATTCTGTCACATCTTACTAATCTCTGTGTGTTGGTAACCTCGTTGCTGGTAAAGTTATTAAGAGATCGGAGAAATGTCCAAACTGGTATGTCTGATTGGTTAAGCATGCTGCATGGGCGGATTCCTTGTATTTCCTATACCTGCTGTTATTTTCAATATCCAAAAATTTTGGCTTCATCATTATGACCCTCTTCATAAGCTTGTTTGGCTAATTTTGATTTTAAACTGTTTGAGCTTCTGCCAGATCCTGTTTCCGAAACGTCGTGTTTACCAGTCTCTAGAATACCGGACGATGGACAAAGTTCAAAACCACAGTAATTCTGTGTGTTATACACCTTCGTCAGAACCTTTTATAATATATTTTTGGCAATATTTGTTCAAAAAGCATAAAGAAAAGGTACTGATGGTGCGATAATTTTACTACGTACAACTGTAATTCTCATTATGATCCAATAACTCGACAACATAGAGCCTAAATGCTGACAGCGTCATTGAATAAGCAACAGGTAATCTACATGATGTTATACAGAATTTGTGTTTCTCTCAGCGGTGGTTATGAAGAGTTCTATCATTTGGGATATAGCGCCATGTAGCTTGTTGAAAGTCGACAAGACGTTTCGGAAGAACATCCTAAATTGTGCTCTCTCCGAACTACAACGTGTTACAAACCAGAATATTGTACACTTCATAGTCACAGTCGCGACACCTTCAAATCCCAGATTACTACATCAGTGGTCCGAGAATCAGAAAGAATCTGTCTTAATCGAGTTTAAATTACGAGTAATATTACGTGATAGAGCACCATACAGAAATCACCCTGACTGGAAATGGGGTTTTCTTTAATTTCAATATACTGTCACATGTAGGGTGGTACGCGTGACGAAAATAACGGGTTCCAGTTCGTATGATTGGATTTAGTAGCACCTTGGTTACAAGTTTTCTTAATCACACTTATACACAGCGTTATTGCTAATTTACACAATTTCCAGTTCACCGTTGCACAGGCACTAGGATTCTCAGTCTTCACTGGTCGTAACCTGGCAACGGATCTCAACACAGAAATTAGCACTTCAGATCAATTTGAAATCTTCTTGCAATTTCGACTTCAATCACTTTGGAACATGGGAAATAAAAACTTCTTCTGGACTCACTCCTCCAGCTCCACCCGTTATTGCCCCTGAACAAATCATGTCACTCCCTTCTCTTATTAGCGCTCTGCACAGACCCCACGGAAAACACCGTCTCTGTTGTTGATGATGTCACCGCTTTCCGAGCATCGTCCGATACGCGGAAATGTGTTTACTGAGCTGTTGCTTAGAAACGGATTGCATAACTGTTGCTCGGCGCAGACATCATAGAAAACAGCCTCATCTATTGTTGTGTAACCTAGCAACTGACTGTTTCCCAAGCATCTGTCTTCGCGGGAATTTATTTACCAAGACACTGCCTACCAGTGGGTGTACATGTTGCAATACCTTACTCCATAATCACTCAGAAGTAACCGTGACGATGAAATCTAGTCTTCAGGTTTTGTCCACGGTTACCACCCTTTCTGGGTGACGGTATTCCTGTTAGTAATTATGTTGAAAGCCTTATTACAAGGCAATGAGTTGACGTGGTAATTAGAGCGGCGCATCAAAAAGGGAAGGCGACTTTCTGACTTTTTATATGGTTATTATGCGTCCCTACTTCTCACTTAATGGAAATTCCTGGACCCACTAAGAGAAATGATGTCGGCTTCCTTGCAGCAGTCAAATGACTGTTTTTTAATTGTTTGTGCTAAGGGTAGTACCAACCTTCTGTGGGTATAAAACGGTGCTGATAAGATCTCCAATTGGAAAGAATGAGGCTTTGTTTAAACGTGATAAAGGAAGGTTACTCACTCACTCATGGAGCTCAGCCCTTCTGGAGGAGCCGCCAATTCTGCAGCTACTCAAGAACTTCCCAGCATTTTATGGAACCCGAAGGTTCATTACAGTGTTCACAAGAGCCCTCCACTGGTCCCTATCCTCAGCCAGATCAATCCAGTCCATACCATCCCATCCTATCTCTCTAAGATACATTTTAATATTGTTCACCCACCTACTCCTTGTTCCTTCCAGTGGTCTCTTTCCTTCTGGCTTTCCCACCAATATCCTATATGCATTCCTCATCAGTGCTACATTCTAATCAAACCTGGAGAAGAGTACAAGTTACGAAGCTCCTCATTATGCAGTTTTCTCCAACCTCCTGTCACTTCATCTCTCTTTGGTCCAAATATTCTCCTCAACACCCTGTTCTCAAACACCCTCAGTTTATGTTCCTCAATTAATGTCAGAGACCAAGTAAAGGAAAATGGAAGAAAGTCAGTGAAGAAAAGTCAATATGTCAGTGCAGTCCTCCGAAGTCCCAACGTAGAACACAGAGGGTCAAGAATATTGTAAAATTGCTCGACTCCCATAGCTCTGTTTGTAATATTTTCTGTCGCTGCAGGATTTTCCTGATTCCTATAGTACTGGTACGAGAAGGAGTAAAAGGTGAAGCTATCCCTATAACAGGCCGTGGAGGCCCATACGGTTGTGAGGCGTCGAGGCTTCCATATTTTCTAGACAATTGTCTCACAGATGGCGGTAAGGTTGTCAGCCTAAGGCGCCGGTAGCCTTTTGCTCCCCAAGAATGTTCTGGTACTCATTTCTGTTAGAGGCTGAGTCGACCCCAGGACCAATGTGCGCCTGGAAGGATTAGATTAGGCAATTGAAAAATCCAATGACCTCTTCGGGATTTGATCCCGCGACCTTCTGGCTTGTAGCATAATGCCCCACGAGAAGGATCCTTCCCATAAGCATGCTGGTTGAACAAGAAATCCTAGAGCAAATGGTACCAAAGTACCAGGTTGTAGTTAGTCGCCCGAATTTTAACTAAGAATTTCAATCTAATGCAACCATTTAAACGTTAATTTTGTCAAGATTTAGGGGCGACTAAAGACTGGTATGGATTGGTGAATCGTTGTGTAGCGGATGCTCTTTTCCACGGGGTGAAGCTGAACACTCACCTCCAACTACTGCTGAGAGTAAGAAAACGTGGATCTATATACCCACTACTCCATACATTTTTAAGGTGTAGCGCTTAACTAGTTAAGCACAGGGACAGCTTTACCTTTTTACATATTCTTGCTGAGTCGCCTTATCTCATCCTCCGTGATTTGACAATTCTAGTAATATTGTAGCGTCTAGAGTCGTTATTATGCAACGATGGGGAGATAAGCAAATATACCGAGCCGTTCCTAGGCAACGGCTCGGTAAATACATTCCCACAACAACAGACACAGTAACGATGCTTTTTTTTTATGTTTCGTGCCGGGATGTTATAACCGGGACTTTTTGGGGCAATTAGTTAGTTGCAAGAGTGTTCAGTTGAAAGGCCGGCTGTGAAGAGAAGGCTTTATGTGTCTGTAATTCAGTGAGACTGTTATAGTTCCTGTATCAAAATCTGTTGCTAGGAAACGGCTGCCGATCACAGTGACTGCGCGGTCTAAGGCATGAATCGTCTTCACTTGTTCTAACACTGGAATCGTGGGTTCGAATCCCATTCTAGTCATGAATGTCTGTCTGCTTTTGGTCTGTGTTTGTGTTGTTCTTTATGTAGATAGCGGCCTTGCGATGTGCTGATCCCCCGTCAAAGGGGTAATATCGAATGTGTATAGAATTAAGAAACTGAAAAGCGGCCAAGGTCCAACAATAGGACCTTAGAAACATAGACAGATGGACAGGAAAGAGCTATTGCAGACTGTAATAGACTGAGGACACTACTTTGTGTGTGTCAGTATCTGTAAAGTAGTGTAGTCACGAGTTGTGAGTGTGTGGTCAATTAATCCAGTCACAAATCCAAACCGCATCTATGGTCACATTCTTCTTCTTCTTCTTCTTCTGTTGCGCCCACTTGGAGCATAGGGCATCTGTGAAAACGCTTTGTTTCACTTCAGTTTCCTAACCTTAGACAGTCGGTAGGACTCCTTGGACGTGGGATCAGCCCGTCGCAAGGCCGCTACCTACACATAGACAGAATAAACGCAGGCCAACATCTATGCCTTGAGTGGGATTCGAACCCACGATCCCAGTGTTCGAGCCGGCCACTGTGATGGACCACCACGTGACAGTATTTTGTGTGCAAGATGTAAGAGCTTATGAGTGTGTGTGTACATAATTGAAAGAGAAATTACATCTTTGAGATGTTGGTAGAGATGGTAGGGCAAAGCGCACCTGCGTTCGTTTGGTACCTCAGCAGTTTTTGTTGATATTCATTTCTAGAGCTGATTACATTGGTGAGAATAAAAACAAGAGCACGTGCTGGTTGGGCCGAAATGCAGCTCATGTGTAACCCTACAGAAGCGTGTCTGCTGGGCGCGGCATTTTCTTACGTTCATTACCACCTCAAGGCCGCTTCGCTCGAGCGCTAGCCGGGGCTCGTAACAAGAGTGGGGAGTCGAGTGGAGGAAAGCGGGAAAAGTTAGAGGTAAAGAAGACAACAGGAAGGATCAAGGAAGGAAAAGTAAAGGTAAAGAAGAAAACAGGAAGGAACAAGGAAGGGAAGGTAAAGGTAAAGAAGAAAACAGGAAGGAACAAGGAAGGGAAGGTAAAGGTAAAGAAGAAAACAGGAAGGAACAAGGAAGGAAAGGTAAAGGTAAAGAAGAAAACAGGAAGGAACAAGGAAGGAAAGGTAAAGGTAAAGTCCCTGCGCTTTACTATTTAAGCACGACGTCATGAATACGTATGGGGGAGTGGAGGTATATCTCCACAATTAATGACGTCGGCTCGGGGTGGAGGTGAGCGGTCAGCTTCACGCCCCGGCCGCTTTACCCCCGGGGAAAGAGTCTCCGGTACACATTGGATAGGAGGCTGGGCGGGCCCAGAGCCAGTCTGGACGCGTGGAGTACAGAAAAATCTCTTGCCTTTGTCGGGAATCGAATCCCGGCCGTTCAGATAGTAGCCTGTCGCCTTACCGACTGAGCTATCCTGGCACATAAGGGAGGAAAGAGGCGATAGAATGGAAAGAAAGGGAGGGGTGCGAACACGAAATTCTGGAAATTTAACTGAGACAATTGTGGTACTCTGGGCTGTTTCGTGCTGCCATCTGTGAATGGTGCTTGGAATGTTATATTAGCAGCATAAAACACGCACACAAAGTAAGTCATAAGCCGCACCATGTTGTGTGTGTGTGTGTGTGTATACATCTCTCCGTCGTCCCATTCGTGCCAAGATCCTAATGGGGTAAATGAAGTTGGCCTCAAAAGAGTTCAATCAACTGACGATCTTAGTTTCGAGCGTCACTAAGATGGCGCTTGGATTGGTATGTTCTTGATTCACGTGTAGAAGCAAACGCAGCAATTGGTACGCCCACAGGTGACGATATTTTTAAGTTATGCTTATTTTTGCGAGACTGTTGAGGGCAGGGAGGGAGGGGGGGCACTTAGAACGTGTGAGCTCTGGGCGTAGTGCAAGTTAGCGGTGACGAGGAGGTGCCCTCAGTCTAGTCCAATCTCTTGCAATGGTGGTGTAGGTCTTGCCTTGCTAATTCAAGGCTGTTGCGCACTGCTTTGAGAATTACTCCGGCTTCGGGTTAAGTCGTGCGTTGAAACTAGTTTAGTCTGGGGTGAATTCGCTTTCTACTGACACTGCCTAATCCAAATGTTCTTCGAATAATTGTAAGAGTATTCGTACACGTGTATACATTTGTTTGTATGTTACGAAAGCGGTATTCTCAAACAGATAATATTTATTGTACTATTCCTTGCACTACACCGGTCACAGTGGCCGCTCGCTCGGAAGCCGGGACCGTGGGTTCGGATCTGTTTCCTGTGAGGTACGGACTGAATTCTTGTATATTATTCTTATACACTGCTGGTCACGGTAGCCGCGCGGTCTAAGGCATGAACTGTCTTCGCTCGCTCGGAAGCCGGGATCGTGGGTTCGGATCTGTTTCCTGTGAGGTACGGACTGAATTCTTATATATTATTCTTATACACTGCCGGTCACGGTAGTCGAGCGGTCTAAGGCATGAACTGTCTTCGCTCGCTTGGAAGCCGGGATCGTGGTTTCGAATCCCACTCGAGGCACGGATGTCTATCGGCGTTTATTCTGTGTCTATGTTGTCCTGTGTGTAGGTAGAAGCCTTGCGATGGGCTGATCCCCCGTCCAAGGAGGTCCTGCCGACTGCGTATAGGATGGAGGAACTGAAAAAGCGGCAAAGGGCCAACAAAGGGCTGTAGAGCCAAAATAATAACAGAAATGAGTACCAGGAATCTACCTGGGAGTAAAGGGCTGCCGGCGCTTAAGGCTGACAACCTTACCGCCATCTGTGAGCCGATTGTCTAGAAATGCAGGAGTCTCGACCTCTCACAACCCTATGGGCCTTCACGGCCTGTTACAGGGATAGATTTAGCTTTTCTTTACCTTTTATAATAATAATAATTCCTCTGAATACAATAATAAATATTATCTCTAGTGATTTACACAATTGGATGCAACGATAAATGAGGAACTTTATACGTAAATCATCTTCACTTGTGATGACTGGACCTAACATTGCAACTTAGTGGCTATCCTTCACGTTTCGTATTCTGGGCGTCATGGGTTTAAATCTCGACTAAGAGACGGGCTGTCCAGATGTTTGACGTGAAATACTGGGAGAGTATATACAAATAGGCCACGGCCGCTTCCTTCCACATTCTTTCCAATTAGTTGCTTGTTAATTATCCAACTGTAGGATCCTACATAACGTGAGCTGCTAAGGGCGTCGTTAAAGAAGCCACAAATAAAGACAGCCGGAGGCTGGGTGCCCTGAAGCCAATTCTGAGATTCAGAAGGTAAATTGGTTCCTTCACTTCTAGGTCTTCCCATACTTTTTCAAAGTGAAAATCTGGATATCTTATTGGTTCCATAGCCACAGTTCGTGTATACAATTTGTGTATGTTTTACAACAAGTTTGCGCTCGTCATGGACAGCATTCGGTAAATTGTAAACACTGAACAGTTCATAGGGAAATTAGCAACAAAATAGAAGGAAATTTGCAACAATGTAGACGGGAATTAGTAACAAAGTAGAGGGAAATTGACAACAATATAGATGGAAATTGGCAACAGATTAGAGGGAAATTGGCAGCAGTGTAGAGAGATATTGGCAACAGTGTAGAGGGAAATTGGCAACAGTGTAAAGGAAATTAGCAATAAAATAGATGGAAATTATCAACAGTGTAGAGGGAAATTCGCAACAGTGTAAAGGAAATTAGCAATAAAATAGATGGAAATTAGCAACAATGTAGAAGGAATTAGTAACAAATTAGAGGGAAATTGGCAGCAGTGTAGAGGGATATAAGGAACAGTGTAAAGGTAATTAGCAATAAAATAGATGGAAATTATCAACAGTGTAGAGGGAAATTGGCAACAGTGTAAAGGAAATTAGCAATAAAATATATGGAAATTAGCAACAATGTAGAAGGAATTAGCAACAAATTAGAGGGAAATTGGCAACAGTGTAAAGGAAATTAACAATAAAATAGATGGAAATTAGCAACACTGTAGAGGGTGAGTGTAAACATTTTGTCTGATAATGGCCATAAAGGGTCGAAACAGGCTGTAAAACAAGATGAACTGTGGTGACGGAACCAGCAGCAAGTTCACACAACATGACGCTGAACTACGATGTTCCTGATGGATACCATCTTCGTATTTCGGCTATGCGTTTTTAATTACAATTTATTTACGATTTAATTATATATGTATATAGTATGTAGGACCCAGTAGCCATGATTTTGTTTGCAGATTTCTGCTTATTCTTTGTCTCATTCGCAACGAAAAACCATGATAGTCGCGTCTCTTAGCTTCAGCAAATTGGTATATGGTTCTCACAGTGTTTGTTTTGTTATTCGAACCCAGGATACTCTGAATTCGAAGCAGAAATACTAATCAGTCAAGCATGACAGTCGAATTGGATTAGACATTCACTTGGGAGTCATAAATGGGGCCCCCTTCCCCCGAAAAAAATATAATTATGTACTCTTAGTACGCTTTCTAATGGCATCATTGAGAATACTTTCCGCCAACGGGATTTTTGAGAGAAAATAAAATGAAACAGCTTCGCGTTTTCTCGGGAATGTTTGTCGTGCACTTCAACATGTCTCACAGGCGTTTCCTTCTACCCTGCGCCGTAATAACAACATTTTAACTCCTGATAGTCATGATGTGTTTGTTAGTCATTGTTTCCTTCTTACATTTGAAATTTGACATGGACGCTTTGACAGACACCTTCCCTTTCCGTGTCACCGATCTCGCGTTAAGCTGGGTCTAGGAGTTCCGGACGTATGCAGCGGTGTTCCTGAAGACACTGCAACGTTAACATCGCGGTTGGATAAGGACTTCACTAGACATGACAGTTGTCTAAAGGGGCAAAGCAATGAGGAGTGAGGCGAAGGACTTGGTTCGTATTGGAACGATAAACCATCTGCTGCAAAGTAGTTTAATGTAAACAATCCAATTATTTGTATGGTCTTACATGTTTCGACCCTTCGGGGCCAATCTGCGCAGGTTAAATTTTAAAATGAATTTGCTTTACAACTACTGTAGATCTTAATATATTTATAAGTTACGCACTCATCAGCCATAAAATATTTAAATATTGCCAGTAAGAATGTTTCCTGTTTTACTCTGTATCTTCTGATAGTTTCTTTTTTATTTCTGTTGTTGCTTGTTAAACGTCTGCAAGTTTAAGGAAGGACAGGCATTTCAATATTTATCGTGATGTTACCTGATAATAATAACTAATAATAGAAATGTTTCATTCCTGGATGTTCTGTTGAATCCTTGTAGTGTCGGTGTTGGTGTGTGTGGATTTGTAAGGTCATACAAATAATAGACTCTAATCTCCTTTGCGACAGAAGCCAATTTTTCTCTGTTGTTTGCAATTTACTTCCATCTCTTCACTTTAAGCTCTCTTAAATCATTCTCTGCATCATCTAGCCATCGAATTATACTGCATTCATTAGTACTGAAGGACCGTGGTACCTCCATGCATTTTACCGGGGTAACTCAGTCGGTATAGGGGCTGGCTACGGGCTGAGCGACCAAGTTCGAGTCCCGGTGTGGGAAAAAATTTTATTTTCTTCATGTCGTCCAGACCGGCTCTGGAACCCCCCCCCCCAGCCTCCTATCCAATGGGCACCCGGGGCTCTTTCCCCGAGGGTAAAGCGGTCGGGCGTGAAGCTGACCACTAACCTCCAGCTAGTGCCGAGTTCAAGAATACGTGGATCTATACAACCACTCCCACATACGTCTTCATGGCGTAGCGCTTAATTAGTTGAGTACAGGGACAGCTTTACTCTTGCTTACCATATCTCTGCACTTACCACACTTACCATTCCTATTCTGGAGCAGTGATGCCGTCTTAACAATTAAAAAAATTAGATGTGTAAGTTTTCCTTCCAGGAATAGATATTTCTGTGAAGCGTTCGTGGAAGCCTTTGAAGGAAACATGTAGCTTATTTCTATTACATCAAAGTCTGAGAATGACTCGGAAAAAAAAGGAACTGGTTTACTTTACGAAAGCTCTTAAGCGAAGGGCTGATGGACGGAGAGATGATCAGTCAAAATATAATTCGAAAACAGAGGTACAAAACTATTCAATCTGTGAATTTATATTGACGAAATATTTATGTTTCAACATCCGTGACGTCGAATTGTATACCCTCTGGTGGCACCAATCCAAGTCTTTCGGAATGGAAGTCAGTGTTACCAGGAGACGATCTAGTAACCTGCTGAGACTGTTGGAGCAAGTAGGCCATGGGGAAGTGTGCGTTCTTTTTACGAAGTTCAAATTGTTTCTGTATGGGTGTGAAACATGAGCTTGATTCTAAAGGAAAAACAAGTTGAGATTTTTCTCTGACGAATGCTGGAATAACCGCGTTGAGATTTTTCACTGACGAATACTGGAATGACCGCGTTGAGATTTCTTACTGACGAATACCGGAATAACCGTGTTGAGATTTCTTACTGACGAATACTGGAATAACCGCGTTGAGATTTTCACTGACGAATACTGGAATGACCGCGTTGAGATTTCTTAATGACGAATACTGGAATAACCGCGTTGAGATTTCTTACTGACGAATACTGGAATAACCGTGTTGAGATTTCTTAATTACGAACACTGGAATAACCGCGTTGAGATTTCTTACTGACGAATACTGGAATAACCGCGTTGAGATTTTTCACTGACGAATACTGGAATAACCGTGTTGAGATTTCTTACTGACGAATACTGGAATAACCGCGTTGAGATTTCTCAGTGACGAATACTGAAATAACCGCGTTGAGATTTCTCAGTGACGAATACTGGAATAACCGCGCCTCCTCCCCTGTGGTACCTACAAGACGCTGTTTTAACTGAATGCAGTGTACACCACCAGAAAGCGACTATGGAAACTGAGGAATCTGCTTCACGTTGTGCGTGCGCATGTAACGCCGCCCAGCGTAATTTCAGGATATAAAAGCGTGACTCGGATGTTTGCTACAGGAGATTAATTATTTTCTTAATTAATGAGAACATCTGTTGGAGAGATTCCTATGAGCAGAGTGAAGATAAAAATTAAGGCAATGAAAGAGACGAAAAAGATTAATTAAGAGGTGAATCCAAAGAAAAAAGAAAATTGTGTAGAAACTGAAAGCTGTCGGAGGGTCTTACGATGCTTGCATTTGTATCAGTGTTTCGATCCGTCTCCCGAAGACCTAAACCCTGAGAACATTAGGAAATACTGCAGTTGAAAGTCATAGGTAGTATCTGTCTGTCTGTCTATGGTTCTACAGCCCTTTGTCTGCCCTTGGCCGCTTTTCTTGTTCAGTTTCTTAATCCTATGCACAGTCGGTGACCGCTTCTGTGGTCTTGTGGTCAGAGTTCCTGGTTACAGATCCAGAGGACCCGGGATCCGTTTCCGACGCTNGGGAACCCTGAAGGGAAGAGGCCGAGGTTGGAAGATCGTATTAAAATGGACCATTATTGTTATTATTATTATTATTATTATTATTAGAGGGGTGGGTTTCCCCATGCACTTAGACCAGTTATAGGTCCATTGTACGTCCCCCTTTAATTTCTACTATCGCCATACCCTACCGGTACTGGTGCGTCTAATCATCCCCGTTCAGCCAACGAGGTCGGCCCTCGGTACCTGATATTTTCCCCATCTACCAGAGGCATTGGAAACTACTTGGGCGGGAAATGTGTTGCCTAATTTTGCTCATAGGTCTTCTAGAGACATGAGGATCTTTTACGTGCCGTAAATCTACGACACGGGACCCGCGGCTTAAAGTCCCTCCCGGAGGACTTGTTCCCTGAATTTTTCCGCCCTTAAAAATTCCACGACCTCCGCCGTGTTTGAACCTGCGTACCTTGAGTCATGAGGTGGAGCCTCGAGAGGATAATTGAGGAGCTATTTTAAGGAAATAAAAGCTCCGGTCTAGCAAACCGAAATTAACGGCAGTGGGGATAGAATCCTGGGTTGGTCCCAGAGCCTGTCAGGACTCATTGGAGTAGAGAAAAATATCTTGCACTTTCCGGGAATCGAACCCTGGCCGTCCAAGCAGTAGCCCGCCTGGAAATGACTTCAGTTCCATGTATGTGAAACATGCTCTTACTTTCAAGGAAGAACGTAAATTACAAGTTCAAAACGCTCAGGAAGATGTTTGTATTTAAGGCTGAGAAATGCGCAATTTAGAACAGAACATAGAGACAAAATTGTTCAGTTATACAAAGGAGTTAAGTGTTGTTAGAATGATGAGCTCGAGATCCTAAAATTGGGAGACTGTGTAGCTGTGACCGCGGAGAGAAGTAAAGCTATCCCTGTAACAGACCGTGGAGACCCATAGGGTTGTGAGACGTCGAGGCTCCCAAATTTTCTAGACAATCGGCTCACAGATGGCGGTGAGATTGTCAGCCTTACGCGCCGGCTTCCCTTTACCCCCCAGGAAGATTCCTGGTACTCATTTCTGTTACAGGCTGAATCGACCCCCAGGGCCACAACGTGGCTGGAAGGATTAAAAAAACACACTCCGTGGTTTTAGCCCGCAAGCGAACTATACCGACCGAGCGACCGCCGCTTGTCGGCGAAGTTAGTGTCAACTTTTGCGGATAGAGGGTGTTACGTGGTCAGCGCAACGAATCCCCACGGCAGTTAATTTCGGTTTATCTAGACCGGAGCCGCTGTTTCCTTGAAATAGCTCCTCAATTATCCTCACGAGGCTGTGTGGACCCCGTTCCAGATCCACTACTTCTCAGAAAATCTGGTAGCGCCGGGAATGGAACCCGGACCTCTGGATCTGTAGCCAGGTAATCTGACCACTAGACCACAGAGGCGGTCCTGCTGGACGGATTAGGTCAATTAAAAGAACACATCAATTGAACTCGAACCCGCGACCTTCCGGCTTGTAGCATAGTGCCTCAACCAACTATGTTACCGCGTGCCGCAAGGAATCCATGTACAATTCTGAATTTCTCTGAAAATGGGAATATTTAAGTCACAATTCATTTTATTATTGTGCTATAACGCAACCAATAATTATTTAAATTTGAAATATTATTTCACACAAACAATGTGTTCACGATAACCGCTTCCTCGTTTGAAACACGCGGATCACGAATCCTTAAGTCAAAAATTTAATTATATCGGACAGACAAGAAAACTGAGAAGCCATTTCTTGTTACCTGACAACACCCTCGTCACAGTAATGGCCCAGCAGAATGATTCGGCATTTTTTAAAAAGAGCGCGCCACTGCAAAAAGAAAAATGCACAGTTCTTTCATCTGCCTCCTCATTTTATAATCCGTACAAGGAAACAGTCTATTATATTAAAAAATTTACCTTCATTTTCGTGAGCATTGTATCCAGTGCTTTGTCATGAATGCAAATACTTAATGAATGTTATTTGTGGAGTATTTAACGACCCTGTCAGTAGCTTAGTTTACGTCTAGCGTGGAATAATAAAGTCATTAGTGAATAATGAAGTAGGAATGCTCAAGAAAAGAAGCAGTTATGGTGGACCGCCTCTGGGTCTAGTGGCTACAGATCCAGAGGTCCCGGGTTCGATTCCCGGCGCTATAAGATTTTCTGAGAAATAGTGGTTCTAGAACGCGGTCCACTCAGCCTCGTGAGGATAATTGAGGAGCTATTTTAAGGAAATAGCGGCTCCGGTCTATAAAACCTAGATTAACGGCCGTGGGGATTCGTTGCGTTGGCCACGAGACATCCTCTATCCGCTAAAGTTGGCACTAACTTCGCGACAAGCGGCGGTCGCCCACAAAAAAAAACAACAGTTTTTGTTGCCGACGTCAGTGCTTACGTGGAAGCGTGTTTACCGAGGCGTTGCTTGGAAACGGGTTGCCTAACCCAGATGTTCCACCGCTACTGCGCACGGACGGCATAGGATACACAGCCTCACCTATTGTTGCACTTTACAGATCTGTTGCCTGGCAACGTGTTGATCAAATCTATTACATTATAAATTACATATACTAACTCATAATTCATAACTCATTTATAGTTAATATTTGGACCTTAAAAGTCACCATTAAGCCATAATATATGTATTCTAACGAAACTCCTATACTAATAACGTAAATTTAAAAACTTAATGTAAAAAATTTCGCCTCTGCTTAATTAATTAAGCACTATGCCATTGAGACGTATAGGGGAGTGGAGGTATAGCTCCATCATTAATGACCTTAGTACTAGATGGAGGGGAGTGGTCAGCCTCACGCCCTGCCCCCCCGGCACCAATGGGATAAGGGGTTGGGTAGACCTCAGAGCCGGTCCGGATTCTGTGGAGAAGAGAACAATCTTATCCCTGTCGGGAATCGAACCCAGGCCATTCAGTCCGCAGCCCGTCGCTAATCCGACTGAATTATCCCGGATCTGTTGAAAACTTTTGTATAAATTATAAAATGTATAATTTGGCACAAGTCTCCATTATAGCGATCGGCTCGCATATCAGTAACTCACTGGCTATTATAACGTTATTTTGCTCAGATTTCTGAGCATGCGCTGATGTTCCGGTGTCATTTTATCTCATTTTAACTAAGGTTAATTAAAGTTCTTTTTTCGTGTTTCAAGCGGTGATTTTGTTGTTGTGATCACATTTCCTTTACGTGTGTTGTTCGATGCAGAAATTGGCTGGAGCAGTCGAAAGCATCGCTGTCGAAATTGGTTCAGACGACAAATGCGTCATGATACAAGAACTCTAGTGATGATACTATTGGCATAAACGCGTAAGTCCTCGAAGTTTTGAAAAAAAGATTAAGATTAAGTTTTTCTTTGGTTCATACATGGACATGTTTTTATTCTAATCGCATGTATTTTAGCAAGTTTACTTGTTCTGTTGGGGGCACGTGGTAGCTTAGTGGTTCAGGTGCTACGCTACAAGCCGGAAGGTCGCGGGTTCATTGGATGTTTTTCAGTTGACCTAATCCTTTCAGCCGCACTAGGCCCTGGGGTTTACTCAGCCTCTAACAGAAATGAGTACCAGGAATTAATTAAAATAATTTTCCTGGGGAGTAAAGCGCGGCCGGCGCCTAAGGCTGACAACCTTACCGTCATTTTTGAGCCGATTATCTACATGTGCGACCCTCAACGTTTCACAACCCTATGGGCCTTCACTGCCTGGTGCTGGGATAGCTTTACTTCACTTTTTACTTGTTCTGTTGAAAGTAATTGCAAACGCGCCTTGTTCAAATAATTACGTATTTGTTCGAAAGATGGCAGTAGTAGTTGTACATTGTATGTGGCTAACCGTCTACAGCAACGCTGTAACGGGATCAACGGTAACTTCGAAGTGTTCGCGTGTGTAATATCATTAAAAACTTACAGGATTTAATTTTCAGCATATGTCCGGTATTCATACTATTACCACTCAGGTGAGGTTTTTTTTAGAAAACGCCAGTCACTCAAGAATTTTTTTCCAACTTTTTACGGAACACGATGGTTCATTGCCAGGTTCACAAGAGCCTTCCACTGGTCCATATCCTCAGCCAGATCAATCGTATCCATACCACACAATCCTATTTATCTAAGATTCATTTTAATGTCAACCTCCACCTACGTCTACATCTTCCAAATTGTCTCTTTCCTTCTGGCTTACCCACCATCTCGTATGCGTTCCTCTTCGGCCCCATTCGTGCTACATGTCATACCCATCTCATCTTCCTTGGCTTGATCATTCTAATTATATCTGGAGGACAGTACAAGTCATGAAGCTCCTCATTATGCAGTTCTCACCATCCCCCTACCACTTCATCCCTCTTGACTCTAAATATTTTCCCTAGCACCTTGTTCTCAGATGCTCCAAATTTATGTTCTTTTAATATCAGAGACCAAGTTTCACACCCGTACAAGACCACAGACAAAATTATAGTTTTGTGTATTCTGATTTTTGTTTTTAGACAGCAGACAAGATGACATAAGGTTCTGAACTGAATGGCAACAACATTTATCCAAATTCAATCCGCTCTTAATTTCCCAATGAAGAAATTTTTAATTCGTTACAGCTACTCCTAAATACTTGAACCTCATCCCAATGTATGTGTCATTTCTGTTTATAGTTTCCAGCATGAAGAGTGTTTCCACATAATTTTGTGTTCATAATCCAGTCAAAAAAATCTCCTTATGGTGTATGGTAGAGATGAATGGCCTTTACAGATAAAATAGATACGCTAAAAAAGATAGAAAAAATCTCCTTTGCCAAAACAGGATTCAAATGGCACTACGGCTGCTACTCTCACGTCACTACAGCGATTACCACTGCTCCCAATATGAAGATTAAAGAGACATATTTCATCTTCAGTGTTACAGCCGCCATTTTACAATATGTGGAAACCATAGCATAGCGACTTTATTCATCCAGTCAACCCTAAACTGTTATTCTCTTTGGTTAGAAATACACTGATTAATTTGTTTCATGGCAATTTTTACCTGTTCATTAACTCTTCATACCTGAGTAATGTTTGATGAAGAAAAGCCATTACTCTTATCAGCTTGTTCTCTACCTTTGACCTGCAGGCCTATAAATAGTTCTGTCACAAAAATCGTCAAAAGGGATTTAAAAATATTAGCATTTATTTCAGTGTTGTAATTTTGTACATGACACATCTTTTACATTCACATAATTAATGTAAAAGCAGCACAATATAAATTAAGAAACAGCAAATTACCAACTTTAGCAATTATGTTCGTTTGCTAGAATGGAAAAGAACAAAATTTATTTGCAGTCTATGCAAACTTCACAGGCCTATGCTAGGTATGCAGAATAAGCCATAAAATACAAATATAAATATAAGTACATATAGAAACATCTAAGATAATACAGTATTGTACCTAAGAACAGGTATTCCACATTATATGTGAATTCATAAAATACGATTTAATTTTAATCTGATAAACTTATTTAGACTAGTTTAAATTAACAATATCCACTGGGGGAGGAGTACATGTACAGTATTGTGTGGAACATGTAAAAGGAATGCAAAGGGGAGGGGTGAATTTGGTGAAGCCACGAAACCTCTTCTGCACATCTACTGTTACATAAGAATCACAAGCTGGGAGCTACTAAAGATGTACGACTGATGTATTGCACTGTACAAGACAATGAATTCATTGTCCAAAAAGTATCCGACCTTGGGCCGGGAAAACAAAGTTCTTTATCTGGATGGTTACAATACCTAATCCCCTTCAAAGTATGCCCCTTGTGACTCCACACACTTAGCCCAGTGGTCTTTCCATCGCTGGAAGTAATTCTGGAAGGCTTGTTTTGGAATGGTGTGCAGCTGCGCTGTCACATTCTGTATGATGTCCTCGTGCCTGTCAAAATGGGAGCCTTTTGGCGGTGTCTTCAATCTTGGGAATAGCCAGAAACCACAAGGAGCCATGTCAGGAGAGTAGGGAGCCTGGTGAAACTGCGGAATGCTGTGCTTAGCCAGGAAACCCTGGATCAGGGGTGATGAATGAGCTGGGGCGTTGTCATGATGCAGCTGCCAGTTGCGTGCGACCTACACCTCTGGTCTCTTGTGCTGAAATGCATCACGAAGATGGCGGAGGACATCTTAGCGGTACTCCTTACTGACAGTTTGGCCTAGCAGTGCGTACTCATGATGCATAACACCCTGTTAATTGGGGGGGGGGACAGTCAGTATCACCTTCACATTGCTCCGAACATGTTGTGCTTTTTTGGGCCTCAGGGATGTTAGATTCTTCCACTGTGACTGGACCTCGGTTTCTGAGTCCAACTGGGTCCACTCGGCACGGCGGCCACTGATTGGCCTATTTTACCTGCCCCGGGTGATTATGATGATGGAGAATTTGATGGAATGAAGATTGGCAGGGGAACCGAAGTACTCGGAGAAAACCCGCCCCAGTGCCACTTTGTCCACCACAAATCCCACTTGACGAGACCCAGGATCGAACCTGGGCCGCCGCAGTGGGAAGCCAGTGACTGACCACTTGAGCTATGGTGCAGCCTTCCATCGGGAGAAAGTTTTTCACCAGTGCCTGTAAAGTATGAACATTTCATTTACATCAATCCAACACCTCCTTACTGAAATGCAGTGGACACTGTGAATAGTAACATTCATAGAATATTGGTGATTAGGAAAGCTGAAGGTGGGCAAACTTGAATGAAAATTCTGTTTCCAACAGACATACTTATATTCAAGTTCATAACTTTGCTCACAACTTACACGTGAAAGCCACCCACAACAGTTTTTCGGTTACATTAATGCATTATAAGTCATGTACAGCAAGCAATAATACTGAGGTTTCCATTGGTTACCAATTTCTTTAGCGTGATTAAACTCGATAATCTAAAATACTCTGTCCATTCACTTCTGAAACCTCTCTTGTGATATAAATGAAAATAAAAACTCAAGAGATTTTCACTGAAATGACAATTAATAGCATGAGAGGGGGATAATGTCCGTTGCCTGTGTGAGGTAGTCTGAAAATGATTACATTATGGAGATTCAGTGGACATATGAATACACTGTACACTTTTAGTCAGTATAACTTTTAAAGTATTTCCAACTATGAGTGATAGTATGACTTTTGGCAAAGAAATATTTTAAAATAAAAGGGTCAGATTGCATCTTTTTGTGGGTAATATTTGATGAAGGCTAGACTTTCAGTTGTGTGGGCCCCAGGGCAAGCAGGAGCAACACATTTTGGTTATGACAGTTTTCTTTGGTTCTTACTTATTATAACTAAAAATACAAACTAATTTTCTGTGGTTCTAGAGAACCAAATATCTCAATGAAATATGTGGGTTCTATTTCTGTTTTGTGGGGTCCCTTGGGATGACTGTCCCGGTCGCTCCCACTTAAATCCAACCATGCATCTTTAATCTTTACAAGAGTTTCTAATACAGTCCTTACATATGTATTAGTAATCTGATTGAAAAGCACATAAACAGCAAGCTATACATCTTTATTTTGTAAAAAAATGGAAAGTTATTTTTTTAGAAATTTCTGGATAAAACAGAGCTGTAACAAAACAAACATAAATGTCATAATCCAGTTATAACATTAAGTACAGAACAAATTACAATTTTGGCAGGACTAAGAGAATAAAAAATATTAATTTCTTAATTTTTTCCTTATATACAAAATAACACCACAGCATATGCACAAATTATCCAATACAGTAATACATTACATAATGTACACTCATAATTCTATCATATGTACATACTGCTGCTAAAAGTAAAGACTGTACATTAATTATCTCATTTAAACTGTTATAAAAGCTGCCTCAGTTCTTAGCCACAAAGCTCCTTTCACCATTAAATTTTTCTAGCACGGACATACCCACCAGATCTCATTTTTCATGCCATAGCTCAGCCAGTTACACATTGGCTTCTCACAACAGAAGCCTGGGTTCAATCCTGGGTGACTTCATGTGCAGTGTGGATGAAGCAGCACTAGAACAGATTTTCTGCAAGGTTTCTTGGTTTTCCCCTGCTAATGATCATTCCACCATTGCTCCATATTCACTTTTACCATCCCTGGATGCCTGTAATAGCCTCGATAGGTAGCACACTATTGCATCTCAGTTTCACATTTCGAACTTCATCTCTGACCTGGCTACAGAGTAAGGAATTTTTTTATTTATTTATTTGTTATACATACATATCTAAACCAACACAATTTTTCTTCTTCTTTTCCTGATTTACATTATTTGAACAGGTGTGAAATTTCAGAAGTTCATAGAACATACAACACAAGTGTTCTTGACATTAATGTGTAGGAGGGGGTCAGAACACACTAGAAATGGGTGTATTTGGGTTTCAGACATGTTAGACATGACTATATTTGAGGTTAGTCCTTAATAGAAAGAGGCATCAGTACCTATTGGCTAGAGGATGGACAACTGTGAAGCTGGGTTAAATGAGCAGGTGAAGAAAATCCCTTCCCCACAGAGGAATGAACCCCAGTCTTCGAGCTCATAGCAATGCACTTTACTGAAATGTATTATTTCAACTGATTATAAAGGTTGTTTTCATAAACCACTGCCAGAAATTACTTTGTTTTATTAATAACACTTCATAAAGACATATCCCATGAAATAAAATAAATTTTATTTTTCCAAATTTACTTCTTCAAATATAACTATGTGTAGTTAAGCTATCATTGATTCCAATAGAGCTCAGCATTTTCAGATGGGGTGTTTTTAGAATATTAGTGATGCTATCATTTAGTGCCCAGTGAACCCATAAGGCATTATTACACTAGCAGATGTCATGAATGTAGTGAACGCAACTGATTTATCATTCTATTCAGTTCAGTACATTCTTCTTACAGAAGAAAAAGTGTATTTTATGAGTTTACAACAATAAGGAAACTTATTTATATTTCAAAATGAAGTCTGTTCTCCCAAACTGTGGGTCATCACCACTAGAGGTGCTAGCACCATACAAAATATGTTATAAAATCTGACACGTTAAAATTCTCACTAAAACGAGCAAGTAATAAAAAGGGACCTTTAAATATTTCATATTTTATAGACAAAATTTGTAAAGCTGCTTTTCAGTTGATTTCCGTTTTGTATGTGTGGTCTCAAATTGGGTACAATTTATACGGTAGTCATGCTTGCAACTTTCAGTGAATACATTATGCTCATTGTGTATGGAAAGAGTGGCTTGTCGACACAGATACAGTGCGTACAATCAAGTGCGCGCCGCGGCTGCAGTTTGCCGTGAGTCATATCACCGCAGAACGGATGCAGTCGCGGGGAGTGTTGCAACTCCTCCCCGCGACTGCATCTGTTCTGCGGTGGTATGACTCATGGCAAATTGCAGCCGCGGCGCGCACTTGATTGTACGCACTGTATATGCAACTGTATGGTCTACTTGAAAGATTAAGTAACATTCTGTAATCACAAGACATCCAGTCAATCTGTATAAATACATAAGATTTAAGTGATTCTCTCTCTCATATTCTCACACAGCATTCATTTTAGTTTTACTGCTGACCTCTATAGAAGAGATTCATGTGTGAACTTCAGTCCTGACATTGTATGTCTTACTCCACATACGAGCTATTTCCAATGCAAGTTTAAAATAATTTAGTGTAACTAATATCAAGTTATTAAGCTGCAGAAGTAAATTTATTGAAAACTTAAGACATTGATATTGTTAATGTCTGGCTGACAGATATATTTTATAGAATTCTTTTCTCTTTATTTTTTTTCTTATAGTATCTTGTAATTCTCAGAATCTGCAGCTTACAGTCAACACACTATACTTACAAATATTTCAGTACAAAACATGGACATGAAATTAGACTGAAGAGGGAAATTTCACTGTGAAATACTTCAATACAATAATTATAATGCAATGATAATTACATATATATAAAATATATCCACAAGTGGAGGTTATGTTTTTACATATTTTCATTCATTCTGATGACCATGATAGAATATTGACTTACACGTTTTTCGTAAACACATTTATACAATTCTACTATAAATCTTATTTTTACAGTCTTATGTGCAACTATTTGTTAGCTTAGAAGTTTAAAATTTTTAAGTTATAAATTTAAAATTTAAAGGTCACATGTTTTGGCCAATATGGCCATCATCAGGTGTTAGAGTATATCTTGACGCTGATCATTCTGAGCCCTTATTTATTTGGATGATTATAGATGACCATGAAATTTATTTCTAATTAATTCTCGGTAATTTTAATTTCAAAAGTCTTATGTTTCGATATTACTGGAAATGTATTGTGATCCTTAATATCGTATTTCACTGTCTGGGACGTGCAATACGGTGTTTATGTTGAAAATTTCTAGATTCTGGCAGAAACAAGAAGTCCGGAGTTATGACATTTACGATCAGTCATAAATTTAGCTCGGGTACAGGGAACCGGACGCTCCTAAAAGGACAGGTCAGAGCTTCTTACAATTGCCTGTGAATGAGGGCCAGTATGATTGGGATGCCTCGTTCAAGCTTCCTACAGAAGATGGGATGAAAATATATATGTCAACACCATCTTTCAAATTCCCGGCGTGGGGGTGCAAGCCATTCCACAAAGGGGAGACTTTCACAATATTCCGAACTGAACGGACGTGACCCTTGCACGCTCCGGGACATAGCTAGCCGATAGTGTAATGCTGTAACTTAAAGCTAAGAATACATTAATTTAACAGTGTGGTGAATTAGCAGGTGAATAAACGTCAATTGGCTCAACTCTCAGAAAAACGCTTTCTTCGGCATCGCTACCCTGAGACCCATTCAAACCGACTCAGCTAGTTTCCCATACCTATACCGATATTCCTTAGTTTGATCTGTGAGGACAACTTCCAGTAGCCATCATACACTGTCCTAAGGTAGAAACAGGTGTACCAGGGATAGCACCATTTCGACTGCGCCGATACAAGCAAAGGCGGGTTGGAAAAGAGCGGTGTTAATCTAATGGGGAAACTTCTGCTTTCTGTTGTCACTGCTATTACATGTGTAGGTCCCTCGGATGAGCACGTGTTGTAGTTAGAGAGTTGTGCTTCTTCCTACAGAGTTCTTCGCAGCGTATCTCATTCAAGAATTGAACATGTTGTGACCTTAAAATTTTTTAACTTTTAAGTTAATAAATAGTTGCACATAATATTGTAAAATAAGATTTAAAATAAAATGGAAGAGTGCAACAGGATGTTACAATACAATAACATTTATACAATTTTATATTTTAAAATATATTTGATAGTCATGATACATGATTCATCTGAAACAAGAGTTCTGTAACAGACTTTTTGATGATCCATTATGACTTACTGCTATATTTGGTGAAGTTAATTATTGATTCCACAATGCATAATGGCATCTTTTTTACATATCTCCATCTGATACAGCATGTACTGTTTCCGTTCTCATCTAAACACACTCGCAATACGCTCTTGCCTATATTCACAGCTGGAAGACAGCACATTCACACATTTCAACAAATTGAATAAAATTAGGGTGAGATGCAACTGGCAGAAATATAGACATTGATTCAACAGATCTTTGATTCTCCTAGATTTTGAAGTCTCTGTTTACCAAGAGTTTTCTCTACTAAAGTTCTGTATAGATTTCTTGTCTCTATGATCTTAGAAGTGCGAAGCCCATCATATCTTCCCAGATTTCGCTTTCTCAGTTAAGCTAGGATATAAATAATCAAGTTCCTTGCTACACATTAATACTATATTGCCCATTTCATCCTTCTAGGGTAGACATGGGTGATCATGGGAGGCACTGGTATCCTCTCTATCCTAAATCTTTTGGAAGAATTAAAATTGAAGAAAAAAGAATGCAGTATGTCAAATATCAATACCAAAGATAAAAATTATTTTTATATGTTAGTGAAACAGGATAGTGCAGTTGGTATAGCGACTGCCTACAGGCTGGACAACTGACGGGTCGGAGTTCGAGTCCCAGTAGAATAAAAAGTTTTCTCTTCTCCACATCATCCAGACTGTCTCTGGGGCCCACCCGGCCTCATATCCAATGGGTACTGTGGACTTTCCCCAGGGGTAAAGCGGCAGGGGCATGAAGCTGACCACTCAACTCCAGCTAGTGCGGAGGTGAAGAAAATGTGGATCTATATATCCACTCCCCCATAAGCCTTCATGGCCTAGTTCTTAATTAGTTATGCACAGGGACAACTCTACCTCTTTTTTTTTACCATTTTACAATCTATGCTTCAACATGCCCTACAGCTGTTTACTTATATAAATATAAGTGTGCACGCAAATCCCTTAGAAAAATTGTGGTGACACCCATGGGTGTACATGTTTTGCTGAGTATTTTGTTATAAAACAACCATGCATTATTAGCAATATGATTTCTGTTTCTGGTATTTACAGATAAAACTTGGGAAGCCAGAGTACAAATCTTCAGGTTTCTGTAGTCACCCTCTTCCAGAATAACTTTTACAAGCTTAACATTAAAGCAAAGTGGAAACTCCTGTTCTTGTAATGTTAAATTACTAGAGTGTAAGGAACATTTTCTTAGAAATTATCAAATGTAGGCACTTGATGTTTTACAACATCTAATATTATCCTTCATATGAAATTAACTTAGTGAAACCGAACTTGTAAAATTTCACTTATGGATATAATTTGTTTTAATGTGATAATATATTTACTAATTTTTCACTTCTATTCACCCCACAAAATTAATTTTTTAACATAGGCTTACATTTAAAACTTACTTAGTTACTTAAGGATCTGAGCTCTTCTTGAGAAGCCACCAATTCTGCAGCTACTCGAGAATTTCACAGCATTTTATGGAACCCAAAGGTTCATTACCATGCTCACACGAGACCTCCAGTGGTCCCTATCTTGAGCCAGACCAGTCCAATCCATACCATCCCATCCTATCTATCTAAGATCCATTTTAATATTGTTCACCCACCTACATCTTGGTCTTCCCAATGGTCTTTTTTCTTTTGGCTTTCCCACCAATATCCTATACGCATTCCTCTTCTCTCCCATTCAAGCTACATGCCCTGCCCGCATTTTAAACACTTTGATAAAATACATAATCCACAGTGTACACAAATTTTGAAAATTTCATGCTTATCTGTTAATTAGAAGCTAAGAAAACGTTCCTTTGGCACAAAGAAACTGAACCTACAGGAATGAAACTTCAGAGTAAATCAAAATGCTCACAAAAGTAGATGCATAACTCACATCTCATTTAAAGGTCAAAGTTTCCACTCTTTTATCAATCAAAAAGCAAACAATGATTTTCATATAATTCTTCGGTTCTCGGTCCTCTTGAAGAGATGCTGTCCTTTAATTCTGGTGCATGAGTCTATGTGAAGAAACCTGACACCTGGCCCACCGAGCTGAAAGGGGATTGATATTGTTCCATGCTTGAAGTCTTTACTCGTGTTTGGAAATAACAGTTCCACCCATAAGATCTGAGTCATCAATTGCTCCATTGTACCCCTTTGCCTTTTTGGATCGTGCTGCCCATTCCACGAAGCAGAATGAGATGGTTCCGAAGGTACCCAGAAGTACCAGAATTCCAAGTTGTGCATGTAGACCAATATGGCTGCTATAGAAGAAGCTGGCAGCAGCAGCAACAGACTGGGAACAAGAGCGATAACTAATTACCTAACTGTCTTAATAACTAACTAAGTAACTAATTCTATGGGGCACAATCATTCTTGAGCACTTAACAGTTGTTCATCTAGTCAAAAAAATGGTTAGCATTTTATACAATTTGAAAGTTCATGACTGTGTTCACACGAGCCCTGAGTGACATTAATCGAGTTCACACTGTACCATCCTAATATCTTAAGATCCATTTTAATATTATTTGTTATCTGTGCATAGGTCTTTCCCAATGGTTTCTTTCCTTCCTACCAAAACTCTGTATGTGTTTCTATTCTATGTCTCTCTCTTGCGTTCTTATGAGTGCTACATGTCTCGCCCATCACATCCTCCTTGATTTGATCATCTTATTGTTATTTAATGAGAAGTGCATAGATAAAACTCGTGCAGTTCATCCCGCTTAGATCCAAATATACATATCTATGTTCTTCCCTTAATGTAAGAAACCAAATTTTACACCCATAGAAAACTGCAGGCAAACTTATACTTCTGAATATTTTAATCTTTATGTTTTTAGACAGCAGGCGAGACTGAATAGTAGCAAGCATTCCCCAAGCTTAATGTCCTATTAATTTCTTCATGAAAACAATTTTGATTTGTTAGAATTATAAGAACAGGTGACATTCTATTAAAACAGAAGCAATAATAGAAATGCATCAACAATCAGTATTGAGGCTTAATACTCACAGATGGATTTAGAAATAAAAAGAATACATGGCTGCTGGGATCAGCATGCATCTACGTACTTGAGTGAATTTGAAGAGAGCAAAAGCTGGTGCACTGTCTTCAGGGAAGACCCCTCCTAGTATAGAGTAGATCTGTGTGTTGTAACAACTGTCTCCAAAGCCAAGCAGCAGACTGCACAGGATGGCTACATATGCACTACAATGATCAGACAAATAGATAAGTTCATTGCAGATCTGTAAGAGAGTTTTCAGTTTGCAAGAAGGGACCATTTATACTTATGGATATAAATATCAAGTACGCTGACGCAGATAATGATTAGCATCGCCATAAAGCTGGCAAGATGCCTATACTACACAATTTGTGACCAAACATTAAAAAACATAATTTCAATCACTTTCTGTACACATATAAATGGCGTTCCAGAGTAAGTACTACAATTTAATTCTCTAGTAGGGCCGCGCCATAGCTGAAGCGGTTAGTCGCTGGCTTCCCACTGCGGCGGCCTGGGTTTGATCCCGGGTCTGATGAAGTGGGATTTGTGGAGGACAAAGTGGCGCTGGTGCGGGTTTTCTCCAAGTAACACTTTGTATTAACAGACTGTCCCTGTTCTTCTGTCACAACAGTGTGGATGTACCTCTGCTCCAATCCCAAATAAAACAGTAAGTGACTGGTGGGGCACACATGTTTCTGTGCAAATTTTATATCAAGTAATAACTGCATATGAAAACAGTAGTGTTAGATTATAAATTAAATATGAAAAATGCTGTTTTAATGCATAACTCTGTCTTGCATTCATTTCTTACTGTTCTGTTTACATAGCCAGAACAAAGAGCAATATGCCCCCTCATTTCAAATACTTACTTGCTATTTATGAAAGCAGCTTCATCTGTGTCCCCAAAGGGAGCAGCATTGGGCAGATTTAGAAAAATGAGAAAAAAGGAAATAACATGAATAAGAAATCCAAACATTACAATTGGATCACGACCCCATCGTATTGTCTTCGATCCCAGGATTCCAAAGAGAGCACCACCTATGATCAAAATAATTTGAATTAAATCACAAAAAGCACTAAGCAACCTATAATAGGTAAAGTTAAATTTATATTACACTCAACACTCAATTTTGTCATGAACTTTTCTAACAAGAATACAGTGCTTTTAATATTTAAAATTTTGTTCCTGTTAATAAACATAACTGAACAAAGAATAACTCAGAAAATCCATATATGCCTTCTTAAACAGACTGACACTTCGACATTATACAGAGGTAAGAAATTTAGAAAGTTATAATTCAATCACAACCCTCGTTGGTGTCTCCACCTTATCGTGGTGAGGGGGTTTGAGTATGCCAAGGACCCTGAGAGCTATACCAGCGGTAGCATAGCTACTGGCAGGGCCTCCCTTGCTGGACAGGTCAAAGGGTAGGCATCAGACGAAGAGAGACACCAAAAACTGATGCCGGAAGCAGCGTCATCAGCAGCGACTTGAAGCACAGAGCAAATGATGCTCGAGATGGTTCAAGTTCGTATAGCAACAGGCGTGACCAGAGTGGTTTGAACGGCTGTTGTACTGCGATGTGGAAAGCAAATGGAAAAACTACCACATTATCACTTTTCCTGGATAGTCTCTTCCCAAAAACAGAAATACCATATATTCGAGGTTAAACTGGAGGGGCGGATAGAAGTGACCAGAAGACGAGGAAGAAGACGTAAGAAGATACTGGATGACTTTGGGGATAGAAGAGGATATTTTTATTTGAAGGAGAAAGTTGAGATCGCATTATTTGGAGGAACTGTTTTGGAAGAGACTGTGGACCTGTCGTCTGACAGATTACTGATGAATGAATGAATTCAGTCACAGTTGACATTTACTTATTCATGGAGCTGAGCTTTTCTTGAGAAGCCGCCAATTCTGCAGCTACTCAAGAATTTCCCAGCATTTTATGGAACCCGAAGGTACATTTGACATTACTGTTATTAAAACAAACAAGTGGCAGGGGACACTCTTGCACTCATAAGAACTCTAGGTCACCATCCGGACCACACCGGACCCACTACTTGTTAACCTGATTAGGAACGAAATGATACAATAGGCAGATTAAGTTAAACTCAAGTAGTCTGTTGAATGTTAGGCGTATTTTGAGAGACAGATCATAAATTCCCTTCAACATAACTTGCTACTGATACACAGAAGCTTATTTTATGCTCAGTTCTTAGTAAAACGTCCATACCTAATACTTCTCCCACTCCAATAAATATTCCTGACAGCCCAACAAGCTGTTTTACATTTGAGCCCATCTGTTTCGTGAAACCAATGCTGGGACTGTACACTCCACTGAAGAAAGACAATTCAATGCCTGAAAGAAATAAACAGAAATATAAGCTCAATTATGTTACACCCAACCACAGGGATGCAGTCCAAAGGACTTTACAGATCAAAATCTATATTTTCACTGCAGTGAAAACCTCAAACCTCATACTTTTGGTTATGCATCTGTGACATTTGGCTGGATGAGTTGTTAGCTAGTACAGTCAATTTTAAGATGAAATATGAAATCTGTGACTAGTTTGTAATGCTGTCTCTGGCTTGCTAGTCAGAAAATGCTGAGGTTCTTTGAGTACGACTATTTATTACTTAGTGAATAAATTAATCACATTTAAACAACTGTTTGTAATTATTTATAATATTAATTATCAAGAATAAAAGTTGGGCCACCAATTATTTGAATGTCTATTTTTCTTATAACTTTGTTGCTATGTTCATTTTCAGATCTATAAATATTAATATTAATTAGCTCACATAACTGAAATACAGTATTTTAATTAGCCCTATTTAGACATGACCATTGATTTACTGTTAATCATTACATGGTAGCGTAGTTGGTTCTATGAGGTCATTGGATATTTCAATTGACCTAATCCTTCAGCTGCACTATGGCCCGGGGTCGACTCAGCCTCCAACAGAAATGAGTACCAGGAATCTTCCTGGGGATAAAGGGTGGCTGGCATATAAGGCTGACAACCTCACTGCCATCTGTGAGCTGATTGCCTAGAAAATGTGGGAACCTTGACAGTTCATAATTTTATGGGCCTCCACGGCCTGTTACAGGGATAGCCTTACCTTTTTTGATACTGATAATAATAAGTATTGCAGCCTTTTAACCTTGTATGTGAATTATTTTGAATACAGTTCTTCATTACAGAGGTTTTGAGACTTCTACAGTAAGTGATCATTTGGTTTCTGACACACTTCAATCTCCTGCTTTTTGGAGGAGCATGCTGCCCGTCATCCTCAGGGCTGAAGTGGGTAGACTGATGATCTGGTTATATGACAAGTATACAGGCAAGTCTGGACCTGAAATGGGTTCTGTCTCTTTTCCCACTCACATGGAACTAAAAGACCACTTTCCTTAAAAGCCGTAGACAATGTAGCACTGCACATCAGGACAAGGGTCATATGAACACAAACTTAATTAAGCAATACACCATGAAGGTGTATTGGGGCTTGGATGTATAGATCCACATATTCTTGACATTGGCACAAGCGAAAAGTGTGAGAAATGCTAAGTCACCAGCAACTGTAATAAAACCTTTCTAACATAAATTGCACGTAATTTACAAAGACAGAGGCTGTTCAGAAACGCGCAATCTGAACAGAAATGAAAAGTAGAATAAATTGTTTCATACTTCTTAAACACTGTACAATACAACACTTATCTTACCCTTGCTTATTTGTTAGAAATACTCCACTTCTATTTTGTAGCCTCTAATGGAGGTCCAATATGAATTTTAAACTGACAGCTTAGTCAGCACAGAGTGGATAACTGGGGTTCAAGTCCTGGCAGGGGCAGAATCTTTCTCTTTGTCATCAAGTCAAGACTACATTTTAAGCCAACCTGTGCCCCTGTTCAAAGGATACTGGGAAAGATCTCCTTGTGGGTTAATGCAGCTGGAGTAGAAAGCCGAACACCTACGTCCAGCACACCTCCCACATGCCTTCATTGTATGATGCTATTTTTTTTTAATTCACATAGTGAGGGGGTGGAGTCCAGCTGGGTTCACTCAGCACGTCGGCCACTTATTTGCCTATTGTACCCGCCCCGGGTGATTATGATGATGGAGAATTTGGTGGAACGAAGACTGGCAGGGGAAACTGAAGTACTTGGAGAAAACCTGCCCCAGCGCCACTTTGTCCACCACAAATTCCACTTGCTGAAACCCGGGTGCGAACCAGGGCCGCCATGGTGGGAAGCCAGAGACTAACCGCTTGAGCTATGTCACGGCCTTGTATGGTGCTTAATGAGACGGATAATCTCTAACTAACAAAATGATATGAACTTCATCTCATAGGTTAATTTACCTGTATAGAAGAATGTTACACTGAGCAGGATCATTTCTTTGGTAATCAAGAGGGCGAATGCCCTCCTCAGAGCATTCAGTGGGCCACCTTCCTCCTTCTGTACCATTTCTCCATCTGGACTCTGAGCAGGTCGTAAGATTAACAGGAATACAATGCCAACAGCCGCTATGATAAGCAACACTATGAAAACACTGAGCCGTGTGTGTGCATCTATGTGTGTCTTGCCTTGGAATTGGAAGTACACGAAAAGGTTTCCAAAAAACATGCTGGAATCATATGAAAAGGTAAGTGATAATTCAGAATCTTTATAATTTAAATAATGGTATACTGAGTCATTTTGCATCAAGGATGTGTTCCTTGATAGTTGTTTATTACAAGAGAAAATTCATAAAGTTCCTATTAACATGGGAGAAACAATTACAAATATCATTTTTCATTTGTTAGAATATTTCAAAGCATGGGCTGCAGTAACATTTGAAGAGAAAAAAAGTGTTAAAAATATTATAATAAAATTGAGATGACATTGAAATTCAGTGGGTAAAGGCAGTTAGCGTGATTTCTGGAAGCAATATACAGTGGTAAAGGAAGTCTAATGAACTGAAAAACAGTTAGATCTGACAGTCGATGAAAACGTCTAAAAAAAGAAATTAATATATAATCATTATTTTGAAGACAAGCTGAGTCTTTGAACATCAGATGAATGAAAGCTTCCATCAGTTTATATACATAAATTAATTAAATCATACTGGTTGCACTCGATGGTGCTTATGTTCACTTAATGCCAAATAGTGTGATGGTCCATAAAGCCTTCTGTTAAAATATTAGGGTTGTTCAAACGAACCCCATTTAGGGATAGTTCTAGGTGAAGGAATAGAGGTTATTAAAAATTGTCCCCATGGGCAATGAGGTGAACATCCCATTGACACCCCAGTTATAGGATCCCCTTCACAAATAACTCAACTGCTGGAACCATGGCACCACTCAGGCCCAGCTGAATACATGAATGGATTTCATTTGAACACCACTTTTAAGGATTAACAAATTAACAGAGATATCTGATACCTGGCCTGCAGCATAGCCCAGAAAATACCAGAATTTCTGGATATTGTCAATGAGTCTGAATTAAGTGTGAGGTAGTTGCCCTGGCCTGTCCAGATAATGGCTGCCCCAAATCCCATCACACACGATGCCAAGTAGAGGAGCCACGTTTTAGGAAGCAGGAATGATGCAATGAACAAACTGAAACAAGAATAAATTCATTGTGAGGGGAGAGCTGAGCTTAAACCACAGCCTTAAACGACGAAGCGGTCCCCGCCATAGCTCGCGGTTAGTCGCTGGCTTCCAATTGCGGTGGCCTGGGTTTGATCCCGGGTCTGGTCAAGTGGGATTTGTGATGGACAAAGTGGCGCTGGGGCAGGTTTTCTCTGAGTACTTCGGTTTCCCCTGTCAATCTTCATTCCACCAAATTCTCCATCATCATAATCACCTGGGGCAGGCTACAATAGGCCAATCAGTGGCCGCCGTGCCAAATGGACCCAGTTGGACTCCATCCCCCACTAAATGATGAAGTGTCCGTCACTTGCATGTGAAGGCACCCAGAATGTGCCTGATTATTTCCACTGTGACTCATGCTATTCATTTCTGACATCTTTCACTTAAAGATATAAAGTACAAAATAAATTACTTTGAGGTACCTTTTCAATATGACAACCATATTCAAAATAAAAGTATAAAAAATTATAAAAAGAAATTTCATGTATACTGGTAAAGGACAAAATTAATACAACTTAACATACCCCTGCCAAATGTTACAAATGTTTATTTACATACCATTTACAAACATCAGTGTTGGATATAAGTATGATACACTGTTGAAAATGATATTTTTATGAGGATGCATAAGTTTTGGTAAAACCTGAAATTATATGTACATTCCTTGAATATGGGAATTGCATTCAAAGTAAAATATAAACAATGCATATAATATGTGAACAAAATGAGATAGATATTAAATTAATAATATTAAAAAAAATTCTACTAACCATAGTTATATGGCTTGCAAATATAAGGAAAGCAAGACAAAAGAAAATTTCATTCTTGAAATACTATACTCCTGGAAGTTGTA
>NW_019733847.1:605046-614627 GCF_002891405.2 Cryptotermes secundus | reverse complement strand
TATTTCTGCTACTCATTTCTATTAGAGGCTGAGTTGACCCCAGGGCCATAGTGCGGCTGGAAGGATTAGGTAAACTGAAAAAATCCACCTCATCAGGATTTGATCCCGTGACATTATGGCTTGTAGCATAGTGCCTCAACCAACTACGCTACTGCATGCCCCAAATATCAAATAAGGCAGAACTTAAATACTAGTATACACTTACAGTTCATTATAAAATGAATACATAGAGAATACAATGTGTTAAGAACATATTACAATTAATTTTAAGTGTTTCATTAACATATTCAAACTTACAAATAAAGAGGAAAGATAAATTACACAAAAACAGATCTTATGAGGTAATTCCATATGACACGGTGATGATGATAATAATAATAAATACTATATAAAATGTCAGAGCTGAACTTACCAGTATGTAATTGCTCCTATTAGCATAGCTATCCTGGGTCCACTGACACTAATAATGGAAGGGGCAAGCCAATTGCAGAGAGCAAACACAGCATATATGACTGCCAAACTGGTATAACCATCACCTTCGAAACTATCATCATCTTGATGTATACTGTCTAATATTGTTTTCTGTAATAAAGAACAAGGTTTTAATTGTATAGGACACCAAGTAAGTTAAAAACTAGAGGCTGCGCCATAGCTCAAGTGGTTAGTCACTGGCTTCCCACCGCGGCGGCCCAGGTTCGATCCCGGGTCTGATCAAGTGGGATTTCTGGTGGACAAAGTGGCGCTGGGGCAGGTTTTCTCCGAGTACTTCGGTTTCCTCTGCCAATCTTCATTCCACCTATTGCTCCACAATCACCCTCACCTATCATCTGGGGCTGGTACAATAGGCCAGAAGTGGCCGCAGTAGAAGGGACTTAGTCCCACTCCACTAGCAATAAAAAGAAATGTGAAAATAACTTTAACAAGAACAGCAATGAATAGAATAAAGCAGAAAACTCAATGCATCATATATGCTCAGCGCAAATGTTTGTATAACTAACTGTAGGGCTCTCCCAAGCAAGTCTTACATCAAACTGACCATAACTTAACCATTTAAAATCCTGAAAGTACAAGTGTAAGATCAAACATGATGTATGTCTTGTCATACCCAGGTGCTGGATTCCTGTACGAAAGTTGAAATGAAAATTATAAATATTCAGAACAATATTACAACCATTTGTGATGCGTGGAAGTGAAACATGAAAAGGACAATCCCTGTAACAGACCAAGGAGGCCCGTAGAGTTGTGAGATGTTGAGGCACTATGGCCCTGGGGCCGACTCAGCCTCTAACAGAAATGAGTATCAGGAATCTTCTTGAGGGGTAAAGGGCGGACAGCGAGTAAAGCTGACAAACTCACCGCCATCTGTGAGCCGATTGTCTAGAAAATGTGGGAACTTCAACATCTCACATCCCTATGGGCCTCCACGGCCTGTTACAGGGATAACTTTAGAAGTACCTATCCTTCCGCTATACTGACTGTACATAGAAATTATTTCACACATGTTTGATGGAAAGTATTCTGTACAGAGACAAAAAGTGACGCAATTGTACCAAATCCTCTTGGTCCACATGCTAATGACGAATTGTCTAAGGACTCATCTGAAACCACATTTGTTACCGTAAGTGCGGAATCATTTAGCAAACATTAAATAGAATGATTTTTTTCATTCCGTGATATTTTATTATTATTATTAGAGGGGGTGGGTTTACCCATGCACTTTGACCAGTTATTGGTCCATTGTGCGTCCCCATTTAATTTCTACTGTCGCCATACCCTACCGGTACTGGTGCGTGCTATCAGCCCCGTTCAGCCAACGAGGTCGGCCGTCGGTACCTGATATTTCCCCCATCTACCAGAGGCACTGGAAACTACTTGGGCGGGAAATTGTTGCCTAATTTTGCTCAGAGGTCTCCTAGAGACATGAGGATCTTTTACGTGCCGTAAATGTACGACACGGGACCCACGGCTTAAAGTCCCACCCGGAGGACTTGTTCCCTGAATTTTTCCGCCCTTAAAAATTCCACGACCTCCGCCGGGTTTGAATCCGCGTACCTTGAGTCATGAGGTGGGAACGTTACTCCTAGACTACGGAGGTCGCTTATTCCGTGATATGTGTAAACACTGAATTATTAGGCACACCCACAGTCAAGGATGAAACATCTGAAACAACCGCTGATACAATTCAGAGTTGAGTTTATAATTACGTAATCATGGAGAAAGTTATCAACTTCCGTGGTGACAATACTAAGAGCTTTCGTGGGCTACTGCGTCGAGGGAAACCGATGCAATTAAAGGCAAGGCAAAGTTTTCCCTGTACTTAATTATGCACTGTGCCATGAAGACGTATGGAGGAGTGGACGTATAGCTCCACCATTCTTGACCTCGTCAGCTTCACGCCCCGGCCTCTTTACTCCCTGGGAAATCGCCCTAGGTACCCATTGGATAGAAGGCTGGGTGTGTCTCAGAGCCGGTATGGACGCGGTGGAGAAGAAAAATCTCTGCCGGGAATCGAAGCCCGACCGTCCAGCCCGTTGTTATATCGACTGAGCTGTGCCTACTTCAACATAATGTAATGACCAGGGCCCGGATTTTGATGACATGTCATCTTTTTTTCCTTGTATCCTATGCGATGCTCTTAAATATATAAATCTCGGATATTAGCTGCTGGTTACAGAAATGTAAATTTTATAGGTAATTTTTTGTCATTTTTTGACATTTTTGGGTTTAAGGTCATTTTTTATTTTTGGGGGTAATTTTTTGGTAAATTTTTAGACTTTTAAGGGTATTTCTTGTCATTTTTGGCCATTTTAGGGAATTTTTCTTCATATGTTTTCTGAAATGTGAATAACATGGAAGCGAAGTGTTCTTTCTTTCTTCTTTAGGTTATTTTTCTGGATTTTTTCGGTCATTTTTTTAATATTTTCTGGTCATCAAAATCCGGGCCCTGGTAATGACGAACCACAGACGGGATGAAAAGGGCCATAGTTGCAACAGGGTTTGCGCACGCATCGTGTGCAACTGTGTACAAGCCAGACGTGATGGCTCTTCCGCTATAATTTGAAGCACTGATGGCGGAAATATAGAAATATCCTCACATCCAGGCATATCCCGCTACTGTAGCACTGCGTTTCTGCTGCGAAGCTGATACTCAGTTTAAAATCGTAGAAGAGTATGACAACCCACGTGTTACTTCCGGCGATACGAAGGTTTATCGAAATGTATGGAAGCCTGTTTCAGATTGCTGAACGCATAGTCTTCATTTCTTTCAGGACTACAGTAACAGTTATTGTTGCTATTTCTGCACAGCCGGATCCTTAAGTTTAAGAAGGCAACAATGTGTACGTGTTTGAAGCAGGTAGTGCACTACCAACAAGTTCTGGTAAGAACTCGCAAGTCAGAGTGAAAGTTATGTCACGACCGACGCTCAGTCGTCCAGTCAGTCTTGGACTAAAGCACCCATTTGGGGCATACAACCAGATTTTTATTACTGTCAGACAGTTGCAGGTTTGTTGATGTGAGACGCTCTCTCTGATGAGAGGACGGGTCGGTCTTTTACAATTGCTGCTGGCTCTCGCCAGCGGAGTCATTCTCGGGTCATACTCTCTCAGGTTCAAGACTTCCTTTTTTGTCGCCTCCTACGAACCGCAGGTCTACGGTGGACGTATTCGACTCCGCCTCCACATGGGTTTAGTAACAGCCATTATTGTTTTTAAGTTATAGGCCCTGCATGTGGCATTGTTACTTGCGTATCACAATGAGCACAGCGGACTTTTGAAGAAGTCCACTGAAGTAAACCGGTTTACCAAATCTGCAGTTCTGTTTCCATCAAATCATTGTCAAAGAAAAAAAACTCCGTGGTTTTAGCCCGCAAGCAAACTATACCGATCGAGCGACCGCCGCTCGTCGGCGAAGTTAGTGCCAACTTTAGCGGATAGAGAGTGTCGCATGGTCAGCGCAACGAATTCCCACGATCATTAATCTCGGTTTTTCTAGACCGGAGCCGCTGTTTCCTTGAAATAGCTCCTTACTTATCCTCACGAGGCTGAGTGGATCCAGTTCCAAACCCAGTACTTCTCAGAAAATCTGGTAGCGGTGGGAACCGAACTCCGGACCTCTGGATCTGTAGCCAATAAGTCTGACCACTAGACCACAGAGGCGGTCAAAAAATAACGGAAGAGCAAAAGACATGAAGGAGAAGAATACGATATAAATTACGTAATACTCATGCCATCTTCCTACTTCCTGTTAGACGCGACATCGTCACTTGTAAAAGAAATTTCTTGTTCCCTGTTGCTTGGGGCTCGAAGCGTTAAACTGGAACTGCCACCTAACTTCTGGAGTACATGTTCGTGTATTTCACGACTGGAATAACAAGTCAGAAGAAATGTTCTGTGCGCCTTCTTTGGATGTAAGCGAAAAGCAGGCCATGAAGTAGGTAGCTACAAACATGACCAGTGGGTTGTCTGCACTTGCAGTGAAAGGTGCACCTTTGAGCAGGGACACTTGCTCTTTGTAGGAACTGAAATGAACATTTAGTTTAATCTGAATGTACTGCACAATCTTTGGACCTTGCTCTTTCGAACTTCATCAGTCTGTAGAACAAATAAACATGTTCATATTATACATAAAATTTTTGCTTCTATTTATTGATAAGAGGAAATTTTAGGGGAAAAGATATCCTATTTAAATTTTATATGATCTTGGGATTTCTAATGATAACATTGTTGATGCATTGTTACTAGCAATATTTTGATATGTGACATCTTAACTATTATATTTGTATTAATTATTATCTTAATAAGAGGAGCCGGGATAGCATAGTCTGTATAGCGACTGGATGACCGAGGGGTCGGAGTTCGAGTTCCTGTAGGGTCAAGAATTTTCTCTTCTCCACGTCTTCCAGACCGGCTCTGGGATCCACTCAACCTCCTAACTAATGCCGAGGTCAAGAAAATGTGGATCTATACATCCACTCCCCCATACGTCTTCATGGCGTAGTGCTTAATTAGTTAAGCACAGGGACAACTTTATTATCTTAATAAGAGTAGCATACATGAGGTCATTTATTTTAGTGCTTCTATGTTTCGGCCCATATGGGTCATCTTCAGAAGGCACACATTAAAAGTAAGCGCTATAAAATTGCGTAAGCAAAGTAAAGTAAAGTAAAGCTATCCCTGTACCAGGCCGCGAAGGCCCATAGGGTTGTGAGACGCTGAGGGTCCCACAGTATCTAGACAATCGGCTCAAAGATGGCGGTAAGGTTGTCGGCCCTACGCGCCGGCCGCACTTTACTCCCCAGGAAAATTATTTAATTAATTCCTGGTACTCATTTCTGTTAGAGGCTGAGTGAACCCCAAGGTCATAGTGCGGCCGGAAGGATTAGGTCAACTGAAAAAATCCAGTGACCTCATCGGTATTTGAACCCGCGACCTTCCGACTTGTAGCATAGTGCCCTGTATAAAATTGCGTTGTAGCTATAAACCAGAAGCCGCATTTGTTTCAAGCATTTTACTTTTAATGCCTGTAAACTGATGTATGCTTGCGGCATGATTAGCGCTAACACTCGCGCGAGCATTAAGAATAATCTTAGTAGGAGTACTGTCCAGCGTAACATATCATCATCATCATCGGCAGAAGAGCCCTTTTTGAGCCGTAGTCTTCCTCAGAAAATTCTGCCAGATTTGTCGGCTCCTTGCGTAAATCAGACCACCCGGTTTTCACGTCTTTGGTTTTCGCAACAGATTTTTTTTTTTTGCAGAACAACGTCGTCACCTTAAAGTCTAGCCCCCCCCCCAACTTGAGAACAAGGTTTCTTTATTTATGTCCCCCAGTGACAGGTTGGCCCAGTTATACTCCCAGACACCGGGTTTTCTTTTCCTCGCTCTCTACGACTCGCAGGGCAAGGATGGAGGTATTCGACCCCACCTCCACACGGGTTCAGTGTAACATACATATCGAGGTAATCTGTTGGTAGCCTCGACGTCTCACAACCCTATGGGCCTCCACGGCCGGTTATAGGGACAACTTTGCCCTTTAGAATGAGCCCCGATCTGGAAGTAACGTCCCCATATCAGCCCCGGTTGCAACTGTTTGGTGGATCCCTCTTTTATGCCAGCATTTTTGATGAATTCCATAACAGTAAACGCAGAAACCGAAGAAGTTAGGTATATACCCTATACCAGCATAGCTTGTGATTACCTACTGGGTATAAACACAATATTTGTGAATAGTGGCTTGGTATAAAATAGGAATTCCCCTCAAAGGTGCCTCCACCTTGTCGTGGTGGTGGGGCTTGCGTGACTGTGACCTGGGGAGCTATGCCGGCGGTAGTTTAAGAACCGGTAGGATCACCCATGCCGGAAAGGTCAAAGGGTAGAGTCCAGACTAAGAGAGATACCCTGGTCCTCCAGGTTGGGGGTTGGGCATGAGGCTAACAACCTCATCCAGTAAAAAGAATTTTGTTCAAAAACCTAACAACCAGCCTCGAGTCATCATGCGTGGGTCCATTCCTATGGCAGCCTGCACTGGTTGTGGAGACTGACTGTAGAGGAGGCCAGGGCTCACCCAGGGCTGTAGCGCCGAGTGGTAGGTAGGTAGGTAGGTAGGTAGGTAGGTACGTACGTACGTAAAGTTAAGTCATCATGCGTGGGTCCATTCCTGTGGCAGCACGCACTGGCTGTGGAGGAGGCCAAGGCTTACCCATGGCTGTAGCGCCGAGTGGTAGGTAGGTAGGTAGGTACGTAAAGTTAAGTCATCATGCGTGGATCCATTCCTATGGCAGCACGCAATGGTTGTGGAGACTGGCTGTAGAGGAAGCCAAGGCTTACCCAAGGCTGTAGCGCCGAGTAATACGTAGGCAGGTACAGAATATAAATCACAAATTCTGGCCGATAACAAGCAGAGAAATTATAATTAATGAACAGACCTCAAGCTGTAACCAGATATAAGCAGTATAATTGCGTAAACTTGTTGGGTATTAGATAGTAGCTGGACACCAGCAGGGACTATGTACCAGAACGGAAATTGTACGCTGTAACCGAGAACTTCCGTAGAAATTATAAGTAATGAGCAGGTCTCAAATAATAACCGGATATAAGCATTACAGTTGCGCATACTGGTCGGGTATCAAATCGTTGTTGGGTACTAGCACAGAAATTGTAAACAGTGGCAGATTACTGATACAGAAACTGCAGACAATGACCGGATGTTGAATACAGCCAACCGACGAAGAAGCTCAAGCCACGGTAGTCGATTTCCAGATCAACATTCAAATCGATTAATGTTAATTAATGTTAATGTTAGACCAATCTCCTCGTTGGATTAATTTCATGAGGAATAGAGTAGCCAGCTTCACACTTCGGCTGCATTACTCCGTGTCAAAGAAAGGTATGCAGGATTACAGAAGAAAAGGGAGATCATTCTGCGGTATAACTCCGATTTTTCGTGCGAGGATTGTTCAGTGTGCGCAGTTTTAAGAGCTGATCCCCAAGCCAGAGAAGAGCCTACTAAGTCTGCACAGTCCATCTGCGTGTCGGTCTGCAGGCATAAAACAACTCGATAACAGTTGGACGGAAGAGAATTTGTCAATAAATTTAAATATTCATCTAGATCGGACAATTTTTACGACAAATTTAAGTGAAGACATACATGCAATATTTGCCCTCAGGTCGAATGTAATTCGCTAAATATCTATAAACAAAAACAACTCCGTGGCCTGTAGTCCGCAAGGCCAGGGAGTCTGTTTTTGTTTGTTTATTGTAAGCTAATTAGCTTACAATCTGACGATAGTTTTAGATACTGACAGCGCTGTGATAAATCACAATTAAATAAACGTTACAGTGTATAAACATATGTATGTAATTTACCGATTGATTTTCAATCATGAAACAATAGGCGAATTTGAGATGACAATTATGTCCCGTTACGATATAGGGATAACAGAACATAGATTGAACGCCTTTGTTATTTATATACCTCGTGATAATGCGTTATACAATCTGTTGTTGTTGTTGTTGTTGTTGTTGTTATTGGAGAGGGTGGGTTTCCCCATGCACTTAGACCAGATACTGGTCCATTGTGCGTCCCCCTGTGATATTCTACCAGTCTCTATATCCTACCGGTACTGGTGCGTGCCATCAGTCCCGACTCAGCCAGCGAGTTCGGCGTCTACTGGCTCAGCGGTATCTTGATGCTTCCCCCATCTAGCAGAGGCGTTAGAGACTACTGCTGGGCGGGAAATGTCCTGAATTTGGCTCAGAGGTCCTCTTGAGACATGAGGTTCTTTTACGTGCCGTAAAGCTACGACACGGGACCCACGGCTTAAAGTCCCTCCCGGAGGACTTGTTCCCTGAATTTTTCCACCCTTCAAAATTCCACGACCTCCGCCGGGTTTGAACCCTCGTACCTTGAGTCACGAGGTGGGAACGTTACCCCTGTAACTTTCATATTTTAGCGTTTCTTCCAGTGGGTAAAGCGGCAGGAACGTAAAGCTGACCCACTCATATCCATCTAATGCCGAGGTTAAGAATGCCTGAGCTATACTTTCACTTCCCCATATGTCTTCGTGGCATAGAGATTAATTAATTAAGCACAGGGACAATTTTACCTGTTATTTTTTCCCTTGGCACTACAGCCCCAGTGGGCCTAGGCCTACCTCCATGAACTTCTCCGTTCACTTCGGATTTTCTAGATCTTACACATTCGGTAGGACTCCTTGGGCGGGTGATCAGCTCGTCGCAAGGCCTCTACCTATACACAAACATAGAAAAACGCACACACACAAACTAAACATCCATGCCCTGAGTGGGATCCGACCCCACGATCCCGGCTTCCGAGCGAGCGAAGACAGTACATGCCTTAGACCGCTCGGCTACCGCGACCGGCCAATTTTACCTTTACCTTTCACGTTTTATCGCAATCAGAAGTTCTATTTCGTGTCTCAATTATCAATAACGCATTACGTACCATTTCGATGACTTGGTGGGAATGATTCGCGGCGCATGTATTGGAAATTTTGCCTCCTTAGTACAATATTCAGAACGGCTATAATACCCCTAGTCTCCAGTTCAGTGGGTGACGTGTGTAATTTTCCGGGGGGGGTGACAACTGCCGAAGCATGAAGCTTAACGCTCTTGCACGGAGTTTAGCGAGAAATACCTTCACTGTAAGATGCTTTAAGGACAGATAACGTTGCTTTAACTTGAAATTGTTTTCTAAAGAAAGAACAGAATGTAACTTCGTTCCGACAGAGCAGTCGCGTATGTGGAAGTACCCGCCTCTGTCTTCTCCAGGCGAATGTCAAGACAGTAACTTTAAAGAGGGCAAGAACATCGACTCTTGACCATCCACGGTCACTTTCCGTTTTCATTCGATTAGTTAACATAATCACCTGTGGATCAGTCCCCAAATTCTGAAGTGGCAAAGAAGTAGTCTATTGGATTCTGAAGGCTCAACAGGCACGTAAAGTTAAAGCTATCCCTGTAACATACCCTGAAGGCCCATAGGATTGTGAAACGTCGAGGCTCCCACATTTTCTCTAGACAATCGGTTTACAGATGGCGGTAAAGTTGTCAGACTTACGT
>NW_019733847.1:602265-604856 GCF_002891405.2 Cryptotermes secundus | reverse complement strand
AGCGAGCGAAGACAGTACATGCCTTAGACCGCTCGGCTACCGTGACCGGCAGTGTATAAGAATAATATATAAGAATTCAGTTCGTACCTCACAGGAAACAGATCCGAACCCACGATCCCGGTTTCCAAGCGAGCGAAGACAGTACATGCCTTAGACCGCTCGGCTATCGTGACCAATTAGTGCTTTAAGCTAGCGTAATTTAAAAGTGTTGTGTATTCGCTAACGAGATGTCATACACCTACTCGAAACATCTCATTTAATGACACTGATATGCTCTTGAAAGCTGTTAATTGTTCGATTGCTATATGGTAAATGGCGAGTAGATTAGTGTTATCAGTAATGCTTTTTACTTGTACTCAAGAGGTACACGGTTAAATCTCGGCTATCTTGAGAACTCCATGCTGATATTTTCAAATAGGTCAAAACCACCGCTTTTCAATTCTACGACATATAACCTACGCAGCTGGAACAGCGTCGACGAACAACCTAAGTTTCAATCACTAGCATGTATGATCATAAGAATTAGGCCTATGCTTCACTAGAAGTTTACTGGTACGATTTAACGACGCATTTTCCACTATATCAGTTGAGTGACAGAATGGTAGGGTTATTTATGAATGATCTGGGGAAAGGATGTGAAAGGAGGCGGTCGCTCATGGCCTTCTTTAAGGTACTATCCAAGCATATGCGAGAAACGACTGAGGGAAACCTCGAGAAACGTCAAGCAAGCCGGTCTCCGGGATTCCCAGAATATGAAGTGGAAAATACTAATCATCTAGACCGCGACCTTTGGAACCAGGATTTGAAAGCGGAACAGCCAACCAGAGTGAAATCTGTAACCGTCTCTCCGGTCTGGTGATATTTATGCTGTTGTTACCGAGAAGCGTTGTGTCAATGATGAGTGGACGATTAAGGGAAATCAGTGTTTGTACGGCGTGTTTATTAGGGTGGGGGGGAAGAATGCTCTTAAATCAAAAGGTGACGAAAGTTTTATCTATATTAAGTAAGAGACGTGATTTGTGTTCTTTAGTTTACTCAAGTACCGTAGTCATGAGAGCTTATATCGACTTGACCTGGTTTAGCAAGCGTCTCGTAAGTTAAATTAATATTTATTTGTGCCATGACATATATCTTTATCCATCACTGTTTCTCATCAGGTCGACCAAATAGTCCTTATTCTCGTACAGTCAGTTCCAAGACTCACAGATAATACATACTTATCTAACTCAGAATTAAGTTCAACAAGACACTTCCGGAAACTATCGAAACTCATTGAGGCTATCTGGGAACAGAGTGCTGAGAAGAATATCTGGACCAGAGAGAAGGTAATCGGCCTCTGTGGTCTAGTTGTCAGAGTTCCTGTCTACAGATCCAGAGGTCCCGGGTTCGATTCTTGGCGCTACCAGATTTCCTGAGAAGTAGTGGGTCTAGAGCTGAGCCCACTCAACCTCGTGAGGATAACTGAGGAGCTATTTCAAGGAAACAGCTGCTCCGGTCTAGAAAACCGAGATTAACGGCCGTGGGGATCCGTTGCGCTGACCACGCGACACCATCTATCCGCTAAAGTTGACATTAACTTCGCCGAAAAGCGGCAGTGGCTTGGTCGGTGTAGTTCGCTTGCAGACTACAGGCCACGGTGTACCGTATTTACGCATGTATAGGCCGCACATTTTTTGCCAAAAATTCAAGAGGAAAACTGGGGTGCGGCTTATATTCGAAATATTCGAAATCAGACTTCATTTAAAAAAAATGTTAAACGTTGCCAAATTTCGGAATAATTTCTACTCCTGAAATAATATTCCAAGAAAATTATTTTTTCTATAATTTCTGTCTGAAAATTGTGCTGCGGCCTATACACGGACGCGGCCTATACATGCGTAAATACGGTATTTTTTTTTACCAAATATTATTAGGGTCGTGAAATCAAAGGAGAAGAGACAAGCGAGACATGTAGCACGCATGGGGGATATTAGAAATTCAAACAGATCCAAAAGAAATGATGTACGGTCTCAAGCCCGCTGGCACAGGATGGGGTTCTGTGGCGAGCTCTTGTGAGTACTGTAACGAGCCTTCGGGTTCCGTAAACTTAATCAGCTGAATGACTATAAGCTTCTCTAGGGCTTTGCCCCATACGAGTACAACTGGTTCTATTTTACGCTATTCAACCGAGAACAGTACATATTTCTGAATAAGAGGAATAGCTCGGTCTTAATACGAGGCGGTAACAGGGAACAAGATGCTCCAGTTTGGACTGGGTATATTTGTTTCTTGGCGTGAGGCTAACAACCTCAGACTTAACATCTAAATTGTTCAGAAAGCAGACAATCAGCCTCGGATGGATGCAGATTGTTCAGGAGGCCAAAGCTCACCCCGAGCCTAAGTGCCGAGGGGAAGGAAGAAAGGAATATTTGTTTCTTAGTTAACTTGACGACACTGTGTCAACTACATAGGTCTTTGTAAGATTTGAGGCTTTCACGGCGGTGACTATGAAGAAAGCAGTCTTCTGGGATTTGGCACCGTGTATATGTGGTGTTAACCGACGTTTCGGAGGAACGTATCGCCTCCATCTCAGATTTCTTATTTTTCTTCTA
>NW_019733847.1:588082-601769 GCF_002891405.2 Cryptotermes secundus | reverse complement strand
AAAATAAATTTCTTTTTTACACAAACATAGCTTTTTTAAATACATTAATTTAGTCGCCTATGTAACAAGATCTGAAAGAAGCGGATATGAAAATCAAATAAACAAATATAAAGGTCGCGGGTTCAAGTCCCATTGATATCACTGGATTTTTTTCAGTTCACCTAATCCTTCCAGCCGCACTATGGCCCTGGGGTCGACTCAGCCTCTAACAGAAATGAGTACCAGGAATTAATTAAATAATTTTCCTGGGGAGTAAAGCGCGGCCGGAGCGTAAGGCTGACAACCTTACCGCCATCTTTGAGCCGATTGTGTAGATAATGTGGGACCCTCAACGTCTCACAAACCTATGGGCCTTCATGGCCTGTTACATGGATAGCTTTACTTTTACTATTCAAGATAAATTTTGTTATATAAATACAGACATATATTAGATGATTTTTAACTTTCTGAACTGAAAACTCCGAAAACGAGGTGCAGTAGAAACATGGGCAGAATTTTGATTACGACATAACAACGTTGCTATTCAGGATAAGCGTTACCGGGCAGCCAAAGCGAGTAGCAAGCCGAATCGGTTCAGATGGTTCTCTTGGTACTAAAGCAGTGTCAATGAATTCCATGGAATTTATTTACTGACTCTACTAAAGTGAACGCCCGGAAAACCGACGAAGATGCAACTGAATAAACGGTTACAGTTGGAGGTAAAGTGGGATCGAAGACTGTCAGGTCGTGAGAATTGCCCTCCTGCGAAGCGGGCTCTGCCAGCCAATCTGAACTCTGCACCTCCATGGTGAGAGCATGGACTGTAGCGCGAGCCCCCGGCACCGTTTTGGAACCGGCCAGGGCCCAAACCGGGCTGTAGAGCCATTAGCAGTAGTAGAGAAAATGTTGGTCTAACGTGAAGATATCGGGTACCTCCGAAATTTTGCTACCTATATACCAGTCTAGACGGCGTCACGTCCCAGACAATCGTAATCTTCAATGGTAAAGTCGGTATGACCAAGATCCATGACATGAAGATGCACAGGGAGCGTGTAGGTAATGTTTTAGGCTAGTAATGGAGACTCGTTTCCTTTGAAAGTGTCACGTTGTCTGAATTTGTTATTCGTTACAAGAGGGAACATGACAGATATGTAGCGAAAGCCGAGTGGAGTTTCTGAAACAATCTACCTATACTATACTATAAAAATTGTATTAAAGAACAAACTCCGTGGTTTTAGTCAGCAAGCGAAATATACCGACCGAGCGACCGTGGCTTGTCGAAGTTAGTGCCTAATTTTAGTAGATAGAGGGTGTCGCGTGGTCAGCGCAACGAATCTCAACGGCCGTTAATTTCAGTTTTCTAGACCGGAATAAAAATTGTATTAGAAAATTAAAAACAAATTAATGTAAATAACTTTTATGAATTTATAGGCATTTGAAACATAACCTACTAAAGTAACCCATTGGGTTGCACTGCGCATGCTCTTACTGTGGTGTGCGCGGATTGCAGAAATGAACATTGACGGTGCAACACTCTCGAGCACTGTTGCAGGCATTCTGATTCTCGATGCCGGTTGGATGAGAGCGGTCAGCTTCACCCTCCGGCCACTTACACTCTAGTAGAAGTGCTCATAGCCGGTCGTCACGGTAGCCGAGCGGTCTAAGGCATGCACTGTCTTCGCTCGCTCGGTAGCCGGGGTCGTGGGTTCGAATCCCACTCAGGGCATGGATGTTTAGTTTGTGTGTGTGCGTTTTTCTGTGTTTGTGTACAGGTAGAGGCCTTGCGACGAGCTGATCACCCGCCCAAGGAGTCCTACCGAATGTGTAAGATCTAGAAAAACCGAAGTGAACGGAGAAGTTCATGGAGGTAGGCCTAGGCCCACTGGGGCTGTAGAGCCAAGGGGGAAAAAAAAGAAGTGCTCATATGTATTAGATAGGATGCTCATTTAATTTGTTTCCTTCTGGCCCGTCACACTAACAATATTACAAAAAGTTAATTAATTCCGTCGAGTGTGACTGGTGGTTTTTTCTTTTTAATCTTTTATCCTTAACATGTCTCGGTCCTATAGACCATCTTCAGAAGGATATCAATACAATTAGAAACAACTATTACAATATGTTTTGTAAGTATTAATATGCACATACGTACAATGTGATCACAATACAATATACAAATGTAATGTTTTTTAACAACTACAGAGGCTTGTACCAACACGTAAAAATATTTGATTACAGTTAGTATGTTTTTTTTTTCTTGGCACTATAGCCCCAGTGGGCCTAGGCCTACCTCCATGAACTTCTCCGTTCACTTCGGTTTTTCTAGATCTTAGACATACGGTAGGACTTCTTGGGCGGGCGATCAGCTCTTCGCAAGGCCTCTACCTGTACACAAACACAGAAAAACGCACACACACAAACTAAACATCCATGCCGTGAGTGGGATTCGAATCCACGATCTCGGTTTCCGAGCGAGCGAAGACAGCACACGCCTTAGACCGCTCGGCTACCGTGACCGTTAGTATGTTTAAAAATGTTAATTTTTAAAGTAACTTAACGTTAAAATATTTGATTACAGTTAGTATGCTTAAAAACGTTAATTTTTAAAGTAACTGTAATAAATATTTTAACGTGTTGGTACAAGCCGCTGTAGTTGTTAAAAAACATTAGATTTGTATATTGCATTGTGATGACATTGTACATATGTGCATATTAATACTCACAAAACATATTGTAATAGTAGTTTCTAATTGTATTGATATCCTTCTGAATATGGTCTCTAGGACCAAAACATGCAAAGGATAAAAGATTAAAAAGAAAAACCATCAGTCACACTGGACGGAATTAATTAACCTTTTGTAATGCTAATTCTATATTGTTTCAGCAAACTACCAACACAATGCTAACAAAACACAGAGTCATGATGGATTAATGAACCTCGTGGCTAGGTAGTAAGAAGACCTGCTTCCTGCTCTGGAGGTATTCGACCCCGCCTCCACAGGGGAGGCTGTGGATCTGAGTTCTAACACGGACCAATATAAACACTGTCATGTTGCTTGTGCAATCACAATGAAGGGTCACCATTACATTATCTGTTGCTGAAGGTCGGTCGTTGCTCCACAAGGACAGGTCATGTTTGAGTCAAATGGTCAGTACGGTTGTTTGGAAAAGGGCCATTAACCTAAAGAGCGTGACTGTGGTCAGTTGAAATTAAGTCTTGTTGGGGGGGGGCAAAAAATGTATTTTTCACAAACCCGATTGACGATGTCTGCTAATCTAACAGAGATGGGGGCACGATTTGCGATACTGGTGTTCCCACTCTTCCTTCGTTTTTCCTTACATATATCTTACACATTCGGTAGGACTCCTTTGGGCGAGTGATCGGCTCGTCGCAAGGCCTCTACCTGTACACAAACACAGAAAAACGCACACACACAAACTAAACATCCATGCCCTGAGTGGGATTCGAACCCACGATCCCGGCTTCCGAGTTAGCGAAGACAGTTCATGCCTTAGACCGCGCGGCTACCGTGACCGGCAGTGTATAAGAATAATATATAAGAATTCATTCTGTACCTCACAGGAAACAGATCCGAACCCACGATCCCGGCTTCCGAGCGAGCGAAGGCAGTTCATGCCTTAGACCGCGCGGCTACTGTGACCGGCAGTGTATAAGAATAATATATAAGAATTCAGTCCGTACCTCACAGGAAACAGATCCGAACCCACGGTCCCGATTTCCGAGCGAGCGAAGACAGTGCATGCCTCAGACCGCGCGGCTACCGTGACCGGCAGTGTATAAGAATAATATATAAGAATTCAGTCCGTCCCTCACAGGAAACAGATCCGAACCCACGATCCCGGCTTCCGAGTTAGCGAAGGCAGTACATGCCTCAGACCGCTCGGCTACTGTGACCCGCTAAGAAAGTTTAATGATCTAAAATAATGGGAGCACAGCTATGTGCAGCAAACTGAAAAGGATGCACTAACCTCTATCAAGTTGCCATCCTTGATAAGGGTGATGAGATCGAAGGGCCATGTAGCACGCATAGGAGATACAAGAAATGCTTACAAAACTTTAGCCGGCAACCTGAATGAAGGAGTCAACTTGGGATACATAAGCACAGGTGGGTGGTTACTATGAAAAGGGATCATAACAAATAGGATGTGAGGGTTTTGTGGACCGAAGAGGGATGAAGTGACAGGAGGTTGGAGAAAACTGCATAATGAGGAGCTTCATAACTTGTACTCTTCTCCAAGTATACTTAGAATGATCAAGTCAAGGAGGATCAGGTGGGCAGGGCATGTAGCACGAATGGGGGAGAAGAGAAATGCATATAGGATATTGGTGGGAAAGCCAGAAGAAAAGAGACCACTGGGAAGACCAAGGCGTAGGTGGGTGGACAATATTAAAATGGATCTTAGAGAGCTAGGATGGGCCGCGCCATAGCTCAAGAGGTTAGTTGCTAGCTTCCCACCGCGGCGGCCCGTGTTCGATCCCGGGTCTGGTCAAGTGGGATTTGTGGTGGACAAATTGGCGCTTTGGCAGGTTTTCTCCGAGTAGTTCGGTTTCCCCTGCCAATCTTCATTCCTCCAATTGCTCCACAATCACCCTCACCTATCATCTGGGGCTGGTACAATAGGCCAGAAGTGGCCGCAGTACAAGGGACTTAGTCCCACCCCACTAGCAATGAAAAAGAGAGAGATAGGATGGGATGGTATGGATTGGATTGATCTGGCTCAGTGTAGGGATCAAGTGGAGGGCTTTTGTGAGCACGGTAATGAACCTTCGGATTCCATAAGCTGGGAAATTCTTGGGTAGCTGAAGATTTTGCTTCTCCTCAAGAAGGGCTCAGCTCCATAAATAAGTAAGTAAGTAGCGAACAGTCAGGTTCCACGGCCCATAGGGTAGCCATCTTGATTACTAGCTGAGCTACTATCAACTTTGCAGGAAGGACTCTGTTCCATGGAGTAGTTATAGTGGCAGTCACTCGGAGTGACCCAAAATAACCAGAAGCACCTCAGTCAGGGGAGAGGGTGTCCCGCCTGGGATCTTAATAAGTACCTTCTGAGTATCAGTACCGCTGAGCTCACTGTTCCACGAAATTACATCGTGAATGTTTGAACTAGATTAAACTCCTCCTGAAAGGGGCCACTGTTGACCTCCTGTTACATGTTAATTAAACAGTTATGCATAAATATGTGTTAGTTATACTATCTTAATAATAAAGAAATTTTGAACTACCACACCGAAAAAGTGTTATCCGATTAACATTGTAAAATAAAGTCCCCCCCCCCTTTTCGGTTTTTATGTAAGCATATTAATTCATGAATCTGAAGTTTTCTGAAAGTAGGGTCTTTCAAAAACATCTCTGGGTGAAGAAATGACCAGGGTCCAAGAGAGGAAATATTTTATAAAATGTAAAATATTTTACATGTGGGCCTCAAAAAACCAGTTTACATAGCCACCTAAAAAAACTGTTAAAACCACGTTTTGAAAAAAGTATTATGTTACTGGTAATATTCAAGTATTTTATAAAATGCCTAGAAATTATATACAATGATTTGAAATTGCGCATATTGGTTGTCATACATGGATTTTAAATTGAAATTTGAAAGATTAATACAACTAAAAACATTAACAGAAGATTTTATTAACCTTTTGCTTGTGAAGGACTTGTCGCCTTGATCTCCCTGTGCGAGTTTAAGAAAGTACCGTGATTATATGATTAAATTATATGGGAGTATGATATTACACACTTGACGATTACAATTTTTGAGGGGGGGGAGGGGGGAGCGANGGGGGGAGCGAGGCCATAGAGTCTTCAACTCTGAAAAAAAAGGGGTAGTACTTTCCTTCGATGCGTCGGTAACGATCTACCAAAGTACATGGCGTCACATCCCAGAAGATTGTAATCTTCACTGTCGCTGACATGAGAAACAGAATTCTCGTGTACTGCACTTAGGTCTTGCTTTAGGGACAATATTTTCGTTAAAGACGAATTGCTTTCTCAACTGACTTATGGTGTGCCTTTCCTGAATTTAAAATTGTTTTATTTCTAACTGCTGTATAACTTCGATGTTACGTATAACCTTAAAATGAAAGTGGTCAATGAATTCCACGTAAATTACTATTCGTATCAGGCGCGTGTTCATCGCCCTACCGTAAATCAATAACGCGCTTTTTTAAAAGGGGCTTTATATCACTACGGATAATACACCATATAGCTCTGTGCTTGTAAAATGCAAAGAAATAATTTGACATAATTATGACAGTTATTCAGACAAGTATGATGTTTAATTTAACATTAAAAATTCGACAGTCGTGACATATGTAGGTTGTAATTTAAAAGAATATACTGTTCTCCTTACCTCGATGTTTCCCATTGTTTGAAATGCCGTAAACACAAACATAAACGCGAATCCTAATATAATAACATTTAAGAACCTTCTGTCAAAAGCCATTTTGAAAATAAGAACTCTGTACTACTAGATACGTTTCGAAAACTTCGCTCAGACTGAACACGCCATCACAGTTTTCTGTGAACTTCCGTGTCGACAAGGGGGGGGGTGGTAACAAAAAGGAATGGAGGGACATAGGGGGTGTGTAAAATGTCTAAGATCTTAGATTTCGATTCAACGTCTAATTTGCTTTTCGAATTATAGTGGTTGTAAGCGTACTCCAATGTAGAAGTTTGGAATTTTGATCACTATAAACTGCTATTATATATGAAGAGTTGCACTTTACTTATCCTTTTCATTTTATTTTCCATTTTCTTGTATAAATTCGAATCTATAGTGAACTGTATTTCTAATTAACATCTTTGGATTATCGAATCAAAGAGCGGTCGCTTACTTCGATCTACGGATGTACTCTCCTTCGATTTATCGAAGTGTCACGCTCAGTCGATATGTGTATATAGAATCGAAGAAGAGGAGGAAGAAAGTTGCAAATTCGGAGTGTTAATACGTGTTATATCTTGTTCAGCCGGCTAATTGCGCACAAGTATGTTGTGACTTTGAAGATCCGGAGGTTCAGGGAGTCTTTCATAATTTTTGAACATATGAATTCTGGTAAATGCAAGTCTTGTTATTTAGCACTTGTTAACACGATGATATCACTCGGCCATTATGCCTGATGTAATGGGCTGGGCATATGTGCTTGATTAGTGTGTTTTAAATTAGTCTTTATTGAAGTCTTGTCTGCAGTGTGCCAATTGTTATAGTGATTGCTCTCTTGTTACAATTGTTACACGGCAATCAGCGTAATGGTCATTGATGGTAGCTTACTAAAGCTCCCCCATTGTAATTTAGAGATGTTCAGTGTACTAAGAGATCTGCGGGAAAGTGACATCCTTTTCTAACACTGATACTATTTGAAGTATAAAGAATTATATGGAAAGTAGTGTAAGTATGTGTTAAGTATAATGAAAGCATATTTCAGTAGGTGTAAAAAGTTGGCGTGGATCTGATCTGCAAACATGGTATGTTTTGGAATCAACTTATAATCACATTGATTAACCATTTCGCTTTTAATCTGGTTACTAGTACCAAACTGAATATGATTATTTAGTAGCTCGTAGTTTTATACAGCTAGGTTATTACATGTTTAAAATTTGAAGGATTCATATTAAGGTCAAATGTACTTAATGGACTGTAGGTATATATATATATATATTTTACATTGTGCCTTTTCGCTGCTTCTGTTTATACGTTACTTTTTTTTTTCATTTCAATGCAGTTTTATAAGTATTATTGAAATAAATTTTTCTGAGACTGGATATTGTTGGACATGTTTTAAATACTCTTTTTTTCCCCCCCTCAAGTTCTTTAAAAAATTTGGTAAAATGTGTCTTAAAATTTTGCATGCTTACTCCATCTCCAGGTTTTGTTAGCAACTTATTGCTGTGTGAGGCTAAGCTTATACGGATATGAGACTGGCACTTTATCTCCCTTAGTAATGTTAATTCTGTCATTCTGAGAACAAACGTGGTGGGCAGTGGTATGGTCCATGAATTAATTTTTGAATGATTCCAGAATGTGACTATGCAAGGGTTTCATAGTCATTTATTCTTTAAATGTGGATTGGATTGAGTAGTTTAGCATGTACCTAACTGTACCTACTAGTTTAGCCTCTCTACATTTGTTTATCTTACCAGGTTTAAATGTTGCAGCGAAAGTATTGCCATTGTTTTGATAAGGCAGATCACTGGAACCATTAACAAGGTTTGAGTTCCTACTTCGATACTGGAAATTTTACTATCGTTATGTTGTGGAGGTACCTGGGAAATAGAGGTATCGTAATGGTGGAAGTGCTAGGACAATCTGGCACACAGTTCCAGATGGGAAGAAATGGGTATAGATCATGATATGAAGCCAGGGCTGTGCCATAGATCAAGCAGTTTGTCGCTGGCTTCCCACCACAGGGCTCAGGTTCGAGCCTGTGTCTGGTTGTATGGGATGTGTGGTGGACAAAGTAACGCTGGGGCAGGTTTTCTCCGAGTATTCCGGCTTTCCCTGCCAATATTGATTCTACCAATTGCTCCACAGTCACCATCACCTAAAATCTGGAGCTGGTACAATAGGCCAGTAGTGGTCGCAGTACCAAGTGGACTCAGTCTCACCCTACTAATAACAATACTTATTTACTCATGGAGCTGAGCCCTTTTGGAGGAGATGCCAATTCTGCAGCTACTCAAGAATTTCCCAGCATTTTATGGAACCCAAAGGTTCATTACCGTGTTCACAAAAGCCTTCCACTGGTCCCTATACTGAGCCAGATCAATCCAATCCATACTGTCCCATCCTATCTCTCTAAGATCTATTTTAATATTGTCCACCCACCTACATCTTGGTCTTCCCAGTGGTCTCTTTCCTTCTGGCTTTCCCACCAATATCCTATATGCAGTCCTCATCTCCCCCATTCTTACTACATGCCCTGCCCACCTCATCCTCCTTGACCCACTAATAATGATACAATACAAAAATTACATGAAGCTGTTCTTATTATCTAATGATAGCTTTACACTTTTAAATGTGCAATTAACAGTAGTTAATGACAAACAGCTTATGAAATGTATATATTGAAAGAATGCTTCTACTTTAGAGGTTGGAAATAAGACATTTTTATGTAGTTACTATAGGATTCTGACAGTGGTGTATAACACACAGAGATATTGGGTTTTCGGACTTTATCCATCGTCCTGGTTTTTTTTAAGATAACTAAGAAAAACATGACGTTTCGGAAACTGGATTTGTTTCTGTCCTCAGGTGAGGGAAAAACACCTATTCTGTTGGGTCCCCTAGAAAGGGCTAGCCTCAATCACTGGTCCAGTGGGTCTTTCTAAGGGACCCAAGAGAATAGGTGTTTTTCCCTCACCTGAGGACAGAAACAAATCCAGTTTCCGAAACGTCATGTTTTTCTTAGTTATCTTAAAAAACCAGGACGATGGATAAAGTGCGAAAACCCAATATCTCTGTACATCTTTATGTGTCACACTGTTGCCTTTAAAGGAAGTACCGAGGTGGCACCCAACACTCAGAAAAGCACCAGGGCACCACCCTGGTCCACAGTGGCTCAACTACAGCCCTGTTTGGGCATCTTGCTAAGATTACATGTGTCAAGAGCATGAAGCCAGTGCCTTCATCTGATAGTGAGGCCTGGGAATGTATAGGAATATAGTTCAATGCCATTATTCTTGCTCATGTCAAGGTTTCCTACCGTTTGATGTCATTCTGCCCACGTAGCTACTGTAATTAGCAAGTTCTTCGCCCATAGAAGAATGTCAGAGAATAGTGCAGGTTGAAGGAGTATAATATCTTTTGTTTTTATGTCACAATATAAGAAGGAAGTAGTGTGTGCAATGTTATTGTGTAATCTATATAAGATTGCAAAGTGTCACTCTAAATGCATGTTTCATCACATGATAACTTGTTGATCTTGATGTATTAATGAAGAGATTTGCATACATAAACAGACGTTGTGCAATCTGTCGGTGACTAACACAGTATCTTCCATTTAAGAAGTGTGTGTGATGCTACATAGCCTTGATACAGAGAACATCATTAGATAACCCGCTCAAGAACAGAAGCCCAGCATTCAATTTTCCCTTAACCTAAGAAATGATTTGTGTGTGTTTTCTTAATCTCTTACTGAAGGCAGTTTTTTTTACTTTTGGAATTTTACACAGATACTTTAGTTCCACACTTTCTCATTCATTCAGAACTCCTATTGTTTCCATTAAGTTCACAGTAGCTATTACTTACTTCATTTACTATTCTAGCTGTTTAGGTTTGAAGTTGTGGTTCATAGTGTTCTCAGTCTTTGAGATTGATGGCCTTGATCATGTGGTAGCTACTGTTCATTTCAGAACCTTTATTTGCTTGCAGATTGGCTGTGCCATAGCTCAAGCAGTTAGTCGCTGGCTTCCCACCGCAGTGGCCCGGGTTCGATCCCGGTTCTGGTCAAGTGGGATTTGTGGTGAACAAAGTGGCACTGGGGCAGGTTTTCCCCGAATACTTCGGTTTCCCCTGCCAATCTTCATTCCACCAATTGCTCCACAGTCACCCTCACCTATCATCTGGGGCTGGTACAATAGGCCAGAAGTGGCCGCAGTACAAGGGACTTAGTCTCACCCCACTAGCAATAAAAAATACTTGCAGATTAGTGTAGCATAATTATAAACATAGTTATGAAAGAAATTGATCTTGTTTGTTGAAGGAAATATAGTTCTAAATGCTGTGAAGGAAGCCTAATCAGCAAGCTGTTTCACTTTGCTGAAGGGATTACAGTGATCACTCTTTTAGTTTGATGCTGTAGTTGAGAACTGTTAACGCTGCCACTTTACTGAGAAAATACGCAGATCGAACATTCTGTTTTGTGTTTCAGAAAATGCTGCGTTTTGATGTAACTTGAAGTCAGTTATTACTCGATGGATATTGAATTACTTAATGCCCAGCTTTGTACACTTTGACAGAGATTTGCAAAGCTCAGGTCTCAAAATGAAGAAGCAGTTTTTTCGAGTTAAGCAGCTAGCAGATCAGCATTTTTCAAGGTGAGTTAACCAAAAAGAACATATCTATGTGCATGTCCACATATTGTAAAATTCATTTCTTTTCCATTGCTCATGGAAGCTGAAAAAATCCCTCTCTTTGGTGACAGTGAAAAGGATGGAACAATTAAAGTAACTGATATGTGCGTGGTTTGTTGTTTTCTGTTTTCTCATTCTCAGTTTTCTCATTTACCCATTTTACAAATGAAAGAAGCCCACATGTATGCAGAAGCTGTGGACGTGTTGCGTAGCATTTTTGATGTATGTATAAATGCAGTATTTTCCTCATTTCTTCACTTTAGTCACTCTGGAATTGTGCATCCATAGTTTTGACAGTTGTCATTTGGAGAAGAAGTGAGCTTAAAGTTTGTGCAAGTAACAGGTGTGTTGCCAAGTCAGTACAAGTGTTTTAATGGGCACCCAGTAAAGCACTTTTTCGGCACCAACATTGAATGGAGCTGCACCTTCAAGGAATATCACTTGAAAGACTGCATTCAGGTAACTGGTTTGCCTGGTGCTGGATCCTCTATGGAAAACCCATTCTTTTTCATAAGGCTGGGTGCAAAAAATGGGTGGTGATTGATTGGTGCCCCACACAGTGGAACATGAACCACAATACCACCATTGCCTGAACTAACTGTATATTAGGAGTATGTGTGTGGACGTTTCAGGAAACAGCATTAGTTGTTGGAGTGCCTGGTATGAATAGAATCTGGTCATGGAATGTGAGAATCATGCCTGTTAGATACTCCTGATGCAGTGGATATTGGGTAGCCTGTTCTGGCACAGAAAAGTGTTGAAGAGTTCTTTCTTCTGTTATATAATGCCATGTAGTCTCTTGAAGTCAGCCAGTGTTTCAGAGAAACATGTTGCCTCAATCTTCACGGTTGAAGCTTGCTGTGTGTTTCATGCCAGCTTCTTGCTTGGCGTATCCATTGACCATGGAGGAGGGTGACATGTTCGTCTTAAAGAGTGCTTGACTTTCAGTGGACCCGATGGCGTTATGTCCCAGAAGATAGAACTCATCATGTTCACCACTGTGAGAACCTCAAATCCTATGAAGGAAGTGTACACCTTGGAGGGATAAACTTTTACATCTTTTAGATACTATGGTGATATTAATAAAAGGGCAATGCATTTGCAAAATTTTCTTCAACGCTGTCTTTCCAGAGCTGGGAAGACCGAGGTGCTGTCTGATGACCTCCAAGAGGCAGACCGGAAAGTGGAGTATATCAGCAGAGCATGCGGGAACACATCAAAGAAACTGGGCACACTGTTTTTAGGCCAAGATGCTTCCAGAGAGAAGAGACTGGTAAGATAATCGTGATTCATTGTAATTTTCCTGATCTTATGTACGGCATAATTGTTGTGTTTCCATTTTGCATCGAGGAGGTTCCATGATCCAGTTTATAATTCATTTCGTTCTGTATTTCAAAGACAGCTTTTGATGTAAACGTTAAACAGTAAGGCAAAATTGTCCCTGTTCATAATGAAGCAACACAACATGATCACATAAGGGGCATGGAGGTGTAGTTCCACACACATGACCTCCCTACATGATGGTGAGTGGTCAGCTTCCTGCCCTGTCCACTGTACTCTAGAAGAAAAGAACCCCTTGACCCCATTGGATAGGAGGCTCAACTGGCCCCAGAGCTGATACGGACATTATGAATGACAGAATAATCTCTTGCCCCAGCCAGGAATTGAACCCTGATTCATTGGTCACTCAACCCATTGTGTAGTAATTATACTGACTGGGCTATCATGGCTTCTCTGATACAACAGTTAAATAAATGTTTTACATGTATCCAGTTCTTTTAAGAAGTCATAACAGTTACATTAGTAAACTTGTATCGTATAGATATGAGGTATATTTCAATCCTTTCTGTATAATTATTTTGAGCAGTGAGGAAAAAAGAGGCAGCACCGAATTCAGTAGACACTGTAGACTCAAAGTTTGTGAAACACCAACTTTAAAGGTTTTTAGTGAATTAGTAATTTTATGGGAAGGGATGGCTGAGTTGGCAAAAGCAGGAGTGGTGGTTATTTTATCTTACTCTGCTTATCTTACATTAACAGAATAAACGATAGGCTTATCAAAACTCTGAAGTGGGTAAATATATGATTTCCTTTCCTCTCTTTAGGAAAGGTTGTGTAAGAGGGCAAGAGCATTTTTATGGTGAATACCGTGATGTATGTTCAAGCTGTATGTCGAATTCAAATATAAAATTATCTTCAGCCAGTATCCGAAATGCAAGACAGTGGAAGCGAGTAAGAGCAGGGAAACACTAGTAATTCTATACTGTGCCATTGTGTAACAAACTGATCAGATAACATTAACTATGGTATCTTATTCCTCCTTCCCCCTGGAGCATAGGGCATCCATGAAATGCTTGTTTCACTTCAGTCGGTAGGACTCCTTGTATGGGGGATCAGCCCGTTGAAGGCCAGTACCTAGTTAGTTAGTTAGTTATTGGAGAAGGTGGTTTTCCCCATGCACTGAGACCTGTATTGGTCCATTGTGCTTCCCTCTATGATTTCTACCAGTCTCTATATCCTACCGGTACTGGTGCTTACCATCAGTCCCGCCCAGCCAGCGAGACCGGCTCTACTAGCTGAGAGGTATCTATAATGCTTCCCCCATCTACCAGAGGTATTAG
>NW_019733847.1:554920-588018 GCF_002891405.2 Cryptotermes secundus | reverse complement strand
AGGTTCTTGTACGTGCTGTAAAGCTACGACACTGGACCCACGGCTTAAAGTCCCTCCCAGAGGACTTGTTCCCTGAATTTTACCGCCCTTAAAAATTCGATGACCTCCGCCGGGTATTTGAACCCGTGTACTACGAGTCATGAGGTGGGAACGTTACCTCTAGACTATGGAGGCCACTTAAGGCCAGTACCTAACACAAACATCCATGCCTTGAGTTGGATTCCAACCCATGATCCCAGTGTTCGAGCGAGCGAAGACATTTCATGCCCCAGACCCCGCGGCCACTGTGATTGGCTAACTGTGGTATAGTAGAAAATAAAAAGTGCAGTGCCACAAATATCCGAGCTTGATCTTTCATACATTGTAACTAAATTCTCTGATCTCTCAAGTTAAATGGGTTGATGTAGAAGTAAAGTTTCTGACTCATGTTTGCAAGCTGTTCATCTCTATCCGGACTGAGATTTTCTGTGGTTCTCTTCTATCCCTCCAGGCAAATGCTGGGATAGTACGACAGTTAGGCCACAATTTCTTCCAATTTATTTTCAGTTAATCTTTCATCCTACCGTTCACTGCTGTAGTGTGTAGATCCGTTACTGGGTAACAGCCTAGAAACAAACAATGAAACAACAACTGCTGCTGGTCAACAGATTCTTAATAAGCAACTAAACACAGCCATTACTGAGTAATGCCTTTGCAAACAAACATGTTCCCATTGAAACGATTGGAGTACAACAATGAATGGTGTTTTCTATGGGGTCAGTGCTGAGGTGTTGTAAGGAGGACAGATGGAGCAAGAGTGGAGAGAGAGAGAATTGTAATGGAGTCTGTGAAGAGAAGACATAGTCGGTGCAGTTGAGAGCCAGCAGGCAACAAAGTGAGCACGGAAGCTGAAGAATCTCCAGTGTTAGAAGCCGTTACCAGGAAATGACTGGTGAAGACACAGCAGACTGAAAATACTTAGCATGTGCTGCAGTGATTTGTATGGTGTGGAGATCAGTGATGGCAGTATAATTAAGTGTAGTCATGAGTCATGTATCAAAGTGGTCAGTAAATCCAATCTCCAATCCAAACCCCATCTGTAGTCACTCATACAGTCTGTGTATTGACAGCTTCATAAAATGACCTACAGGAAGTCTTTAAAGCTCAGCTGTGAATCAGAACACAGGAACACTTAAAACTTTACTCTTAAGTAGGTTAATTTCTTATACCATTAACTTTATGTCTTAATCATTCCAAAGTCTGGGTGAAGACTATGCTCAGATGATTATAATTTGTGTGTCGAGTTATGCTTGAGAAGCAAATTATGTTTCTTCCATCATACAGAGCCATGTTCAAGTAGGATGGGGCACCCTGAGACCAATGATATGGAACATTTAAAAAAGTGAAGAAACCCCTGATTGTTATTAGCTCATTCTAACAGATCGAACTGAGCAGTAACCTTCCATCACTTATGCCTCATGATGGAAACAGATGCAGTTTCTAAAATATTTTGTATGTTAAGTATATGTCATATAATGGTAATATTTGTATGAAGAAATGCTGTACTGTAATACATTTGTTGAGTTTGTACATCAATGTTTGGATTTGCACTGTGTGTACTTTGTTTTCTGTATTGTATTTTGTTTTGTATTCCATTATGTTATAGACCTTACTTGTCTGTATCAGTGCAAGCTCTACTGCCACAGGGTGAACACCCAATTGCAGTAAATAATAATAATAAAAAAACCATGTTGAGAACCTTATGAATTGTCCAGTCCTGATTAGAGAGTCTTTCTGTTTTACCTTTCATATATTGTTAAACAGTTTTTAACGCATGTTTATCCCATATTTCAGAAGAAGAATTCAGAACATTTATTGGGTGTTACTATGCAGGACAACGGATCATGCGAGGAGGAGTGTCTTCTTAGGTCTGTATCACAGCACTGGTTCATTTTTTTAGCCTACTTTCCTTATTTTAAAAAATAAAAGAAAGCTTATGAGATCAACTTGCTGTCTGTGGTCTCCCCTAATGCCTGAAAGCCAGAAGAGACAGCTTTTAATAGGCATTGGCTCGGTAAACGTGTTCCTGTGTCAACAAATACACATGCAACAATAAAAGAACTGTTGGACACAGTGTTTTCTGTGCAGTCCGTGTCCTGTCAAATACAATAAACCCTCATTATAGTGGACCCAGGTGTAGTGGATTTTTGATATAATGGGAAAAATGTGGAAGTGTACAATTGTGAATATTTACAGATGTTGAGGAACTGGGAAGGTTTCATAGCTAGAGAAATATTTAAAATAGGAAAGAACCTCCATTATAAACATTAAATTGTGTGTTCCTGTGTTTATTGTATGTGTTGGATATGTATCCTGTGGTGTGCTTCCATTAATGCCTCTCGTACCTCTTCACAGGCTTATTTTGGATGTCACTGATAATGGACTCCCTGTCCCTTTTATTATTCTGTTATAATGAGGGTTTACTGTTCCCACTGTGTAGTAGTACTTGAATGAATATATAAGGGGTTGGCCTTCTCGGCCCTTGCACTGCGACCTACATTGTAGTAGTACTTAAAGAATGAGTTCTCATGCAGTGAATATTAAACTTATGAGCATCTGGTATGTGATGCGTGGTACTTCTGTAGGTGAGTACCAGTGTTCAGGTGGAATGTGTGACCACCATTTTTAGGGTGCCCTGACATCCCAAGGGACCATGTTCATATCACACTCTTTTAATTTTTAACAAATTAATATGATAATATTTTTTCCAGCACCATCTTATCAGACTCTGCCAAGATAGAAATGAATCTGGCCAATGAAGCGCTAGACCATGAAGTTCAAGTGGAACAGTTAGTTGTAACCCCGTTACAACAGATGCTGGACAATGATGTACCCAAGCACAAAGCTAAACTTAGTAAACTGACATTAGATATGGATTCCGCAAGAACCAGGTATTTATTGTGTGATTTGAGGTTCTCACAGCAGCATTTCTGAAGGGTCTGTTGCAAAATGATGCCATATAGTCTGGCAGGTGTATACCAACATTTCAGGGGAACCTGCTGAAACATGAGAAGGTTACAGAGTATGCAGCTTGTCCCAGAAGACAGGAGTCCTAAAGCATTTGTAATTAATACCTGAATAATGTAACAGAGCTCTGTTTTGTTATAGTTAAAAAAATTAATTTTTTTAAATTCGTTTGGTGGGGGGTGGAGTCCAACTGGGTTCACTCGGCACGGCGGCCACTGATTGTCCTATTGTAGCCTGCCCCAGGTGATTATGATGATGGAGAATTTGGTGGAATGAAGATTGGCAGGGGAAACCGAAGTACTCGGAGAAAACCTGCCCCAACGCCACTTTGTCCACCACAGATCCCACTTGACCAGACCCGGGTTCAAACCTGGACCGCCAGGGTGGGAAGCCAGTGACTAACAGCTTGAGCTATGGCGCAGCCTTTGTTAGAGTTTCTTGATTTTCTCTATGTACCTGCTGGGATTATGTTTCAATGTTGGTCTGTGTTACCTGCATACTGTGGTTCTAAGTGGTATGTTATTTCATAATTTCTCACTCCTTTCAACATCAGGTATGTGCGTATATTTTTTCAGCCATGAAATTGGTTACAAGTTAGGCATATTCTAAGAGTCTTAATCATACCGAACTGTGTGTTTAAATGAACAGATTGGTGTAGCGATAGCATTTAACTTGTGAGCCAGAGGTATCCAGTTTGTAATCTTCATTTCATGCATCCTGTTTTGTTACAATATATAACTTTATTTTTCCGTCACAACACAACACAACACCTAAGGAGTATCAAGGTCAATACCCAGCTATGCCCCACTACATGTTTCGGCCGTTAACGGCCATCATCAGGTGAATATATATATATATATATATGACCGTTGTATTTTTACACAAAAGAATTAACTATTTTGTCATTGTATCTAATTTTACCACAGTTCAGTAGTATACGTTTGTTGATTTGTATTCACCTGATGATGGCCGTTAACGGCCGAAACGTGTAGTGAGGCATAGTTGGGTATTGACCTTGATACTCCTTAGTTGTTGTGTTGTGACAGAAAAATAAAGTTATGTATCCAGTTTGAATCTTCAATTAATTACCATGATTCCTGATAGGTTCTATGTTATTGTTTCTGCTTCCAGGCATATATCTTGATAGTCTGTGACTCCCTCATTTGAAATATTTACCTCCTCACTGTCCATTGCCCTCTTTCCATCAGATTTGGTGCCCAGTAGCCTTTAAAGGTGAATGTAATAATGTAATAAAAACCAACCTTATGATTATTAAATGGTACTGTTTTTTTTTTTTGCGGCTCATATGATTATTTGGAAAGCGCTTAGTTTGAATCTAAGCAGGACACAAACCATTCTGACTCAGGTTTGTCTTGGTGTTTGTCAGTCCCTCCAGGCAAACGTCGGGACAATGCTTTGATTAGGCCACAACTGCGTCTCTCCAGATCCTTTCCATTTCATTATTTACCAATAATCCTATCATTCAGAACTTGGTCTGAGACTCTGACAGTGTAGTAAAATAAGCCCCAAACCAAATTTTATATTAATTTCTGCATCTTTTTTTTTGTTGGTATTACGCATTTTTTTTTTGTAAGGTACCACACGGCTCTTAAACATGGCAGTGCTAATACAAATGCCGTCAAAGAAGAACTGGAAGATGCCGAGCTGAAGGTGGAACAGTGTAGGGTAAGGAAATCTTCATTACACATGAGATCCTCTTATCATTTCTTTTCCCATCAAAGAAGTAATTGGAAATTTAATTAAATTTCATGGCTATCTGTTGTCCCATAGGAGTGCTCTAGGTAAAAGATAAAAGATAAAGTCATCCCTGTAACAGGCCGTAAAGGCCCATAGGAGTGCTCTGTATAATTAAAATGTTATTAAAATAAATCTGTTGTGAATAAAGGTTGTGGGTGCTTCCCACTTGATCGACTGTAGGTTTTTCCCCTGGTCACATGTTGTAGACTTTACCTAGCAATGACTATTTACTTGCTGTTGCTAAGCAGTGGTACCTGAGTTGTCACTGTAACATTTGCTTGAATGTGGGCAGTTCCCACAAGGTAAACGTGGCTGTGGTTAGGATGATATATTTGACAAAATTATATCTAAAAGAGGTAACTGTGATTAATGTAAGTCGGTATTTAAATCAAAATTGTTGAAGGAACATGTAAAACTGTATACTGTGAAGTAACGGTTATCTCAGCGGCCTCCGTAGTCTAGAGGTAACGTTCCCACCTCATGACTCGTGGTAAGCGGGTTCAAACCCGGCGGAGGTCGTCGAATTTTTAAGGGAGGAAAAATTCAGGGAACAAGTCCTCCGGGATGGACTTTAAGCCGTGGGTCCTGTGTCGTAGCTTTACGGCATGTAAAAGAACCTCATATCTCCTAAGGAGATCACTGAGCCAAATTCAAGGACGTTTCCCACCCAACAGTAGTCTCTAACACCTCTGATAGATGGGGGAGGCATTATAGATACAACCAAGCTAGTGGAGGCCGAACTCGCTCGCTCGGTCGGGACTGATGGTATGCACCAATATCGGTAGGATATAGAGACTGGTAGAATATCATTGAAGGAAGCACAATGGACCAATACTGGTCTAAGTGCATGGGGAAACCCACCCTCTCCAATAACTAACTAACTAACGGGTATCTTTGAGTGTATGATTGGATAGATGCAGTGGTTTAAAATTGTGTCAGTGATTTGCGATGTATTGTACTAAACATTTTGTGTTTAGCATTTATATCAATTAACTTGGTACTGTCATCAGAATTTTTGTGCTGTCATTTTGGTTGTTTCATAAATGAGCATGAATGATTCATGGCTTATCTTAAAATAGAATTGTTGATGCAGGATATGCTGGCATCGGAGATGTTCCAGTTGATATCCAGAGAGGCTGATCTTGCCCAGACTATAGTGCAGTATGTCAAACTTCAGAGAGCTTACCATCAGAGTGCCCTGAAGATACTGGAAGAAAAAATACCAGAACTTGAAAAGAACATCAGTAAGTCAGTCACCTTCTGGTCATGGTCAGCATGTGTGCTGAATATATGTCTTCTCTAGGTTGAGGCATGTTGCCAGATAGGCTGTGGTGCTCTGAGTTCATTTCCTGGGTATTTCTTTAATCAGTTTTCACTGTCTATCACCGCTTCAAAAAGGGGCAGGTCATTTTAATGTTACTATGCATAATACATTAGGGGAAGTAGAGGGTTAATTTCCGTAAGACAGCCATATGTATCATCATGCATGGTTATTACACCAAATAAATGAAGGAATATACAAATTACAGCACTGCCAGCTATGAAGAGAAAGGTGTTTTATTTGCATTTTATACAGCAAATGTTCACTCCATGATATGTATGTATTGACCATCTTCTAGTGTACACAGTCTTACATGTCACTTCACTACATGTTTTGGCATCACTACGTGCGTTGTAATTACAATGCACACAGCCAAAAAAGGACACATCACAAGGCACAGTATACACAAAATATAGGAAGAACGACTCCCATAGCGGAAGAATGATATAATACGTGAGTTTGAAATATGACGTATAAGATGATAAATCGTAACAAATTTTATTATAGTTCATGAAGAATATACATTTTAAATCATTATATAAACGACACAAGATGGTGAGCAGTGCAGTAGTTTAACGTAAATAACACACCTGAGGATGGCACAGTGATGCCGAAACATGTAATGAAGTGACAAGTGAGATTGTGTGCACTAGAAGACGGTCAAAACATACACATCATGGACAAGAATCAGTGCAACAGGACGCTAACATACAACATTATTAAATGTTCACTATCCCCCAGCTTCTTCAGTAGGTACATCTACCTGACTGCTACATTTCCTAATTGCCATTCAATGGCAACAAACATTCCCATAGCAACCCAATTTGTTATGAGCTGATGGTACCATTACTCACGAAGTTCCTCCATTTAACAATTTTGTGTGATAGACAGAACTGTGTCTCACGAACGAAAGGCTCAGGGATATATCTTTATGTGAACCATGTTACTTTTTGTGAAGGAATATCAGTTGTTAATTTTTTCACTGGCTGTACAGCCCTGTTGGGCTCTGTCCTCGATTTTCAGTTTCATGATCATTTCACAGATGGTAGGGCTCCTTGGATGAGTGATCAGTTGGTCTCAAGATCTCTACCTAAACACAGGATAAACACATACACACACCAAACATCCATTCCTTGTGTGGGATTTGAACCCACGATCCCGACTTCCGAGCGAGCGAAGACAGTACATACCTTAGACCCCTCGGCTACCTTGACCGCCAGTGTATAAGGATAATATATAAGAATTCAGTTTGTACCTCACAGGAAACAGATCCGAACCCGCGGTCCCGGCTTCCGAGCGAGCGAAGACAGTTCATGCCTTAGACCGCGTGGCTACCGTGACCTATTACACCTACACATTACCTATTTTATTTATGTTTTCAGCAGTTTCTTCTCTTCATATTACCACACAATTACAAGACCTGTATGGAAGCATCAGCTTTAGTCACGTGCCTTGTTCCCTTTCTGATCTCTTTGCCTTGTCCTGCACCTGTTAGTCTAGTAGCGAAATATTGTGTTAGTCTAGGAAGGAAAAAAGTGACGTATAAGTTTATTGTGTATGTTGGTTGGTTTAAAAGTATGCTGTACACCAAGATGATGATGTAATGTGTTCGGTTTTACAGGAGACAGCCCTTTAAAACCAGTTTATGGATACCCATTGGAGGAACATCTTCGTGTCACTCAGAGAAAAGTTGCATTTCCCATTGAGCTTTGTGTATGTGCCTTGCTAGAGCTTGGGATGGAGGAAGAAGGGCTGTTCAGGGTTGCTGGAGGTATGGACATACTCTCAACAGTTTCGTGGTTCTGAAGACATGCATTCTGTTACTGTGTTTTCATACTTGCACATATGTTCATGTGTGTGCAGATTTATCTTTCCCTGAGAACCATTTGTTTGATTTGCATGAAATATATGAAGAACATAGTATAGTATGCCATGGATGGTACCCCACGTTCATAATTTGTAATTTCCATGGTTGTTAATACAAACATGACACCTTCGCAAACTTTTGATATGGATCCAACATTCATAGAATTTAATGTAAAACCATGAATTTTCCTTTACCTGTAGGATACAGGGTAACATATCAGCCATGCAGAGTTAAAGTAAATAGGTTTCTGTGTAATGGCAATAGGTAGTGAACTTTGCAGTGAAACATCTTTGCTTCTGTCTGCCTGAAGATGGCGGCAGTATGTTCCCATAGAATGTTGGTAACTTCCAGTTAGATTACACAGTCTCATAGCACAGAAGGCAACAATATTGTGACATGACGCATGAACGCTGGAAATGTGCAGTCACAAAAGCACCACAGAGACGTCCATTGCTAGTCAGTGGCTGCTAGACATGTCTGCAGCAGCAAACAGGCTTGTGGAAACCAAAGCATTTCTGCAAAATTAACACATCTTTCTATGGAGATGTGGATTCATAGAGACTGACTTGGTATGTGTCAACGAGCAAGCAATAGACATTCTCCATGGTTACCAGAGACTGTATGAGCGACCATGCAGAGAAGAACGCGTTTATTCTTCATTTGTCCTTAGTGATTTGTGAGTCATCACTTGGCATTCGTCACTTGTAAGAGAGTTCAGAATTGAGCATTCGTCTGTGGAGTGTTAACCAGCGGACAGCAGAAGCTGAAGAAGTGACCGATTTGTAAATCAGAACCAAGTCAGTCACAGTAAAAGAGAAGACACTCGTAGTCCAGTAAGGAATGGAGCAAGTCTTAGGGAGTCAGTGATTGTGAGCTGTTATAATTTATTGTAATCAAGAGTGATTGTAAGAGAAGGTGTTAATCAATCCAATCTTCCAATCCAGAACCTGTTGTTAGTCATGGAACCCTGGACATGTGACAATGTTAATGCTTAAAATTGTCATGTATGAGAATGACTTTCACTTGTATTGTGTTTTAGGGTCTTCCAAGGTACGGCGTATGAAGATGAGCTTTGATGCTGGTTGCCTGACCTTGCCAACTGCTCTTGAATACCGAGACCCTCATGTGATAGCCGGTGCCCTCAAATCATACCTGAGGGAACTGCCAGAACCCCTCATGACACATGCCTTGTATGATGAGTGGGTAACAGCAGCAAGGTGGGAAATGGCATGTTAGGTGAAAGTTTTGAGTTTTGGTGAGGGCGTTATGTAGAGTATATCTGTATGTATGACAGAGAAAGTAGAGCCAGGATATTAGTCAGTATAGTGACTGGCTATGGGCTGGATGACTGAGGGGTCAGAGTTTGAGTCCCAGTAGGGTCAAGAATTTTCTCCATGTCATCCAGACTGGCTCTGGGGTCCACCCAACTCCCATCTAATGGGTACCATGGGCTCTTTCCCTGGGTGGTAAAGCGGCTGGAGCGTAAGGCTGACCACTCACCTCCAGCTAGTGCTGAGGTCAAGAAAATGTGGATCTATACATCCACTCCCCCATATGCCTTCATGTCATAGTGCTGAATTAGCTAAGCACAGTAACAACTTTACCTTTATCTTATGACAGAGAAAGTAGGGTTAATGATGAACATTATGTGATGGGAAACTTAATGCTGAGGTCAAGAAAATGTGGATTTATATGTGCACTCCCCCATACGCCTTCATGGTGTAGTGCTTAATTAACTGAGCACAGGGATAACTTTACCTTGATTTGTAAACTCGGTAATGAACCTTAAGATTGTATAAAAGTAGGGACTATCTTGACCAACTCAGCAAATTGTCATTCGCTCAAGGAAGTTGGCTGATAGGTTGATTTGTTCATGTTGGCACATTTATATTTCAGGTGGGACTGTATTGTTATGCTCACATGTCTTTAGACATATTGTAATATAATGTACCTATTAAATCAACAGTGCTATCAAGTATCATTGAGTGATGAGTTCCTGGGTTTGATTTACATTTTTATTTATTTATGTTTATTAGAAAGGAAGTTATTTTGCCAAAATTAGATGAACTATCCTGGTGTCAGTAGACACAGGAAAAATCATGAAAACTGCAGTCACATTAACCTGCCTTGAGGCCAAGATTTGAACCCAGAACCTCCCAGTGCTATCCATTCAGTCATGACATTTGATTTATCCTTTGATGTTATGTAACCTAAGCCTCAGAACAGAATTATTGACACTCTTAACTGCTGAAGCTTCTGTGTTGCTTTTATTTGGCAGTCTATGAAAATCTCTTCAGAAAAATGAAATAACAGTACAAAAATGACACCATTTCATGTTATTTATGAGATGGAATGAACGTTTCAGGTCAGACATGCCATCTCTGTAATTTAAGTATGATTTGTTGCTAGTGTTGTAAACCTTTCCATGGGAGAGTTTGAAGGGGAGGTGTCAGGTCCGTGGCCTGTGAGAAGATACTTCTCTAGTCAGTACATGGTACTTGCTTATAGAACGTAATACTAATAAAATTGTCTGATGTTTTTAGAATTCAGTCATCCAGTGAAGCTCGTCAACAGGCACTGAAACTGGTCGTTGATAAATTACCAGAGGCAAATTTTGACAACTTACGGTACCTGATAAAGTTCCTCTCTGCACTGTCTCGTAACCAGGAAGTGAACAAAATGACACCTCAGAACATTGCCATTGTCATCGCACCAAATTTGATATGGAGCCAAGCTGACGAGAGTACTACAATGGGGTGAGCATGCTACAAACACTTGCAGTCCATCTCTAGACGGGTTCATATAAATTAGTTGCAATAACCATGGACATTTGTTGATATTGTTGCCACCCTCCCAGCGTTGATCACAAGTAATTTTTCTGTTCACATGACACCTCTGTTGTTGAGATAACGGCAGATGTAGTTAGTACAGCACAGAAGAATATTTATTTCATTGTTTTTCTACATTGCCAACATTTAGGGAGGGTATATAATGTTCTCTTTCAAGAAACAGTTACTTTTTGGTTGTTCAATGTAATGCGAAATTAGGGTATTGCAATCTTGCACCTTGAATTTTTATTTAGATGTTTGTATTTATCATTTGAAGGATGGGTTATGTTCATCAGTTTAACGTTTCCCTACATTTTATGTTCAGTTTCATTGCTTCCATGTCATTGAGTGCAGTGTTAAATTTTCTCCATTTAAGATTTCCTCAATTCAGTGTTCAAATATACAGCTGCCTGAGAAATCGTAAACAGGGCTTAACTGTATTCTGGAGGTGATCTATGAAGACTGCAGTTTGGAGTCTGGCTATTCTGATGGGTTCCGTGTGGTTACCTGCAGTTCATCAGGCAGATGCTTTGATGGTGCTTTTTTTTCTTTCTTTTAATTCGCTAGTGGGGGATGGAGTCCAGCTGGGTCCATTCGGCACAGCGGCCACTGATTGGCCTATTGTACCTGCCCTGGGTGATTATGATGATGGAGAATTTGGTGGAATGATGATTGGCAGGAGAAACCGAAGTACTCGAAGAAAACCTGCCCCAGTGCCACTTTGTCCACCACAAATCCCACTTGACCAGACCCGGGATCGAACCTGGCCTGTTGCGGCGGGAAGCCAGCGACTAACCGCTTGTGCTATGGCGCGGCCTTCAGTGGTGCTTTGATGTGGGCCACAGTCACGTTTCATGTTCAGTTCATTATTCATAAACTGTCCTTCTGTTTGACACTATGTTACCGGGGCAGTTAATAATGCATCATTAAGTAAAGGATGAACCAATTACGGGTTTTGTTGGTCCACTGTTCGCACCAAGAGATCCATATTTCTCAGTAGCAGGGCTATAATGGCATCAAAATCCATGTTTTCTAGCTAAAAGAGTACAGTTGTGGTGCATCATTTTATAACATGTTTCTGTTTTTAATTTTTAATGTTATTAGGCCTGCATATGTTTTGTGTTTAATGAAAGAACAGGTAACTTGAAGTTTGATGAGTGTTAACAGTTGCTGCAGTACCACTAATATCCAACTTTCCACAGGGCTTTGGTCTTCCATTCTCAGTATTTTTCATGAAGGTAACCTCTGTGGATTGCAGGGAGTTGGCAAGAATAAAGTGTGATCAGTACACAAGGAAATGCAGTAGGTTAATGTTAACACTAACAGTACTGGTCATGTGCACCCAGTAATAAGCTCAAACTCTGCTTTCAGGATGAACATGAGTTCAGCAAACACGTACAGCTCTATCGTAGACAGTTTGGTGAATAATGCAGAATTGTTTTTCCCTGGTGGTGAGTGTAAATTGTGTTTAGTTGTGATTGAAATGAGGTTGTGTGGAATAAAAAGATTTACTAGAATAATCACTTACAGAAACTCCAGTGAAATGAGAAACCAGTTTCTATTTCTTTTTTTATTTCTCCTCCCCCCCCCCTCTTGCAAGCGCAGGTATGCGCACACATATCTGTCCATCTTCAGTTCTTCTCTCCCGTTTCTGTTTCCTTATTTGTGTGTGTGTGTGCGCAAGTGAGAGGGGGTTCAGCAGAACGACCAGAAGCTCATGATGCATAAATATTTTGAATTAGCGCATGGTGTTTGTTGACATTTATTGTGGAGCTGAAATTGAATTATTAAATTCATAAATGATGAAATTAGTTATTGTCGATTTAACGTTTGACAATTTCCCACCTGGCTCGTGTATGTTCAACTTCATTTACCCAAGCCTGGCTTTATAACATGCAGTTCTGACTGATGATAAGCTAGCAAACTGATTTTTGTAAGCTTCTGGCCATATGCTGAAATTCAGAAATGTGAAATAACTGTTAAGTAAATAATGTATGAATTTTTTTTTTACCCCCAGACATTGAGTTCTTTCAAACTTTTTCTCATGAAACAACATTAATAAACGGAATGACCACAAGTATTGGATCAGTTAGTGGATTTCAACCTCATGAATGGACAAGCAGCTCTCCTTCTGAGAAAATGGCAACCAGTGGCCATACCAGAGGAAGTAGCGGTGATGGTCAACTGATCAATCTTGGAGAACCTGACATGAAAAGAACACAGTCAAACAGTAGTCTTTCAGATCACAGCAGGTGCAGTATCAATTTATTTCTCTACAAGTTACACAGAAGCAGAGAGTACCGCAGTGTAGAATACTGCTCGACTTCAGGCATTACTAAGATATGTAACTATTTATTTGTAACATGGTATTTATATTCTACAACATGCAGTTGAAAATCATTTTATTTCTCTGTTTAGTGTAATGTCACTATTATTTACCATATTTACTTGAATATAAGATGATTTTTCTTTTGCTTAGGAGTCTGAAAAGACAAGGATCATCTTCCGTTTGCATACGTAGAAAATGCGAAGCACTAGTCAATATGGTTATGTTAACAGTAGTATTTCACAGGGATTGTTTTTAGGGTGGGTAATTTGCCTGTTTCATAGCACTTTATATCTCTCGGCTCAATGTCAAGGAAATGTGTTTGCCATTATGTAGGATTTGAGGTTCTCACAGTGGTAGTTATGAAGAGTACTATCTTCTGAAATATAATGTCATGTGGTCCATTAAAAGGCAACCGATGTTCCAGAGGAACATGTTGCCTCCATCCTCGGGTTCGATGAATGAGCCAACCAAGAAACTGGCATGAAAGCAAGTGACAAGCAGACTGAAAATTATGGAAATAGGGGATGGTGTAAAGTGCATCTTGTGTACAGTTTTCCTTTATTTCCAAAAGCAGATTGTTTTGTTTCCTTACTTGTTTTGTCATTATTTAGTTTCAGTGTTTTTGCTTTGATGTTGAGTTGGAAGTCGCAGAGTATCAGACTAGTTTTCCGTCATTGTAGACAGACACTCCCCGTACATTCTGATTTCTAAAATTTCCACTTTCAGTCCTCCACATGGGAGCCCTAAACCAGCTGCCCGCAGAAAGAACAAGCCAGCTCCTGTCCCCCCTGCTACTGGTGCATCACCGAAGGAGCCACCACCTCCGCCATCAGGCTCTACTCCTGAAAAACCTGAGAAACCTCCTCGGCCAGCTGTAGGTCCAGTGTCATCAACATTGCCTCGACCCAGCAAGAAAAACTCCGGAGAATATGACGTGAGAACAGCAGTTTCAGGCCCTGTTGAAAATGTATCACCCATGGCAACAGAAAGGAATCAGAAATCCAGTGATAGCAGTATTTCTTCTGGAATGAGGAAACAAAGCACAGATGGTTTAGAACATCAACAGAATTGCATGGTATCATCTTCCATGCATAGAAGACTCAGCAGTGGGGGAGGAGAAAAAGTGTGTACAGAAAAATCTGTGGAAGGAAATGAATCTGTATCCCCAATAGCAGAGTCACAAATGGCTCCTTCCGCCACTGCTGTTGGAACCACTACTATAGCCATCACATCTGGATGTACTGGAAAGGTGTCTGGTGTGACAGAAAGCCTCCAGCAAAAGAATATAGCACATCCTTCTATAGGTAGCTCTAGCGCATTAGAAAAGAAACACCCACAAAGGCCAATTCCTGTTGCTGCCCCTAGAAGCACAGTGAATATTAATGCTAGCAATGCGACTGTCTCTAACAGGGAAGTTCAGAATCAGTCTTCCGAGAATAAAACTTCAGAAAATGTATGTTCAGCATCTTCTAGAGTAAGCAGTGAGTCAACAAAGGATGTAGACGCTTTGGGAGGGCATGACTCCGTAGTACTGAGAAGGCCTTTACACTCGGAGAGTGGAGACCGTTCAAATAAACCAGCTGTGCCTGAACGACCAGCTATTCTTCTTCGACCTCATAATTCATTCCGTGGTTCCAGACACTCTGCTGATTCAGATACTTCTAGCGATAAACATAATACAGATGTGAGTATAAAGATATATTTTTACTTTGGTGTTTTATGGATGTTGGTTGATGTAGTTAGCACTATGCTTCTGCTATGTTTAACAGTTTAAGGTGGCTCATGAGTACACTCACTGATCACATGGTAGTAACAAGTTAGTGAGACTAAAATATCAGCTGAATCATGCTATATACAGTCCTGATGTTACACTCAGGGACTGAAAATTATGCATCAGGTCTTGGATCTTAATGATGTGTAACTGTTACTTGTTAGGATGGAAGGGAATGGTTTTAGCCTGTAATACAAGAAGGGTTACTTAATTACTACAGAGCTAAGATAGCGCAGTCAGAGTTTGAGTCCCTGTAGGGCCAAGGATTTTCTCTACTCCGCGTTGTCCAGACTGGCTCTGGGACCCACCCAGCTTTCTTTGCAATGAGTACTGGCCACTCTCTAACTAGTGCCAAGGTCAAGAAAGCATGGGTCTGTACATCCACTCCCCTATTTGTCTTCATGGCGTAGTGCTTAATTAGTGAAGCACAGGGACATCTTTACTTTATTTTAATACTTAATTACTATAGAAATGTTGTTGTCATTTGTTCTGTAGAGGGGCATGTGGTAGCATAGTTGGTTGAGGCACTACGCTACAAGCTGGAAGGTCGTAGGTTCGAGTCCCGATGAGGTGAATTATTTTTTCAATTGACCTGATCCTTCCAGCTGCACTATGGCCCTGGGGTTGACTCAGCCTTTGACGGAAATGAGTACCAGGAATCTTCCTGGGGGGGTAAATGGCGGCCAGTGCGTAAGGCTGACAACCTTACTGCCATCTGTGAGCCGATTGTCTGGACAAAATGTGGGAGCCTTGATGTCTCACAACCCTATGGGCCTCCTGCTACAGGGATAGCTTTACCTTACCTTTTTTTGTTCTGTAAACATTGAGAAACTAGTATCAGAAGTTAACTTTTAGGGACAGTGTAGTGAAATTGAAGTGGGTTTTTATATCATTCAATGCTGAGTTGTTTATATGCAAACTTGGATTACAGTAAATTTCAATTTTTACCTGAAATTCATATCTGGGTCACCTTAATGTATTCTAACCCAACTTTTGTAGTGTTGTAACACTTACCATGGGTTTAGGGACAGTAGTGTAAGCGGTGTTGAACTAAACAGCTTGCGCTTTTTGAAGGTTATGTGTATGCTGCATATCCTTCTGTGCAAAGTAGGTACATTCCATTCTGAGAGATTCCTTTACCAGCACCTTTTTGGGCTGCCTGTTCATATGATTTTTTAATACGTAGACGTGCATTTTATTTAGGTTTCTTGTATCTTGATATTTCAGGCAAGCTTTCAGAAGAAACCTCAGTTTCCTAAGAGAACACACATCCAGTTCCCAGAGACTTATCACGCTCATTTTAAGCAGTGCAGATAATATTCGCTAGAAATTTTGAAAGCTTATTGTTTGGTGCTCTGGAGTTATTGATATTAATAGCCAGCTTTAAAATTATTAATAAAGACTTCTGTTTATAAATAAGTAATTTTCAACCCTGGAACAATGGAATAAGAATTATTACATACAGTATATTTGTGTTGTTTAGAATAGGCTAGGTTTTCGTGTTCTTAGATTTCTCCATTTGAAAAACATTTCATTTTTAAATGGAATACACTCCTAAAGATAATCTCTGCAAATTAACTTTACAGTTTAGGCTTTGAGGTTATCGTGTTATGATAGGTCTTTGTATGAGGTAAGCATTTTATGTGCTTTACACCCAAATCGGACTCTCCTTTTGGTTTCTTCAGATGTAACCATTTACAAGTGTGAGAAAAGTTTGAAGTTCAAAACCATGAAGTTTGAATTCTGTAACTTGGATTTTCACACATACCTCAAAAATAATTTAAGCCAGTGAGATTCATAGGCCCACTTTAGTGTCGAGCAGCATTAGTGTAGTGAAGACTGTTACTTTACCATCAGTGAGAAATTTAATGCATTAATTTTATGACTATATATACCAGGTATGCCACACTTTGGATGTGTGAAGAGTACAGTGGGTGCTGTAATAAGAGTACCAAAATTGCGGAATGATATTCATAATATCTGATAGGAATTAGCCATGTAAGAGTGACCTGACTTCATGCTCATCACGAAGTGCAGGGCTAACCACTGAAAGGGTTCGTTATAGCTTAGGTGCTTATAAAAATATATTTTTTCCTGTGTAACTATACCAGTATAAGTATGTGCTCTGCATGGATCAGGCCTTTGTAACACAAACACACAAAAATTATACCGGTCAGTTTCAAAATTATTTATTTAAATTAAATTTTGCAATGTCAAATGTGTCTGAAAACAGTTACTAATGGTTTGATGGATTATATTGTTGTTATGTATGATCTGGAGTCATACTAATTGCGTACTTTTCAAAGTTATCTGTTGGATGTCACATAAAATCGGTTGAAAAATTAACGCAGAATATTTAGTAATGACTTTTTCTCAAATTTTATCTTGACTGTCGTGTCTTTATAGGGGAGGACAGCATTATCACATGTTCTGGGGAATTGAAGGATGTATAAGACCAACTGATGAGACCCTTGTGGCCATGTATCAGCAGTTGAATGTATTTTAATAGCTTTGAGAACTTCTATCAAACTGGATTTACTTCTTAGGTTTTTTTTTAGTGTTTTCTGCTGTTAGTGGTATGATGTTTTAACAACACGCCACTGTGTCCCTTCTCTTACTCAGTGATTCACAGTTTAAGCGGCCCCTTAATATCGGTTTTATCAGCATCTTAGAAAAAAATTGGGACATGACACTGTAGAAAGAGGAAAAGCATAATTAGAGATGTTTGTATGCTCGGTTGCAGTCCGAGCGCCCCCTGCTGGAACGCACCCACATGTACTGTGTAGACAAACAGCAGGTGGCAATTATTCAAGTTGGGGGAGAGAAGGAGAAGATGGTTGCAGTTCCTATCAACAACAATAACAATAATGAGCCTGTGTTACAGAGGAGCCCTTCCATGGGGGGTCGACCCCACTCCGTGTCCCTCTCAGGTAACGTACCCCCTTCACTCGACTGCATGTGTGTTCTCATTGCATGCACTCTGTACCACAACTAACGATTGTGCTGGTGAATGTGTACATCTGCTTGGAGCACAACACAACATGCTTTTGTCATCCTGCCTGTGTCAAGAAGTGACAGAAGAAATATATGGTAAAAGGTTATTATTGACTCTGGATTTCATGTGTCGTGTTTATATCTGACTGCAAGGCAACGTCAGATATAAAGGAAGCACCCGCCTTCACCCAAGAAGAATTTAAGAAAAAATAATTTCATTACTGGACCAGATATAATTGTTTGGTACACTTCTGTGGCACAAACATGACTTCCCCCACCAAACTCTTCATAATGACCCATTTTATGTTCACAGAATGTTTTTCTGTTGCACCATGCACTTAGTAACTGTTCTTTGTTATTACTTCACCATTTTACATTGGCTATACACAAGTTTCAGTCTTTTAAGGATACATATTAAGCCTTAGCCTTTTGAGTCCAGTGGTTAATATATGTACCACCTGCTTTAGTGCACTAAAATTCTGCATTCTGCCCACAGAGTGTATCTGTGTGTTCCATATGGTTCTTACAATAAACAGAGACTGTTTCTCTAGACAGCATTAACTGGTTTGTTTCTTAGAGCACAGGTGAATGTGTTTCCTATGAGGTAGGGACTGAATTTATATATATTTGAAAACTTTCGGTATCAGAAGGATTAATTTAAAATAGGCAAGAATGCAATGTGTGGGAGCAAAGTAACTGCATTATCCGATAATGCATAGAGGATTCTTTGTCCATGTATTAGTGTGACCTGGTGCTGTGGAGCTAGTAGGTGTTGGAGAGAAGGTATACATACTTATCTCTCCAGCAGACAGCTCTGGTAACTCCTCTCACCCTGCCACCTCTATTGAGTTTCAAGTTCTCGACGTGGACTCCGTTATTATGTCCGTCTCATTATTGCAGAGAGTCCTATAGCTATTTATTTTCTGTTACACAAGTCTTGACAAGATTTGTGATGGAAAATGAACTACTTTTGTCCGACACTCGTACGTGTTGCAGAAGTGGAATGTGGAGAAGATTTACTTTGAAATAAGCTACTGTCTCTTCAGAATTCTTACATAGTTCTCATTTGTGGTCATCTTTTTCATTTATATTTTATAGCCTCTGTAGTTGAAACAGCGTCATTAAATAATATAAGAAGCAGTCATCTTAACTGTGCAGTTTGATATTATTTGAACAAGTATATTATTGACTCAGCATTAGAATTGACTTTCTTTGTTCATTAACCGTGTTGTGAATGTTACAGCATTTTGTATTGATTCACAGACAAGGGACAGTGCCTTGAAAAGCCAGAGAGACCACCGAAACCCGAAAATGCAAATTCCTGTGTTGAAAGAGGGCAACGCCAGTCTAGTCATTCCCGGACCATGTCAGAAGGGAACATTTTCAACTTCGACAAAGATAAATCGGGTAACTGTTTCTACATATATATATTAACATTGTTTTGTAAACTATCGAAATAATTCTCTTTGACTTGTGGAAAGGAAGACAGTAGAGTATTGACAAGGACTCTAAAACCTGAAAGTTCAAGATTACAGAAGTTATGGGTGATATTTATTTGTAGAGCATGAAACTCTGAGCCAGAAGTGATGGAAAGATGGGAAGCTCTGAGCCAGAAGTGATGGAAAGATGGGAAGCTCTGAGCCAGAAGTGATGGAAAGATGGGAAGCTCTGAGCCAGAAGTGATGGAAAGATGAGAAAGTGGAGTTACAGTGGAGGCAAAATGAGATGAACCAAGCAGATTATGTCTGTCACATTACTGCACAGTCCTGTAGCTATTTATTTTTTGTTACACAGGTCTTGAAAGATTTGTGTTGGAAAATGAACTACTTGTGTCAGACACTCTTGTAAATGTTACAGAACTGGAATGCGGAGACTTGACATGCCAGTAACAGCCTAGACTCGAAGCAGAGATGTGCTCAGTTTGAATTAAGAAGAAATTTATATGTTTATAACAGAGGGCAGAATTACAGGAGACAGGAGAAACAGTTGATTCTGTTAGATGGAGGTGGCATTTTGTGTAACATTTTGATTTACCCATTAGGGGGTGATTGCAAAAGATCAGTGTCCAGTATAAATCTGTTGGAGAATAATGTTTAATAAAAACTTCCCTGATGTTGATTACCTTGTGTTGTGATAATGCGATAATTCGGAGGCATTGATAGATTTTTCGTAATTTTCATTCATCTCTCCAAAAAAATGCCATGATAGTATTTTCAGATAGGTTATAACTCCCTCCTCTTCTGTAATCCTTAATCCTTTCATGAAGTTGTTTGCATCTTATTTAGTGCCATATAGCCTCAGCAATTTAAATAGCATTGTTAAATAACTAAAGAATTGTTCATATTATTACACAGAAAACTGGGTGTCCTAAAAGTCACTTTAGTGGGACAGTGAAGTGTTTTACTGGATTATTTTGACTTTTGTTCAGATTTTTATTTGTAACAGGTGTTTACACTGTTGTGGCTCTAGCACGTCTGTAAATAAAATAGTTCTTCCTTGGAACGTGAGTATAATCTTGGTAAAGCAACTTCTGTGACATGCTATACTAATTTTAAGAGATCTAGGTCAGAAGATTTATACCAAGTATGCACATAATTTATTTTTATGGTGAGTACATAAAGTTTTCAATTCTTTTACGGCTAGCATTACATGGATATTTTCAGATTGAAATGAATTTATCATGGTGTTGATTGTTTCTTGTTTGAAGGTATGAGGCCACAACCATCTCAGACCTCACCACAGGGCAGTGGCAATTCACCAGGTTCTCCCAGACACCCCAGTCGTCCTCCGCGGCCACAGCCTCCCCCTCCTCCACCACCGGGCAAGTGTAAGCAGGAGCGTTTATGGGAGAGTACAGATCTTTGATAAGAAGAGTTGTGCACATCTCACCAGACGAGTAATATATTTAAGGCAGCATTGTAGCACTAATAAGGGATAAGCATGTAACACATTTAGGACAATATTGCTTGACAAGCTTTGTTTCTACCACTGGGAATGATAAGTGGTATAAATATAATGACTGAAAGTGCCTCTGTCTTTTAAAGTTTCAGGTGCTGTTGTATGAATATTTAATTATCTCTTGAAATCAGATTTAATCTACAGCCTAAGAACTTTTTTCACATTGCAAGTTTTTCAATATATAATGAAGCACTTGTTACAGTGATTTCACATATAGTTGTGGAGACTGAATAGATAAAACAGTTTAGGTATATTAGGATGGATCTGTGAATTGAGCGTGAAAAATTGAAAATTTGGAATACCAGGAATTCCAGTTCTTTACAGAAGTTTTCTCTGGTATTTCATTGTAATCTGTTAAAGCTTGTTCCTCTGTTTTAAGATCTCCAGTGATATAAAATGTTTTGTTTCTTGTTATGGAAAATTGAGATGCATTTATTATGTTCAGGTGCTGTGTGTTGAGAAAACTCTTTATTTTCTTGTTCGTGTTCTGCACTTCTGTCTTTCTCTTGATTACTTTTTCTGTGTTTGGGGTGTTAGCACAGTTGAAAGTTGCAGAACTTCATATATTAGATTCTTCATGCCTGGCTGAATGTAAGAGTTTGAAAACTGCAGAATGGATTTTCATGAAAATTGATATTGGGGAGTTAAAAAAAAAGATTATCATATCACCCAGACTTTGCTTAAAATTGGACAAGATGAAATATGTGGGTTCCTGTGCTTATCTCGAGCATACCTCACCCTTTCACAGATGGACTCGACAAAAACTGTGGGGGAAAGTGAAATATATTTTATACCCAGCACAGTTTTCAAGGTAGTTGAACAGAAGGAATTGAACACACCAGAAATGTTAATCATGCATTTCCTAAATTGTCTATTACTATGTTAAATACTTTATATTGTATACTGCCGTAAAGTCTGCACACAAAACCATGTCATATTTGAACTTTCCAGCATTAGTTTATTAAACATTCAAATCTTCAGCCTGGGAATTCTCGACAGCACAAATAATTATTGTTATATGTGTAAGTGCTGCTTACATACTTTTTATATAACAGCGTAAAACGTGATAGATACTGTATTTTGTATTGTCATTTGATGTTAGTTAAAATGCTTTATTAACCAATAAAGAAGAAACAGAAGATGTTCATTTCAAGTCAGTATGTTTTATATACAGTTATGTCTAGAAGATAAGAATGTTATATGTATAAATGATTTTTATCATGATAGTTCTGTAAATAAAATTTGAGCAATAATAGGGAATTCAGCATTTAACTACCTTAATATTATTGTATGATTGTGACTGAAGGTAAAAAAAGGAATGCATCTACTTGTTGATGTAATTCATAGATGTAAAAATGAAGTGAGAAGGTGAAATATAATGAAGGTGGTGACATTTTAAGATGCTATATGCATCTTCTTTTCAGAGAGAAAAAAGAAGAAGATATTTTTGCAGCTCCTGAAATTCCAATGTACTGACTCAAAAAGAATCCTATGTTATCCATATGTTACTTTGTGTTTTGAAAATTCTGCCTTGTTCCCTAACATCCTCAACCTTCTTTTTACTTATTTGTTTTGACAGAGAGAAATTTTCTGACATAACATTTCAAATTTTGTGATTTGCAGATTTCAGAATGTCTGTTTTTGTGTTTGGAGGAAATGTGTGAGCAAGAAATAAAGGGTTGGTTGGAGAGTATGTATTTCCAAAGCACTTGGATATGATATTGGACCTGTTTATTTTTATTGTTATTTTGTATAGAGAAAATCCCTGTTTAAGATTTCTTTGGTGAACAGTGTTTATGAACGCTTAAACTGAGAGAAATCTTGAATGGAGGTAGTTAGTACTGGCACTCCAAACTTGAGGTCACTGAAATTGAACGTTAAGTGAGGGAAGACCTTAAATAGAGAATGATTAAGCACATTTTCACTGTATATTGTTTCAAACCTGTAATGGTTCTCTCTCATTTTGTTTACTTTGCCTTTAGTCTTTTTTTTCATCCCTGGTTTTCTTTCCATCAAGTGAGCAGATCTCCAATTTCTTCCCTCCTTTTCATTAAGATTCATTAAACTCTTAATTGTGCTTGGTCGTATATAGAGGAACCTCTGCAGAACAGAGCTGACAGCAATGAAATTGCCCCATTACCTCCAATTCCTGCAGTCTAGTGTTTGGTGCTTCATCTGTTACACTGATGCCACAAATTACTGTGTCGTCACTGTACTTAATGTGAGGGAATTGTTGACCACCAGTTAGTGGAAGGCAAGGTTATGTTCGTGTACCCGTATGGATGTATTGCACACCTTTCCAGTGCTTTGGCCACAATTTCCTTATTGCCAGGTCGGTTAAATTACTGCTGGACATGAATTTGATTGGTTAGTTGGTTAATCATTTATGATATTTGAAGTTCAGCATGTAGTTTGGTAGGTAGGTAATATTTCCCTGATTGCCATTTTACCATCTCTCTTGTATGAATGTGAAGTATTGTCTTTTACCATGAAGAAAGAACCTGAATTGCTAGTATCAGAGAAAGTGCTGCAAGAAGTATCTGTACCTTTGAAAAAGGAAGATTTTATGATTAAAGTGAAGTTTGCATGTGCTTAATTAATTAAGCAATATGCCATAGGACATAGGGGAGCGGGGTAGGATCAACATTCCTGAACTTGGCATTAGGTGGAGTGAGTGGTCAGTTTCACACCATGACCCCCCCCAAGGAATTTGCTCCTGGTATCCATTGGATAGCAGGCTGTGTGTCCTCCAGGATCAGTTTTGATGCTGCAGAGAAGAGAAAAATCTTACCCTGGCAGGAATTGAACATGGGCCATCCAAGCCTGTAGTGGAAGATTTTATAAGAAGAAATTTCATGATTAATAGAATCCACCTGACATGGTATTGTAACGGAGGACAGTATCATGAGAAACAGAAGTGTATAAAGATGTTTTGGAAGCTTTGCATTTGAAAGAACAAGGAAATAGGAGAAGAAAATAAAATTGATCACAAAATGAATGTAGGTATGTGAGGGTGTATACTGGGTTGAACTGTTCAGGATTGGGTCTAGTGGTGTATGGTATTACAATATTATAGACACGTATTAAAGATAAGCAGCGGCTTGCACACATGGAGCCTACACAGAATAATACCTGAACAGTGCTGGAAACAAGAAGTAGCCGCTGCAGCACTATAGACATAGGGCGGGTACCCCTGAGAATTTTAAAATTTGAAAACATTTTAAAGAAATTTTTAAATTTGAATTGAAGATTTTAAAAGTGACAATTTCTTTAAAATCAAATTGATGTGTGTAGGTTAACAAAAATTTTGTACATATACACAGCGGGGAGGATTCTGATATATTGAAACCTGTTAGCAATGGAGAAGTGAACAATTGGGAAGACTGGTGTTTTTTAAATTTTAAACTACGTGCAGTGTAGCAGCTACGTGAGAGTATACACCTGCTGATGGCCATTTACGGCCGAAACGTGGTGTAGAAGAAAGGAAGATGAAAGAACTACAATAAATTGTTGCACTTAGGACGGAGTTTGTGTCATATGTTGTGTATGGTATTATTTTTGGGATTGGAACTCCAGATTCTGTTTATTAGTTAGATAAGTAGTTGATAAGAATCACATTTTTTATTACTATGTATATTCTCAAAAAGTTTTCTTCTAGTGCGTGAAGAGTTCTGTCATACGGAATATGCTGTGTGATCTGTAGAGAGTCAACTGACATTTTGAGTAAGATTTCAACTCCATATTCAGGAGAGAAGTAGGCAGCAAGTTTTCTGTAGGTGTAATGCTGTAGATGATGGGTTTGAGTCTCAGCCTGGACATCTGCTGTCATGTTCGAGTGTTTTCATGGCTTTCCACAATCCCTCCAGACAAATGCCAGGATGGTTCCATGATTAAGCCACAATTATTTTCCTTCCAATTCATCTGTTTTACTACTAAACTATATAGCCTTGCTACTGACAGTATTATTAAATAACCCACGCAGAAAAGATTTGTTGCTAAGGAGGTGCCCAGGTGGCCATGGGCAGTGGCTTCTGCATTGTCATGCCACTCAGAATACGCTGATTTGTAAAAACTAGTGATATAGCACAATTTTAGCAAAGCCTGTTCGTCATAATAGAAGTATCAAGTTTAGTAACAGTTTGGTTGCAAGGTGGCTGTATTGGTCATTTTGCAGTCCCCTCATCCCTCCGCTAGCACCCACCGTAGTAAGCAAAATCCGTAATCCTCCAGTTCTGTTTTCTCATTGAGGTGCCATGCCTGTATGATGATAATTCAATTGTAGCAATCAAATGGAAAACATTACCTCAATAATTATGTTTAAAATGCAATTTTTCTGTCATAACAGGGAGCCAGGATAGTGTAGTCAGTATAGCAACAGGCTATGGGCTGGATAACTGAGACGTCGGAGTTTGAGTCCTGGTAGGGTCAAGAATTTTCTCTTCTGCACGTTGTCCAGACCGAGTCTGGGGCCCACCCAGTCTCCTATCCAATGGGGACTGGAGGGTCAATCCCCAGGGCTGGGGTGTGAAACTGACCACACACCTTGAACTAATGCCAGAGTCAAGAAAAATGGCCATAGAGTGACTGTAGACAGGGTTTGGACTGACGACAGGATTTATGGGATTCTTTGATACAGCGCATGACTGCACTTTATAATTTAGTATTATGCACAGACAATAGTGTCCGTCACGTCTTCACTAGTCGTTGCTTGGTAGCGGCTTTGAACAGCGGACATTCCTCTTCTTCTGCATTCCCTGAATGTCCCCAGCCTCAGCTACCAGCTTCTAACAGCAACAGCTCACAACGACTGTACTGCAGTAGCCTTCTAACTCACTCACTCACTGACACAAACCACACAGAAAACATCATTNAGCTACCAGCTTCTAACAGCAACAGCTCACAACGACTGTACTGCAGCAGTCCTCTAACTCAATCACTCACTCACTGACACAAACCACACAGAAAACATCATTCCTTTGTTACTGTGCAATTGTTGCGTTTGTGTATGTTGGGGTGCCCACGTAATAGCTACTCAGCCTTTGCCTAGCAGTGGCTGTTGTATAGTTGCTTATTTCGCGGTCGTTTCCTACCATGCCACAATATAGAGACTGGAGGAAGAAATATGAATTATTAATCACACAGTTCCTTCCCTGGAAGTTTTGTGTCATAGTTTTGACCAATTGCCATACTTTGTTTATGATCTATCTCCCTACCATATATCACATTAGTAACTGTAATGATTAATTCTTTATAGATATAAAACAGAAGTAAATATTTCGCATTCTACAAGAAATGACTTGATAGAAAGAGACGTATAGTGTTTGTCTTTTCCTGTATACAATTTCAGGACTGTGTATGATGTGTAGAGATTGTGCCATCTCCATCAAAGAAGTTCCCATGGCACTCGTGTTGTTGGCGATAGTACCAAAGTGGCACGAGTGGGATAATCTGCCGTGTCATGATTAAAATTAGAATATACAAAACCATAATTTTGCCTGTGGTTCTGTATGGGTGTGAAACTGGGTCTCTGATATTAAGGGTGGAACACAGCCTGAGGGTGTTTGAGAACAGGGTGTTGAGGAGAATATTTGGACCGAAGAGAGATGAAGTGACAGGAGGTTGGAGAGAACTGCATAATGAGGAGCTTCATAACTTGTACTTTTCTCCAAGTATAATTAGAATGATAAAGTCAAGGAGGATGAGGTGGGCATGGCATGTAGCACGAAAGGGGGAGAAGAGGAATAAATATATATATGATATTGGTGGGAAAATCAGAAAGAAAGAGACCACTGGGAAGACCAAGGCGTAGGTGGGTGGACAGTACTAAAATGGATCTTAGAGAGATAGGATGGGATGGTATGGATTGGATTGATCTGCTCAGAATAGGGACAAGTGGAGGGCTCTTGTGAGCAGGGTAATGAACCTTCGGGTTCCATAAAATGCTGGGAAATTCTTGAGCAGCTGCAGAATTGGCGGCTCCTCCAGAACGGCTCAGCTCCATGAGTAAGTAAGTAAGTAAGTAAGTAAGTTTATTTAGATCATACAGTGCCAAGCGGTAGGGTTGTTGGTGAATATTGCGTTGGAAAGGATGAATAGGTAGCTATCGTGACCCGATTTGACGCACTACCTCGGAAATTTTCTAGATGGAATAAGGAAAACGATGGCAAACATCAGGATAGTCGATATTCTGACCGAAATTCGAACCAGGCACCTCAAAATACAAGTAAGAACCATTACCGCTTGAGCCAACCTGTTTGGCCAATGGTATGATATAAATTCCAAGTTTCATGACGCATTTGGTTACCTGATATGACGTCACTACCTACTTTTCCATAGAAAAAAGAAGTGCGAGACAGGAGATTATCACGGTGGTGAGTATGAAGACTACTACACTGTGCATTGGTGCATTGTATTCTGATAGACCGTTACGCCTCTGAGAAACCTGCTGCTTCCATCTACAGGGCAGAAAACCTGAAAATGGAGGCATCACGTTTCTCCATACTGTACAGTACGAGGATGATGGTAAAATGTTACTATTCTTCCGTGGTTATAAATATTTTCATGATAATGTTATTCATACTTACATGTCTTGTTTACTCAAAAAGACACCATCTTCCCTGAATCCATAATTAGTGTACAGAATTTTCGATGACCCTGGTACGTCACTTCACAGAAACGGATGTGCAGAGTGGCATTCATAGGATGCTTACAGCTGAACCGAACCACAATGAGGACCAACCGACGTCTAATATGACACGCCTTTTAAAAAACTTCGAATCGTTACTGTCATAAGCAAATGCCAAACAAATATTTAATATACTGAGATTACAAATAACATTCGACAATGTTGTAATTCTTACATATATTGTTTATTATACGGAAAAATGAAGTATTTTTGCTTCTTCTGCCTAACTTGTTAAATTTTATATGTGTCTAAGAAATATATAGGATTTATTACACGTCAAAGCATCACTACTCACTTCCACTCGCTGTTTTTGTACTGTTACAGCCACTAGCACTGAATTTGTGAAGAGGTTAGTAAGGAAAATGCTATTTTTAACGTCGTACCGTACTTCAAGGTAAACGAAGCTAGAGCAAGAGGCTTCTATTTTTAATTAAAGTGACAGTAGTAAAAACTAATTAGTCCGAAGGAACTAAAAAGGATTTAATGTAAAAAAATACATCAGCTTTAGATGTTCAAGAAAATTAAAGTAAATTCGAATGAGATATTTCTTGTAATGTAGTATTAAATGCTTACGTGGAACCTCCATTTTAAGCAATTTGTGATTACTAGAACCATTTTTTACGCAAATAGGTTATGTAAGTCCCTTTGTTTCATATTGATCTCAGTGGTATTATAACAGTTATCTCATTTGCTGTGCAAGCAGCTTAATCAGGGGATGTATCAGGAGATCAGGAGAGCGGTGAGTGTACAGACGTTACTGATAATCTAACCGTGTAGAATGATAGACGCAGGAGTATAATTGAATGCACGAACTACGCCATCTCACTGCAAGGTGCTTAGCAAGGAACTGATTTTACTTAAATTGTGTCATGATTTATTTTACATTTAGACGTCCAATAATGAACTGAGTGAAGGTAACAGAAGATTTGTTTTGTCCTACACACGAGGCAACGGATTTAGTAGAGAGAATTTGAAGGTAAATTTATTTTTCATATTGTCTTTAATAATAATTGCTGGCAAATATCACAGAACCAAAACAATAAATGATATAGCTTAACGCAAAGCTGATTTGTTGTATTGAAATAATATTTTCTCTTAAAAACGAAATGTCATTTATTTAAAAATGCATATTCATACAACTGTAGCGAATATAGCTTCAGATAACACGTTTCATCCGCCATTTCTTTCTTCCATATTTAGGCAGGATTATAAAAGTAACAATGTAGGCGTTCTGAATGTCTCTTTGTTGTAAAACCTCGACGTTCATAACTAAGAATATATGTGTTTATACGGATTAAAATATATGCTATAGAGACTTTTAGGAATTTTCCTCGGTAAATGCAAAATTAGCCGATCACGGTGACCGGCTAAGACATGTCCAAGACATGAACTTTCTTCGCTCCCTCGAACGCTGGGATCATGTGTTCGAATCCCATTCGAGGCATGGATGTCTGTGTGCTTTTATTCTGTGTATTGGTAGCGGCCTTGAGACGGGCTGCTCCCCCGTCCAAGGAGTCCTACCATCTGTGTAAAGGATTAAGAAACTGAAAAAGCCGTCAAATTCCAACAGGAGGACTGTAGAGCCATAGATAAATAGACAGACAGCTAGATAGAAATGCAAAATTACACGTGGATTCACTTTATTGTGGTTTCTATCTATCTATCTTTGTTCCTGTTGCTTCCACTTGGAGCATAGGGCATCCGTGAAACTCCACTTCAGTTTCTTAATCTTAGACAGTCGGTTGGACTCCTTGGACTAGGGATCAGCCCGTTACAAGTCCGCTACCCACACACAGGACTATACAAATACAGAATAAACACACACAAACATCGAAGACTTGACTGGGATTTGAACTCACGATCCAGAGTTCGAGTGAAAACATTTAATGCCCTAGATCGTGCGGCCCCTGTCATCGGCTTAGTTAAGATTCATATGATTATTTTATATTTCATACTACAGATAGAACATGACGTAATTAATAGACGAAGTTTCTCACTGTTATCGCTGTCGTGTATAGTAGCGACTTTTGGTGCTGTTTAATGTAGCGGTTCTGAACGTCAACGTGCCCCGAGAGGGTACATGTGTCTTCATAAGGGGATGCGTGAAATAATTTTATGCGTTGCCAAACATAGGTCAACAGCGCTTAAAAAATGCCGTTACTTCTTTTTTGGCTAACTGATGAGCCTAAATGACGTTTGTTTAAAATGAAAAATGTTGTTTAAGAACATGTATAACTAAATGACAGACCCCTGCCTCTAGCAGGAGAGGGTGCCCCACAGTGACAGGGCAGTAACTTTCAAACAAGAAATAATAGCTGGTCATGAGCACCGGACGGGATTCGACAGCAAGACAGACAAAATGGCTGACCGTCAGCTGCAATGTGACTCTGACGTCTGACGCCCCCATACCTATTCATGGCGTGATGTTCAATTGACCACGGGTGCAAATTTACCTTACGTGTACCATATTACTAATATTCTTCAGTATGTAATGCGGGTGTAGTTTTGTATGGGTGTGAAACTTGGTCTCTTACATTAAGGGAGGAACACAGACTGAGGGTGTTTGAGAACAGGGTGTTGAGTGGAATATTTGTACTGAAGACGGAGGAAGTGACAGGAGGTTGGAGAAAATTGCATAATGAGGAGCTTCATGACTTGTACTCTTCTCCAGGTATAATTAGAATGATCAAGTCAAGGAGAATGAGATTGGCAGGGCATGTAGCACGAATGGGGAAGAAGAGGAATGCATGTAGGATTTTGGTGGTAAAGCCAGAAAGAAATAGGCCACTAGGAAGACGTAGATATAGGTGGGAGAATGATATTAAAATGGATCTTAGAGAAATAGGATGGGGTGATATGGAGAGGATTGATGTGGCTCGGGATAGGGACTGTTGGAGGGCTCTTGTGAACACGGTAAAGAGTAGCTAAGCGACTAGCGGCTTGTCAAGAAGGGCTCAGCTCCATGGAGTTAATTCGGATGTGGGTAGTGCTGATACTATATGGAAAGATGCACTGTGCTATATAATCTACAAGAAATACTGGGGATCCTTGACTGGACTCAGGCAAGCAAAGGGACTCATACGAGGACCCTCTACTAAAAGAGCGAAGGAACTGTTGAAGTTAAACAGGAACCAGCTACGATCGGTGATAGGCCTACTTACAGGACACTGTCACCTCAAAGGACACCTCTTCAAATTGGGACTAAGTAAGAGTCCCACTTGTGAGAGGTGTCAAGAAGAAAATGAAACAGCCACACATATCCTGTGTGAATGTGAGGCCTTAGCTTATTTAAGATTGCGCCACTTGGGTCAATATTTTATGGAACCAAGTGACTATTTCGACGTCCCCACGTACAAGATCCTAGGCTTCATTCAAAGTGCAGGATTGCTGAGGGGATAATCACAAGGGGAGGCACAATAGACCACTGTAGGTCGCGGTGCAAGGGCCAAGAAGACCCACCCCTTATACATTCATTCATTCATTCATTCTATATAATCTGGCTACTGACAACATGGTCGCAAAACTCGGAAAAGGGAAAATCACGCTAGATAAACTTGGGGATCTACTTATCCCAGATACAAAAATGACTATAATTTGTTTAAATTCTTCAAGTAGTCAAGTATTGAGTTGTGTGTTTCCAATTTCTTTACCCCTGTAAGTTTAAAATATGTATTTCACTCTTTCTCTGAGTACCAAGCACAAATAATTTGAGAAACATTCATTGACACTTTGTGCTATTAAGGCGAGGGAACAGGACCCCCCCCCCTTTTCCTTAAGGGATGTGTTGTGTGGTAGAATTATGAGATATGATTATCGGCGTGACTCCATTTTGTTTACAGAAACTTTTGTTTGTTTGCCTGTTGCAACAGGACAAAGTTTGCGTCACGAATGAGCACACAATAGATACAGCATTTTAAAATTCTCAGTCTTGTTTTATCCTGCAAAAATGACAGTAAGAATATTATATGTAATAATCCTCCTGTTATCGAAACGAGGGTTCTTTATCTCAGTGCCTTCGTACGTTACGTTATCAGTAGAAGTGTATTAGGATCTATTTTGAACATGCTTACGGTGTCCGTACGCTACTGGCATATTGAAGCACAATTTTATAAGAATTTTCTTCCGTAAGGTTGCCTACACACAGTAAAACGTACCTGGTTCGTGGAGTGGGTGGACTTCATTAAACTCTTATTAATATTTTAAACACTTAAATATGTTAAATATAATTAAACCTCACAGAATTACTGGGTTTCTGGACCTTTTCCATCGTCCGGAGTTCTAGGTAGTAGAAGACACGACGTTTCGGGAACTGGATGTGTTTCCGTCTTCAGGTGAAGTTTCAGTTTCCGAAATGTCGTGTCCTCTATTACCTAAGATTCCGGACGATGGAAAAAGTCCAGAAATCCAGTAATTCTGTGTGTCATCCACCATCGTCAGAACCCGATAGAATCTGCTTATAATGAAACCCCATTTATCCATTGAATTATTTCACGACTACAGGTAAACGGGTAGGAAAGACGAACAGCGAAATTTTAACTCGCTCCGAATGCATGTGAACGCTCCTAAAATAATAACATATCTGCCACTAGATTCACGTTAATGGAGTTTCGTTTGTAGTGCATGCAGAGTTGGAACTTCAGTGAATGTATAGACAGGGCCTAGGTTATCACGTGACGTTTCAATTTACTAGGGAATGGAATTGTAGTCATGTAGATTTTTCTTACGTATTATATTCACGCTTATCTTAGTGATACCAACATCAGTAGGCTGAAACAAGCAGCCTTGCGCATTCAGTGTCCTGGAGTCACGTGTCATCAACTTCGTCCTAAAGTGACAAGTGTCGTTTAGATAATTCTGCACGAACGTAACCAGTGGGCAGTACCGAAGACAACATTGAACTACTGAAGAGCTCTTGGACTTCGAATCAAGTGAGTGTCTCAAATTGCGACATTGTTAAATATGAGGTGAGAATGGTGTAGTTTTTTTACTTTTGCTGAGGTGTACATTGATTAAATACAACATTATCGTTGCTTATTTTATATTGTCTCATAAACATATTGGACAGTATAATTTTTAAGGAAATTATAGGGTAAATCGTACGATAGTGCCGATAGGGTTACGATTATTTTTTTTTATTATAAAACGGGTTATAAACTGCAAAATCTCAAAATGGTTTATTTTTTCAGCACGAAGTAAGTACTTTCTTTTTCAAGTAATTTGTTTGAAGTAACTAATAAAGCGTCAAAAATACATAACCTACAATTATTCTACGTTTTAACAGTATTAAAAAAAAAGATTCATGGCTTATTAATAGCACAAGTCAATTACTGAGGCTGGGTTCCATCATACTATTAATAACACAGGCCAACAGCTGTTTTGGTGCCGGGGTATTTGGAGCTGATTTCATATGAATTTGATGCCCTGAATTCAAATATGGCATTAGTTTTTGCCTAGGAGCTCAAATTTTTAAGATATAACATTTTGGTGAAATATACGTTACACTATTTTAAGTTAAATCAGTGGATCAAATAAAAAAACTCAACATGGAATTTTTATTACTATATTATAATTATATTTTTAT
>NW_019733847.1:465771-553651 GCF_002891405.2 Cryptotermes secundus | reverse complement strand
CACATTTTGTGTAGAACTGCACGTTACAAAAACGCTGATCTAAAAAAGTAGAGCTGGTAGAGAAAAACTGATTTTATATTTAGATTCAGCGCCTTAAATATAACTAAAATTAGTTCTAAAATCCTAGACACCAAAAAAAAAATTTTTTTTAGGCCTGTGTAATAGGCCTAAGTGAATAGGCGTTATGGTACGGTTCCTCAAATTGTGAGACGCGACTGCACAAGGGTCGCAACCTAATTTGGAGTTTTTTTTTGAGGTGGGGGGTTAGCCAGATACTCAAGAATCATTGTTGTATCCATAAACAGCTTTGACAGTCAGTAAATGAGTAAGATTTAAAATTCCTGCTAGCTGGAAACGTAGCTGCAGTCGGTGAAATATTTTGGAAGTTTTTTTTTTTTCGTGAGTGTGCAGGGACATTTTACGGTTTACTGTAGGTGTAGAGAGGCTGTAAAGCTATTTAGGTTCCTGCTGTCACCGTACAGCCTGATAGGGACCTACAACAGTGTGCAGAACTGCACTTTTCGTGACTGTACAGGAACATTTTATAGCTTACTGTAGGTGTAGAGAGGCTGTAAAGCTATTTAGGTTCCTGCTGTCACTGTACAGCCTGATAAGGGCATGTAACAATGCGCAGAAATTGATGAGTTTTGCTAAGCGGCTGAGTTGAGGAGGGGCGTAAACTTACGTATTATTTTACTGGTCGCGACGTCACAAATTTTGGTTACCTCTAGCTCAGGGTACTTAACTATGTGACGATTCGTCATTTATGACTCAATGCCTTTGTTTGCTGTACACAGCGTATGCATATTTTCAATAATTTACGTACATAACATGCACGAGTCTGTAGCGGCAAACTTTCTTTTTAGCCTATTTTCCTTATTTTGAAAAAATAAAAGTGGGCTAATGCGATCTCCATGCTGTCTGTGTGTCCCCCAGTAAACTTTTGAATGACTGAACTGATCTTTATGAAACTTTGTATGAGCCCATCTAAGTGGCGTATATCATAAATCTCTCCCATTAGTCTGCGTGGTTATATGCTATCTCCTTTTCGTTTGCTAGGCAACGTCTCCTTAAAGATCCCTCTATCGTTGTTACGCACCGGTTGGGTAAAAACGTTACCGCTGCAACGAATACATACCCAACAATAGAAGAATTGTTGGACGCATCGTTTTCTATGCGGTCCGTGTCGTATCAAAGGAAAGTAGGCTATTAGTTTTTCTGAACTTTCTGTTTCTTTTGCGAGTTCGGAAAGGAAGAGTCGGACGTGCCTACCGTCAAGCCGAGCCGACTCAAACGCACACATCCGGTTCACGATTGCGCTGTCTCGAAAGCTGGCTGTATTATTGCTCTCGAATGGACAGAGAAACAAGACATGTCACAAAAACTAAACGGAGAGACCAACTTCCGTCTAATACCGTTATTTGCAGTTATTATTAACCATTTTCTACCAATACAATCCCTGAAGATTAACGTATCTTCTACCAACCCTCAACGCTATATATTTTATTTTTCAAAATCAAATTCGGTGTATAAATATGAAAACGAAATAAGATCAGTTTTTCATTTTTACGAAGTTACTTGAAGTATATTTGATGCTCTCACTGTGATGGCTGTAGAGACTGAGTCTTCTGGCTTGTGACGTCCTGCAATCTGATAGAAGTTTACCGACGTTTCGGAGGAGCGTACTGCCTCCACGTACACTTAAGGAAAGGCCAAGCATATTCGTAAGAGACATCCTCTCATCAGAGAGGATGTTACGTATGGACTATGACCGCAAGGGTTCAGTTGCAAAAAAAACTTCTGGTCATGATTCTCAAAGGGCTTGGAGCCAGCCAAGACGACCTGATTGGTGGTAAATTTTTTTATTGCTAGTGGAGTGGGACCAAGTCCCTTGTACTGCGGCCACTTCTCGGCCTCTTGTACCAGCCCCAGATGATAGGTGAGGGTGATTGTGGAGCAATTGGTGGAATGAAGATTGGCAGGGGAAACCGAAGTACTCGGAGAAAACCTGCCCCAGCGCCACTTTGTCCACCACAAATCCCACTTGACCAGACCCGGGATCGAACCCGGGCCGCCGCGATGGGAAGCCAGCGACTAACCGCTTGAGCTATGGCGCGGCCTTCATGAAGTAACTCTGCCTCTCTGACTGCAAGCCCCATTTCCCAAACAAGTACATGTCTAGGACAGAAAAAGAAACAATTGGTCAAAAGTTTCGACGAGAATGACTGTGCTGGTGGGGCCCAGTAGCAATTTATCTGACCAACTGATCGTCCTTTAAAGGGTGAAAATGGCTTAGCAAGCCGTGAGTCACACAAGTATGCCATTTGTCCCAGGCGTAGGCGTTTTTCTGTAAGCTGATGTACGGTATAGCTTTGCTTGTGGCCTTAGACAATTGTAATTTATCAGTGGCCTCGCCAGCTCCTTCGATGAACCCATTAGTCATGAATGAATGAAAGAATGTACAAGCGGTGGGCTTTCTCGCACCATTAATCATTCTACTGCCTGTTACTTTCAGACGTCCCTGAGTACACACGTGGATTGTGCTCTTTGCAGTGTTCCAGTTGGCAGGGAAAGTAAACTGAAGACACAGTCCACGTGTGCCCACATTCGGCTATTAACCTTCGAGTACACACGTGGATTGTGCTCTTTGCAGTGTTCCAGTTGGCAGGGAAAGTAAACTGAAGACACAGTCCACGTGTGCCCACATTCGGCTATTAACCTTCGAGTACACACGTGGATTGTGCTCTTTGCAGTGTTCCAGTTGGCAGGGAAAGTAAACTGAAGACACAGTCCACGTGTGCCCACATTCGGCTATTAACCTTCGAGTACACACGTGGATTGTGCTCTTTACAGTGCCCCAGTTTGAAATGGATTTGTCGAGCTTCACGCAAAACTTGATGCAGACATGTTGCTCAATTTTGCCATCCATCGCAAGAAAAACGAAATAAGAAATCGAAAAAGCGCTCGTGTAAAAAGAATTCGTGTCACAGCAGGACATCATGTGGCAGACTCATGCAATAGGCTTTCGTAAATGTGACCTTGGTTTCCTCTCTCATTTTCTTTCACCGAGGCCCTTACTCCGGAGATAAAGCGGCTGGGGTGTGAAGCTGACCACTCACCTCCAACTATTGCCAAGCTCAAGAAAATATGGATCTATATATCCATTCCCCAGAGGTAGTGCTTAATTAATTAAACGTAGAGATAACTTTTTTAACTGGCCCTATTCCTCCTTTCCCGCAATCTACAGAGAATCAATCTTTTTCTGTTGCTTATTTAACGACGCTGTCAATACTTACTCTATATAGCGTCGGCGGTAGGATAACTGATGAACTGGAAAGGGTCTGGAAGGATGCGTTCATGACTTAATCGAGGTATTCTGTCGGAATTTTACTGACAGGACTGAGGAAAACCATGAAAAACTCAGGATAACCGGTGTCTCGGCCGAGAATCGAACCGAGTACCTCCCGAATACAAATCTAGACCGTTACCTCCATATCATGTTCAGTCTCATAATTTGATGTCCCCTGCTCTTAATTAAGCACTGTGCCATGAAGACGTGTGGAAGGGCGGAGGTATAGCTCCACTATTCTTGACCTCGGCACTAGGTGGAGGTGAGTGGTTGGCTTCACGCTCCGGTCACTTTACTCCTAAGGAAATAGCCCGCTATCCCCCTTGTATAAGAGACTGAATGGACCTCAGAGCCGATTTGAGCTCTGTCAAGAAGAGAAAAACCTCGCCAATGCAGGGAATCGAGCCCTGGCTACCTATCCCATAGGCTGTCGCTATACCGACTGATGTATAAGAAGTGAAGTGAAGTGAAGTGAAGTGAAGTGAAGTAAATGACATTACGCATCCATGACTGTTGGTTTCCTTTTGTTTGTGTTTTGGGTGTTGTATTTTTTTCTCTCTCTGTAATTGTTGTTGTATTTGTTGCAGTTGTTTGTATTTCTCTGTAATTGTTGTAGTTGTTAATCGTATTTGGTTTGTATTCACTGTGGTAGGATGTCCTTATTGTTGTGTTTTGTGTATTGTGTTTTGTTTGAACGTGTTGTCACTTAGTGTAATGTGTGTTACTTGTCTATTGTGTCCTATTGTGTACTACTGCCACCGGGCTAAAACCCAATTGCAGTATAATAAATAATATATATAAATATATATTGTACAGAAATAAGCGACTGACATTTCGCTTGTAACCCTTTTCTTAATGGACGGAATTGTCAGCCACGCGAAATACGAGAAATGTACGTATCAGTTTATATTCCGGTTACTTTCCTTATCTTTGGAGACCTTTAGGGATATAATTAAACTGCTTAATCACGAACGTTTCGATCTGTAATTGAGGTATCTTATCTTTTAGCAATAACTATCATTGAGGGGAAACCTAGCAATCGATTTGTGGGAATGCTGTAACTTTGCTCACCATGAACTGGCAAAACCGTGTTAAGACACGTTGTACCTGATGCACGCTTGGTGCTCAAGGTGTTACGGAACATGGCAGCGGAAGCTCAAGGCTACGCCCACCTTCAAGCCTTCATGACAATCAATTTTGCTTTATAGATTGACCCTGTAATTCAGGGGTGTGTAATTATTTTATTTCAAGAACCACAAATAGGTTTATTTGGAAATTACCTAGGGCATGTAAGACTTTCGAGAAAAATATTAATATTTTTTGCACCCTGTCATATTATGAAGTCAAGAAATAAGGTGGCTGTCTACACAGTAATTTTTTAATAAGAGCTGCATCAATAGAGCTAAATAAATATTAATAACAATTAATATAAGTTTAATTTTTAAGGAATGTATCCTGTTGTATGTTACACTATTTATTGTCATTTGTATTAGTGACTAAAGAATGAGTTAGGATTAGTAATTGGATTTATTAACAACCTACAGGTCGTAACTACAATTAATTATTACATCGTTGCTGCTTTACATAATTTATAATCATTCCACACTAACCTCTTCAATCTATCTGCACTAGTTTTCATGGATTTATCACACAGGAAGTATAAAAGTCTCACTGACTGACACACTCCGAACATTACACATAAATACGCGGCAGCTATGCTACAAGCCAGAAGGTCGCGGGTTCAAGTCCGATGAGGTCATTAGATTTTTTTTTCAATCGATCTAATCCTTCTAGCCGCACTATGGCCCTGGGGTCGACGCAGCCTCTAACAGAAATGAGTACCAGGAATTAATTAAATAATTTTCCTGGGGAGTAAAGGGTGGCCGGAGCGTAAGGCTGACAACTTCACCGCCATCTGTGAGCCAACTGTCNGAATTGTGCCCGAGTACATAAGAACGTTGGACAGCACTGGTCTAGAAAATGTGGGAGCCTCGACGTCTCACAACCCTATGGGCCTTCACGGCCTCTTACAGGGATAGCTTTACTTTTTACTTTTTACATAATACTAAGTCAGACATACGGAACCACAGCCGTCCTCAATTTCAGTTTACAAGTTTTTAAGGTTTTAATATTTCATTTCACGAAATATCTTCATTGTAAGGAAGTGACACTTCTACATTTTAACTTACAATTCACTGATTAAGGTTTTATTTATAAACCACTTGATAATAATCAAGATCGAAATATGTATTGATTAGGAAGATTTCTATCTTCTGATATATAACGTCGTATATTCAGTTGAAAGTCAACACGTTTCGGGGAAAAACATTTCGGCTCCATTCTCAGGGTCGAAAATTAAGCCACGCAAGAGACCATCTCTGCTTGCTACCTCCTTCATAATAAATCATGAAAGAAACCAGCAACAAACCCTCTGCTTGCCACATGCTTGGCTTATTCTTTGACTCTGAAAGTGGAAGCGACTGTTCCTCCGAAACGTTGGTTGTCTTTCAGTGGAATACACAGCGTTATATGACAGAAGACAGACAACTCTTGCATCCAAGTTACTTAGAATATAATGTATGAATACATTAGAATACGAAATTTATCAGTATCAAGAACATTAAAATACCAGCTAAGAAAGTACGGAAGTTGGTAAAGTGACGTCAGCATATAAACTTTATATGAGAGTGAACCTAGAGGTTAAAAAAGTAAAGTTGTCCCTGTGCTTAAACACTACGCTATGGAAGCGTATGGGGGAGTGGATGTATTGATCCACATTTTATTGACCTCGGCACTAGCTGTAGGTGAGTGGTCAGTTTCACGCCCCGGCCCCTTTACTCCCGGGGAAGGTGTCCTCGGTACCCATTGTATAGGAGGCTGGATGGGCCCCAGAGCCTCTCTGAATGATACAGAGAAAATTCTTGACCCTACCGGGACTCGAACTCCGACCTCTCTGTCTTCCAGCCCGTAGGCAGTCGCTATACCGACTACACTACAAGTGAATCTAGGAATTAAAGAATTAAAGTTGTCCCTGTGCGTAATTAATTAAGCACTAATTAAGATATATAGGGAAGTGGAGTTATAACTCCACTATTCCTGACTTTGGTACTAGGTGGAAGTGAGTGGTCAGCTTCACGCCCCGGCCGCTTTACTTCCGGTGAAAGAGCCCCTGTACTCAATGGATAGGAAGTTGAGTGGGCCCCAGAGAAGAGAAAATACTCATATTGCATTGTGGGGAATGCAGCGCAGGCATTGTAGCCCGCAGCTCGTCGCTATACCGACTGAGCTATCCCGGCTCTTTATCCTTGGGGCTAAGCGAAAATGCATTATAGGTTAGCGGCTGTCCGACTAGAGAAGCGGGGTTCGATTTCAAATGGAGTTAGCATTATTTTTCTCCTGCAAATTTGTGGAGACCGACTCTGGGGCAACCCAACCTCCTGTTCAGTGGATACTAGGGAGATAGAGAAATCAATACGTGTCATAACAACTCTCCTGCAGCCAACACCGAAGGTAAACAACGACAAAAATTATTATCTGCAGTCCCCTCTACGTCACTCTCGGTGAGGCACTTAATTAGTTAAATGAAACAATAAATCGTTGCGGAATAAATTTGACAGTTCTCTCTCTCTCTTACTCTTGAATTCCTACTTGTAAGCTCTCCCTGTATCAGAGGCCATGCCATAGCTCAAGCGGTTAGTCGCTGGCTTCCCACCGCGGCGGCCTGGTCAAGTGGGATTTGTGGTGGACAAAGTGGCGCTGGGGCGGATTTTCTCCGAGTACTTCGGTTCCCCCTACCAATCTTCATTCGACCAAATTCTCCATCATCATAATCACCCGGGGCAGGCTACAATAGGCCAATCAGTGGCCGCCATGCCGAGTGGACCCAGTTGGACTCCACCCCCCACTAAGCTCCCACATTTTTCTAGACAATCGGCCCACATATTGCGGTGAGGTTGTCAGCCCTTTACCCCCAGGAAGATTCCTGGTACTGATTTCTGTTAGAGGCTGAGTCGACCTGGGGGTCATAGTACGGCTGAAAGGATTAGGTCAATTGAAAAATCCAATGATCTCATTGGGAATTTGATCCGCGGCCTTCCGGCTTGTAGCATAGGTCCTCAACCAACTTCGCTATCGCGTACCCCGGAATTCCTACTTACATCAGTTCTTAATATATTTAATTTTAGAGTACATACGTTACATTTATGGGTCAAGGTTTTGCTTTGTTCTTCATGTTGATAACAAATTTACTGATAATGGATCTATCTCAGTTTAAGTCTGATCGTAGGTTTATCTATATTTCTTGAGGAATTAAATAGCAAATCATCTTGAGTACGGTATTTTTGCCTCAATTGCCTACATTATTTCTTGATCGCACTGACTAATTGTTCTTAAACACGTGAGTTGCGCCATAATAATAATATGAGTTCTCTCAAATTTATTTATCTTCATAGACAAGAAATAATAACATGGCGTCTATGCGAATAGTAGCCATGTTTCTCATTTAGGTACTGATAACTCACAGTGAAGTGTGACAATAGGATATTATTAATTTCGTGTGTTTACCTTTATTTCTGAGTTGTAATTTTCCAAATTTGGTAAACTCGAAAGTTATTGATATTAAGTTGGCAGAATTTATCAGGAACAAACAAAACAAAGTCCGTAGTTTTAGCCCGCAAGCGAATTATACAGACCGAGCGACCGCCGCGTGTTCTAGAAGTTAGTGCCAACTCAAGAGGTTCGCTTAAATATTTCCCTCAGCCGCTGAAAGTAGAGAGTCCTGATATGTTTTCAGTGTATATATAATATATTTGGTGGGAAGTATTTTAATTTACTAACTAACTTTATGGAGCTGAGCCGTTCTTGAGAAGCCACCAGCCGCTTAGCTATTCAATAAATTTCCAACATTTTATGGGATTTGAAGGTTCATTACCCTTTTCACAATAGCCCTTCACTGGTCCCTGTCCCGAGCCACATCAGCCCTGTTCCTTCCCGTTCTGTTTCTTCAGAAAAGATACAAGCTCGGGCAAATAACTTNTTTTGGCCGCGCCATAGCTCAAGCGGTTAGTCGCTGGCTTTCCACCGCGGCGACCCGGGTTCGATCCCAGGTCTGGTCAAGTGGGATTTGTGGTAGACAACGTGGCGCTGGGGCAGGCTTGCAGGTTTCCCCTGCCAATCTTCATTCCACCAATTGCTCCACAATCACCCTCACCTATCATCTGGGGCTGGTACAGTAGGCCAGAAGTGGCCGCAGTACAAGGGACTTAGTCCCACCCCACTAGCATTAAAATTATTTTAAAATATTATTTTTAAGAACTGCAGATATTAACAACCAAGAATTTTTCGAAGTAATCTCCCTCAAATTCTTTACAATGTACCTAGCGTTTCGGCCATTGTTGAAAACAGCTTTTAAAATCCTTAAGTGGATTATTTTTTTTTTCACGGATGATTTAATATCCTCAACGTCAGAGAGACGCTTTCCTTTCAGCACACTCTTAGGTAGGCCGCACATCGACATGCGTCAAGACATGTAACAGTCAAGACATGATGTCTGCGACATGACGCAAAGAAAGGAGCACAGTTAAAACTAACGAGATTTTGAAAACCGCCGCACACCGGTCTGAGTCATGATGCTGACGAATCACGAATGAAGCAAGACTGCGTCTTTGGTCTCATGTCTTGATGCTTGTCTTGACGCAGTTGATGTCCGGCCGCCCTTTGAGTTCTAGAGACAGCCAGAAGTCAGGACGGTACGGCGGAGGGTCCACGGCAGAGGTGCCTTTTCCTGCTAAAAACTGCGACACTCGAAACAAAGAATGTGCGGGGGCTTTGTCGTGGCGAAGAATCGATGCGTGATCTCTCCACAACTGTCCTCGCTTGCGCCTCACGGCACTAATAAGCCTTTTCAACACCTCCACGTAGAATGTCTGTTTAACAGTGATCCCTTCGGGTATAGATTCAAAGTTGATGAGACCCCTAATGTCGATCTCAGACCACGTTTTCAATAAATTATTATTTTAACCACTATAAAGTTGGTACTGACTTCTCCGACAAGCGGCGGTCGCTCGGTCGGTATAGTTCGCTTGCGGACTAAAACAATGTAGTTTATTTTTTGTTTAGGTTTTCTGATGAAATAAGCCCTGTAATTTCGAAGAATTCTGCATAATGCCTAAATACAAACATTAGGACCCAGTACTGAAAATACTGCATCAGAGGGAATTTCACTACGTCTTTCATGAATCATAACCAACGCTTTTCTGTTATGGTAGTTAACAGTGTTGAGGTGTTTGTTCGCTTAATAAGTTGGGTTTTATGTAGGAAGTGGAACTGACCCATTGCAAGGCCTCTACATGCACAGTGACTCACAGAAGAGCGTGTAGTTTCATGTCCCAAGTAGGATTCGAACCTATGATATCAGTGGTCTAGCGGTGAACCTCAGAACGTGAGACCACTCTCATGACGGATTTCTCTGTTTAATGTGAAAATGTATTTCATAACATCATGCTTGGATTAAAACACGAAAGGAAGAAAAGCTGGCTGGAACATCTACAGAAGATGCCATCAGAAAGAGCTGCCAAGCAAGTTCTGTGTTATCGACACATAGGAAGAGGTAATCCAGGAAGACCAAGAAGAAAATGACTTGATGTTTGATGATTGGATTTGTTCAACCGTTCATGCTTTAATGGGGAGCACATAAGTGAGTGAAGGCGGATGACCTTCAGGAAACCAAACCTGGAACTAAAATTTTTCATGATCACAGTCATTTCTCATACGACGTGGGACTAAGTCCCTTGTACTACGGCCACTTCTGGCCTATTGTACCAGCCCCAGATGATAGGTGAGGGTGATTGTGGAGCAATTGGTGGAATGAAGATTGGCAGGGGAAACCGAAGTACTCGGAAAAAACCTGCCCCAGCGCCACTTTGTCCACCACAAATCCCAGTTGACCAGACCGGGGATCGAACTCGGGCCGCCGAGGTGGGAAACCAGCGACTAACCGCTTCAGCTATGGTGCGGCCTAGATTGTAATATAAAAAACTATAATTTTACTCGTTGTTTCGTATGGGTGTGAAACTTTGTCTCTCATTCCAAGGTAAGAATTTCCTGTAGATTTATGTCTGAGAACGGAGGGCTTAGGAGAATATCTGAACATAAAGAGAAGGAAGTAACAGGAGGTTGGAGAAAACTACACAATGAGGAGTGTTATTTTAACGTGAGTGAGGCATGCAACACGCACGGGAGAAATGCATACAAACTTTTAGTCTGAAAGTGTGAGGAAAAATACCATTTTAGAAGACCTAGATATACTCGTAGATTGGGGATAATATTAAAATGGATTTAACCGACGCAGGATACAGACTAGCCTGCTGTGAGTGCTGAAATAAACGTTCTGGTCCTGTTCCTCAAGAATGACTTCGTTTCGCTGTGCCCTTAGGCTCTTTTTCTGTTGTTTGTAAAATTGTGACTGGACAGAATTAAACGATAACAATTACACGTATTACTTCCCGCTGTTTCTATTTTCGTCCGAGATAAAATTAAGTGTTTCATGTTTCTTGGAGCAGAAAGATTATGTTATAGTCTACAGTGACGTGTTTATGTAGTCTTTTACACTAATCCAGTTTCTGTGAAGTGAACTTCACAATTTTCTAGTTTGTTTTACTTGTGCAACGTGCAGTAAATTGATGCGAGATTTGAGTTACAGCCTCCCAGCCATATTGAAGTGTTATCATTAAACAATATTGAAAAAAAAATACTTCTGTGGATTTATAGACAGAGAATGGAAATTGTCAAATTAAACTTCGATTTCTGCTGTAATCCTACTCATTTTACGTAATGCATTGTTACGTAATCGGACAGTATCTAACTTCGCGAGTTAAAATATTACGTAACAAAATTGTGAAAACGTAACAAAAGAACTTCTGGGAAAGGCTTTTTGTTCATACTCTCCTTCAAATGCTACGACGAAGTAGAATTTCTTTTATTGCTAGTGGGGTGGGACTAAGTCCCTTGTACTGCGGCCACTTCTGGCCTATTGTACCAGCCCCAGATGATAGGTGAGGGTGATTGTGGAGCAATTGGTGGAATGAGAATTGGCAGGGGAAACCGAAGTACTCGGAGGAAACCTGCCCCAGCTCCACTTTCTCCACCACAGTTCCCACTTGACCACTTGACCAGACCCGGGATCATACCTGGGCCACCACGGTGGGAAGCCAGCGACTAACCGCTTGAGTTATGGCGCGGCCTAAGTAGAAATTAATAATTGTACTAATTGGTCCATTTATGGCATAATTTCCACTAATACAGATTCTAATTGTGTTAGTTTTGTTATCTATACCTTGTTATAAAAGTCTAACGCTTATTGTTTTGTGGGGATGTGTGTTCTCAGTGATAATTATTAGTAGTTACAAGTAAGAGCATAAGATTACATTGGTTGAGTCTGTAAACTGATGTACATTTTTGAAGAACAAAGTTAATATCGTATATGAACATAGTAAAACGCTATTTGTTGCATATTAGGTATCTTCCTCCCCCCCCCCAAAAATTCAAATTATTGAGGTTATGTTTCTTTGGAAAATTTTGTTCTATATGCATAAAATGTTGCACGCACAAAAAAATTTTTTTCTTCGTGTAGTCACGAGTATTATGCCCCAAATTCAATAATTATGAAGGGTACGCTCCCATTCACGCCTTGGTTTTCCAGTTGAAATCTTCGGGTTTTTCTACTGCACAATTTTGTACGAATTTCCAGTTTCATGCGTGCCACATGCCACGCCCATATCCTCATTGATTTGACGACCGTTAATAATATTTTATAAACAGCAAAAATTAGTAAGATTCTAATTATGTTACTTTTTCCATCCCCCTGTTACTTTCACTCCCTTAGATCCACATATTCTCATCATCCCTTACTCCCGCATTTTCCTTTAAGTTGAAAGACCAAATTTCACACTCGTATAAAACAAGAGGTGACGTTACAGTTATGTATATTTAAATCTTTAGGAGGAGGAGGGGGAGGGATAATAAGAATCTGAACTTAATAACCTAATTTTTGGTTTAGCGAATTTCACGTTACTACTGTTATTCTCAGGCTACAAGCCGGCAGGTCCCGATGAGGTCATTGGATTTTCTCAATTGACCTAATCCTTCCAGCCGCACTATGGCCCTGGGGTCGACTCAGCAGGAATCTTCCGGGGGGTAAAGGATACCGGAGCGTGAGACTGACAGCCTTACCGCCATCTGTGAGCCGATTGTCTAGAAAATATGCGAACCTCAACATCTCACAACCCTATGGGCCTCCACGGCCTTTTACAGGGATACCTTTACTTTACTTTACTTTACTTTCTGTTATTCTCAGTTTTGAAATCTATCAAATATTCTTACATTTGTTAGCTATTTTGTTTCACACTCGGATGACGAGACATAAGTGTCAGCCGTGTCAGCTTTCATTTCGACACCAACTTCCTTACCATATACAGTCTAATTGAATTTATGTAATCCTCTTTTTGGTATTTATGACTCAACCCAATAAATAAGCATCATCTCGCTTTCAGAGGGTAAAGGCGAAAAATTCGTAGGTCATGGTAAATAAGTGACATCGTTCTGCGCAGTCTCAAATAGGTCGGGTGCAACCAGAATCGATTGAACTTGGCCTTCGAAATGAAATGCTGTGTTACAATATGATCTACACTCAGTCAGTCACTCGCCAGCACTCGCCAGCCCGTTTGGCACGTTTATTTCTTCATTATACACTGTCATATTGCAGGGATGATGTATGACCCGTGGAATTATCTATTGTGTGTGTAAGAGAGCCGAGGTGGAGTCAGTGGCGCATGTTAGTTCGTGTATCGCTTGATTAACAGGGTAACTCGGGTACATCCAAGTGAATGGGAGAAATTTGAGGTAAAGTAAAGTAAAATTAAGGGCAAAACAAAAAAAAACTTTCGTTTATCTATTATATTAAGTTAATTATAGAGTAATATTATTTTGATTATTTTTAAAGATATATTTTGTTTTTGTTTTAATATATATATGTTGTGAGCTTCAACTTCCCCTATTACTGTCATGACAGTACGTCATTTCATTATTTATTGTATTTAGAAATTCAAATATATCTTCAAGGAAAACACCGCTGTCTGTTCTGTCCGTAGCAAATGACTCAGTACCACAGTTAAATGCTTTTGAGCCATTGTAATGCGTTATGAGTGCGGTTTGAGGTGCGACAAAAAAGACCTGAACTCTTGCGCAACCACAAATGGCTGCGTCATTACGACTACGCGCCCGCCCACACACCTGTGACTAACAACATGGCTATCGTTCCCTATCCTCCCTACTCGCCGGACTTAGTCCTCAGCGTTTCCTCTTTCTTTCCCAAACTGAAAATAAAACTGAATGGACGACGTTTCGAAACAGTGTCTGACACGCAAAAGGAATTGTAAGCGGTACTCAGCAGTATTAAGGAAAATGACTTCCACGGTGCTTTCGAAACGTAGAAATAACGAAGGGATCGCTGTATATGTTCCCAAGGAGACTGTTTTGAAGGAAATGGCAGCCAGAATTGAGTAAGTTAAGCCAGTATTTCTATTTGACATAGTCCGGGAACTTTTCGATACACCTCGAATTTGTTACCTCTGCACTAGTTAGAGGTGTGTGGTCAGCTTCACGACCCGGCAGTTCTTCCCCTGGGAAATAGCCTACAGTACCTATTGGATAAGAGGCTGCATGGGCACCAGAACCGGTCTGGACGTCGTGAAAAGGAGAAAAATCTTGCCCCTACCGGGACTCGAACTTCGATCCCACGGTTGTCCAGTATCCAGTCCGTATACCGACTGTGCTATGCCAGCTTTTATTTAGAAGTAAATATGAGGGAGAATATTTCGATGTAAGGGAAAGGAACTAACAGGCTACAGAATATTGCAAAATGGAGAGTCTTGTAATTAAACACTAACCACTAAGTGTTGTCAGGGTGATGATAACAAGGAAAATGAGAGGGGAAAGTGTTTCTGGTACATACTGTAGACATCAGACATGTTGTATGAGTCCGAAAAATCTGAAGGGAGTAGATTACTTGGAAGACCTAGGTGTAGATAAGAAGATAATATTAAAAATGAGTTTGGAAGTGTAACTTCTTAAGACGTGGACTCGATTCATCTGGCTCAGGATAGTCGCTGGCGTTGGGCTCTTGTGAATATAGTAATAAATATTTGTGTTCCATAGAAGGAGGGGATTTTGTCCAGTAGATGAGCGACTATCAGTTTCTGAGGAGCGACTCCGCTCCATGTAGTTATACAGTAGAGGCTCCGGTGTAGAAAACCGAGATTAAGGGCCGTGGGATTCCGTTGCGCTGACAGCGCGACACTCTCTATCGGATAAAGTTGGCACTAACTTCACCGACAAGCGGCGTTCGCTCTGTCGGTATAGTTCGCTTGCGGACTACAAGCCAAGGAGTTTTTTATTTGTTTGTGGCTGATTTGGGTGGGTTCTGGTGTTTGAACTCTTCGGCGGCGAATGAAGCCAAGCTTCTGTTAAAATATTATATCTTAGCGTCATATCGTGTGTATGATATTTCTTTGTGTTATTCCGTATCCACTGTAGGTAGTATGGACAGTCTGCACATTCGTCATTTCTTAACATGTTTCGGCCCATTAAGCCATCAGCGGGTATTTGACTTTTGTACAAAATGACCCGTAGCATCGTTAAGTGTTATTGGTTATAAAAGTTGTACTTCAATATTTCATTTTCCTTAATGTGTTTCGGTCGGGTTGACCATTTTCAGAAAGACAGGATCAGCATTCAGAAAACCACAATTACAATGTCATTAATATATAACAGTTATACCTTGTAACTACATTAAGTACATGAAGTGGTTGGAACATAACTAAATTATTTGCAAAGTCAAGTATTTAAAAGTAAAGTTATAAAAACTTTCTGTGAAAACTAGAACCAGTGGTATTGTGACGTACCAGGATGAACCAAGTCAAGTTTATTTGACTTTTATTTTACATTCGCATGTACTCGTATTTGCTACATTATCCAATGTTTGCATTTTGGAATAATGTTTTTTAGTAATACGTAATGTTGTTATGTATAAAAAGATGTGCTCATATCGACGATTAATTGTTAAAATGTATAATTATTAAAATGAAACTTATATAAAAAGGTTTTATCATGTTTTGTCTGGATATAGTAATTGTGTGTATATGTCTCTCTGCTACCGATGCATATATTCAGGGATTTCCCTAGTCTTGTATTGATCTAATCTGTGCTTTGTTGGCTTGTAGGTATATGAGAATGTTTCTCCTTGTCTCTGTTCTTGTATTTTAGAGAAGTGTTGTGTCTTGTATGTGACCGCCTCTGTGGTCTGGTGGTCAGAGTTCCTGGCTACAGATACAGAGGTCCTGGGTTCGATTCCCGGCGCTACCAGAAGTAGTGGGCCTGGAACGGGGTCCACTCAGCCTTATGAGGATAACTGAGGAGCTATTTCAAGGAAATAGAGGCTCCGGTTTAGAAAACCGAAATTAACGGCCGTGGGGATTCGTTACGCTGACCACACTACATACTCTATCCGCTAAAGTTGGCACTAACATCGCCGACAAGCGGCGGTCGCTCGCTCGGCATAATTTGCTTGCTAACTAAAGCCACGGATTTTCTTTAGTTAGTTTTGTTTTGTTGTATCTCCTATGTGGTGCTTTTGATTATGTGGCGGATTTATGTATAATGGCATTATGTACCACTAAAGAACCAATATTCCGATATGTAAACACTGGTCAATGTAGGAATAATAGCAGACAAATACAGGTGAATATAAAAGAGGTCAAATAAGGGATCAATGAGCGGAAACATTTTGTAAGCTTCTGCCGTCCACGCACAGGTCCCCGATGACCAAGATGGCTGTAGGCTGGAACAAGTTCACTCTTCTCATGTGGAAGAACTGGACCCTACAACGTAGGCATCCCATTCAAACGGCGGTGGAGATCCTGGCTCCAGTCCTGCTAGCATCACTTCTGGTCCTGATTCGAAGCCTTGTTGCTCCGGAAAACTTCGGCACTGTTACCACATACGAGCCTTTCTCAGTGGATCATACAAATGGTACTATCTTCAGCGAGACAACAATACAGAAGATATTTATGCCGTTTATCAAAGCATCGCCATATGCTTACAGGTAAGTAGAGGCTATTTTAGTCTTCTTAGTCTGATCGTTTCATTGGACGTCTCTGTGTGTTCCGAAATAATTAATTTCAATTTGATTCTCTTTATTTACGTGAAAACTTAACAGCCTATAGTTCAATTACAGAGCACGAGTAAGAGAAATGAAACAGAAAAAATAACTTCCAAACAAAACACGAAACAAAGAAGTTTATATAGTAATAATAGTAGCAGTAACAATAATACGTATTTCGCCTGGTTGAATGTATCATGTGTTTTGCTATGAAGTTGGTAGCAATGTCGACAAGAAGAAATTTTAAGAACTCGAACTGGAGGAAATATTTTCTGTCGCACACGTATCNCACGGCGCCAAAACCCAGAAGACGTCTTTCTTCATAGTCATCGCCGTGAAAACCTCAAAACTTATACATAGGCTTATTTGACAGAGGTTAATCTCATCCTAATGTGAGGGAAATGATGAGGATAATTCAGTTATTTATTTATTATGTGCTTACTCAGCAGCCAAAAGGCCAATCATGAAGTAAGCACGAACAAAAGAAAGAAGCAAAACGCATTATTTCCCTAAATTGAAGAGAAGCAAGGAAACTCGTTACATTTGGACGATTATAACAATTCCATTAGTGCAGTTAATAATGACAACAAGAATAATATATCCTACCCATAATTAATAGGCAATTCCTGTCACGGTCGGGGAATACCCACCGCTCGATTGTAGTGCCAATGCCAATATGTTGGGGAAAATCAGAACTAAATAGACAGCTCCTGTTTCACACGATTTTAGGGCGGGAATGGGAAAGAAAGCTGGAAAGGCTATGAAGGTATGAACATACGAGAATAACATATCCGTTTTGGCCTCTCAGATCACCCGATCTCAGTCCATTAGATATATTTTTTTGAGGAGTTACGTGAAAGATAAATTACATTACAAAGTGACTTCGCTACAACGGTAGTACTAGTACAAACTTTAAAAGGGAAAATATCATAAGCTGTAGCTACAGTTACACAAGATACATTGCAGTTCACGTGGCAACGGAGGAATTTCGGTCTCAGATTATACTGAGCTACAAACGGACCTCATGTCGAAATTATAGATTAAAAATAAACAAATTTTTGTAAGAAGTGATTCGTTTTCTCGCTCTACTTATTATATTCTATCAATATTTAAAACGTATGTTATTGAAGAAAGCAGTCTTCTGGGATTTGGCACCGTGTATATGTGGTGTTAACCGACGTTTCGGAGGAACGTATCGCCCGAAACGTCGGTTAACACCACATATACACGGTGCCAAATCACAGAAGACTGCTTTCTTCATAGTCACCGCCGTGAAAGCCTCAAATCTTACACGTATGTTATTGTTTCATGCATATCGTCACATGGGAAAAATTCAACACTACACCTCGCAGTGCCACAAGTTTTATTCACCTGTCAACCTGAAATAATAAATATACTCGCAGGATGTTATGTAAGAAACTTCCTCGGTTGGAACGTGTGAATAATCGATTGTATTTCTCGAAACACGGGACATGACCAGCGGAATATCAATAATCTGACAATTCCATAAACATATGGATATGTCTAAGTTTGCTGCCTTTTGTTCGTTCTAACCTAAAACTTCAGAACGTATTTTGATGCCACAAAACGATGACTAAGAGTTTACTATCTATGGTAGAAGTTTAACGACATTTTGGAGGAATGTACAGCCTTCCACTTCCATGACTGTAAGTAAGCCAAGCAAGCAAACAATCAGGCAAACAAGCAATCATCTAGCACCAGATAAAGTCTATTTACTGTTTGCTTGGTTTACAATTTTCAAGCAAAATCTAGAGTTTTATAATGTTAAATCGTATGTTACATGTACTAAATATTGGGCTTCGAAGGATTAATTTTATAAAGTAGGCTTTTTGCACTTCATGATCTTCGAAGCATTTGTCAATATAATGTTTACCCTAGTTATCTGGTGCCAAAGATTTCCACAAACATTATAATTCATTTTGTTCACTGGCTCTACAGCCCCCTTGGGCCCTGGCCTCTGATTTTCAGTTTCATGATCATTTTGTAGACGGTAGGACTCCTTGGATGAATGATCAGCTCGTGGCAAAACATAAATTAATTATCAGAAGGTCGCGGGTTCAAATACCGATGAGGTCATTGGACTTTTTTCAGTTGACCTAATCCTTCCAGCCGCACTATGGCCCTGGGGTTCACTCAGCCTCTAACAGAAATGAGTACCAGGAATTAAATAAATAATTTTCCTGGGGGGTAAAAGGCGGCCGGCGCGTAAGGCTGACAACCTTACCGCCATCTTTGAGCCGATTGTCCAGATAATGTGGGAGCCTCGACGTCTCACAACCCTATGGGCCTCCACTGCCTGTTACAGGGATACCTTTACTTAACCTCACCACCATCTGTGAGCCGACTGTCTAGAGAAAATGTGGGACCCTCAATGTCTCACTACCCTATGGGGCTTCACGGCCTGTAACAGGGATACCTTTACTTTTTCTTTTATCAGAAATTGAGTTTGTGTGTATCACATGAGGATAGCAACATCAAATATATATATTCTGAAAAATATATTAGGCTGCACCCCTTATGTGTTGAAAGTTTCATATGACTGATGCATTTGGATCTTCAGTTTTCATCTGAGCATCCCATATTTGATCTATTATTAATTATACAACTCCATTGAAAATTAAAAGCGTTACGAATGACTATAAATTCTTAAATATGTCATTAATTAATATAACCAGATCATCATCATCATCATCATCATCATCATCACTGGCACGAAGGCCCTTTGTGAGCCCTGGCCTTCCTCAGGATTGCTCGCCATTCTTCTCCATTCGATGCTACATTCCTCCAGTTCTTTACACCCAAAATTCTTATGTCCTGCCACACACATTCTTCCCATCTTAATCTTCGTCTTCCCACTCTCCTATTTCCTTCTGGTAACCAGATCATCAGTAAATGGAATAGCTGACAGATCCAGAACTTCATTATGACATATTTAAAAAAAATGGCAATTCTAGTATTACAAAATGACAATCACTCTAAAAATATGTTTTCTATAACATCAAAATTCATTCACTAGTTAAATACAGTTATGTACAGCTGTGTTCATTTTGAAGTCTGAAGGTGGAATGTTATATACAAAACTATAATTTTGCCCGTGGTTCTATATGGGTGTGAAACTCCGTCTCTGACATTAAGGGAGGAACATAGACTGAGGGTGTTTGAGAACAGGGTATTGAGAATATTTGGACCGAAGAGAGATGAAGTGACAGGAGGTTGGAGAAAACTGCATAATGAGGAGATTCATAATTTGTATGCTTCTCCAAGTATAATTAGAATGATCAAGTCAAGGAGGATGAAATGGTCAGGGCATGTAGCACGAATGAGAGAGAGGAGGAATGCGTATAGGATATTGGAGGGAAAGCCGGAAGGAAGGAGACCACTGGGAAGACCAAGACATAGGTGGATGGACAATATTAAAATTGATCTTAGTGAGATAGAATGGGATGGTATGAATTGAATTGATCTGGCTCAGGATAGAGACCGGTGGAGGGCTCTTGTGAACATGGTAATGAACCTTTGGGTTCCATAAAATGCTGGGTAGCTCTTGAGTAGCTGCACAATTGACAGTTTCTCAAGAAGGGCTCAGCTCCATGAGTGAGTGAACGTGGAATTCTTGCAAACGTCATGTGTAGTCAGTCACCTTCTTCTCCGTGGGAAAATATTTTTCTATCATTACGGACTAGTAAATGAAGATCTTAAATTTGTTCTTGGAACTCACAGCCCACCATATGGAAATTTAGTTTTCTTTTATTCAGAAAATATATAGTATGTAAATTTGTATAAATATACAGCTGTGATATGCTTTATAAAATAATAGTTTATATTATTCATCAGTCTCACACAATACTCTGTTTTCTGCCCTTCATTGCAGACAGAAGGATCGTCCCACAAGGTCAGTAGTTTGTACATGTGACAATGGTAATTAATTTAATGTCTGCAGGCATATATTGTCACAGTAAAATTAATGCTCAAGGGAAAATGAAACTCGTGGAAAGCAGTTGCATGGACCTAAATTGTTCAAATGTTGCACTACAGTAACAATACATGTCCCTGGTCCAGATGGCTGAGCATTTATTTTCTTCCGATATTAATACAATTACCCTCCAGCCACTGACTTCACAACACCAGGGTGTTTAGAGTTCAGTTTTCCCAGATGATAAATTTAAAAAAAAAATTTTTGAAGTATGTAGCTGAAGCAAATGTGTCAACTTTTCATATCCAGTGACGATTCTGTTTGCAGACACTTTTCGACATTATTTATATCTTACCCACTAAAATATGTTATCATAAGAAGAGTTATTTGTCCTTTATGCACAACCAGATATGCATGTCTTTGGTTATGACTTTTGGTTACCAAAACCAGTTTTAAGTAGAAATAATTTTAGGAGCCCAAAGGATTTCATACTGTGAATTTTCTTCATTTTTATGCCAATATATAAGCATTGTGACATAATTCTTCCCATCTTTTCTCATTTAATTATCAATGTCCTTGTGAAAAATAGTAAATCCTATAAATCCACAGTTCCAGGCCTGTATTACATATTTCTGCTTGATGTAATGGCCAGTTTCCCAGTTCTTAAACACACAAATTTCCCTACTCATCATTCTTCTGCAGAGGATGGCTGACATGATTTAATTAGCAATTTGACTGAAACAGTAACATTCGTATTTGGAAGCCATCTAGTTTGGATCTTAACAGGACACAGATTTTGAGTTTTTCTTTGATCCTTGTAGGAAAATGCCTAGGCAGTACCTTGAACTAGGATATGACTACCGACTTCTGCATGCTTTCCAATTCATTCTTCACTATTATCCAATCATTCAAAGTCATATAGTCAAGAGTTACAAATAACATAGTTAAATATATTGAAAATAACAATAGACATTATGATTTGAAATTTCTTTACCACTTGTAGATGACATGCAGCAAAATGAAAGCTACATGGCATAATGTTAGGAAGTACAATTTTCTATATTTTACAAATACAAATTTGCAAGCAGGGTTTTAAAAAAATTCCTGATGATATTTCATAATGTGTGTAGATGCAGTGTTAGTTGACTCTGCATGACATCAATACCCATCTCTGCATAGCCAATTCCAATAGGCAACGAAACAATTTATTACATAATCTAAGGGTATTTTTGTGTAAGTCTATTGGAAGATATACTTTGGCTTTTGATATTATATATACTGTATTTACACATGTATAGGCCGCGTGCGTGTATAGGCCGCAGCACAATTTTCAGACAGAAATTATAGAAAAAATAATTTTCTTGGAATATTATTTCAGGAGTAGAACACCCTGTATTACTAATTATGAATATAATTTTTTTTAAATGAAGTGTGATTTCGAATATTTCGAATATAAGCCGCACCCCAGTTTTCCTCTTGAATTTCTGACAAAAAATGTGCAGCCTATACATGCGTAAATATGGTATATATATATATTCTATGTTGATATTTAAGTTTCTTTACACTGTGTGATGAAGTGATTCTTTTTCAGAGTATGTGTGTGGATGCCTCTTTGTGCATATGCATGCTTATTTGACTATGTGTATGTAAACCAAAATTATATATTTTTTTATTTTCTGGGCTTATGTTTTCGTGTGGTAACGGTGTGTGATACCATTACATTTTACTGCAATGAAATATACCAATACAAACAAGTGTGAGGAAGAAATCATTCGTTGACAGTAATGTGTATTAACTGAAAAAAGGTCTGTAGTCCTTTATATACAGTGCCACAGGAAGCATTAATATCCTTTAAAATATTGTTAGATCATTTTTAGTGTATGCACACATCAGGAAACGTAGTCAGAGCCATATCTGATAACTGGTGCCAGTTCTATTCACCCTCTGCCATGATACCGTTGTCAAACATGTGATAACATCATTCATCCTATTAATATAAAGGTGTCAGTTAAATTAACACATGATTATATAAAATTTGAAGTATCATGGGAACTGCCAAGAATTTTTCCAAGGGGGGCATCAGAAAATCTGCTAATATACTTACATTTAAGCTTTGTAAATTGATTATTAGATATTGTCTGTATATGATGCATAAGAACAAGAAGTCATTTATGAACATATGTATGTCCCTGGTCATCTATGTTTCTGTCCATTTATGTGCCTGTCCATTGAAAAATGCTTCTGTAAATTTCCCATAGCTTTCAACCCCCAAACACTTTGTTAAATTGTAATTAATTCTGATATAAAGTATGTGACTGAAATCCTATTGATGTATATCAACTATTTACATATATCATTACGCATGAAGGCCCTAATGATGTATTTTAATAAATGTTTAAATGTGTACCAAATATTTTAATTTTAAACTTCACAATTTTTACAAGGGAAATTTAATTTTGGTATAAATATACTGCCAGTGTGAATCCCTTTACTCTTAGGAATTAGCCTTTATTTCAAACATTCTTTCAAATTGTCTCTATGCCTGGCTTTGTTTTTGATACTGACCTCCTACAACTCACAGTCACAGTGGAGGTATTCGATCCTGCCTCCGCACGGTGTCACTGATTTATTTCTGGTCTTGCTTATAATATCTCGCCATGGACCACATAGGAAACACAGCTTCTCATCGTTACTCCACTGTTGCGTTCGTATCTGTTGGGGTGATCACGTGATTGCTACTGAGCCATTGCCTAGCAACGGCGTTGTTTTAGGGTCATTCCCTAGCAACAGCTGTCTGTGCTGGCTTTACAATTCAGCCTTGAGCAAACTTCCAATGTATTTAATGTTCAAGTTTATAAGTATTAATAATTATAATATATTTCCCATTATCTGGCATGCACAGGGAACGGAGTTTGATGGTTACATGAATCTTCCGGTTGCATGAATAAACTCTTACAGAAATTCAATGCAAAGAAAAAAAAGGAAAAATATTTTCTCTTTATTTCTTGCGTGGAAGACTTCCTAGGTGACGCTGCTAATTAAAGGGTGAAAGGTTTTGGATACATGTAGTGGAATGTGAACGCAAATTCATTTAGCTTCTATTGTAATGGCATTTGGGTGAGGGAGGACATCTGGTAGCATTGATAGTCATGACTGGGATAATTATCGCATGGCTAGTGAATATATCACCAATGCATTATTCTTTTTGACTAACTTTATAAAAATAGTAAATTTTCTTTGGAATTTTTGTTGGTTCAATGAGAATTTTAGATGCTTTGATGCAGGGTAACTGGAAGTTTATGTCTGTTGTATGTTCAAGTGATCTGAGATGTGTTTTTGTTTCAGAAACTATGGCCTGCGCAAAAAACTACTTGTGTATTTTCGAAAACTAAAGCCTGAGTATTTTGAGAAACGGTATATGTGATACTTGTCCTTCATAAAAATCTTTATAAGGAATGTGCAATTTCGAAACCAGGCCAGCAATTTTGTGCCACACTGAATGAGAATATCTGTTGCTGTTGAACTAAATTGTCCATCGAGCATCACAATTTAATTATTTCTATGGAAATAGGAATGCGTCTAAGGCAGGAAGGGATACATGTGCATATTTTAGTGGAATCTGAAATTTAAATTAACGTAATTCGCTAAAAGTCTGATGTCGGATGATCCATTACACTGTAAATGTGTTCAATATTGCCCTTTAAAGTAAATCTAACATATGTGGTACTTTAGGACTTCCCCTTGCTTTCACCTATAGCTGACTAGTAGTCATAATACTGACAGACATTTTATGCTGTTCTTGTTTTTTATATTGGTGGCAGAGGTGAAGACTGAAAATTAAATTGAGAAAATAAAAATAAAATTGAAGCAATTAGATACATATAAGTAATAATGGAACATTTCTGTTGTTAATGCATTTATAATATGTATTACATAGCATGATAAATATTGTTGGTACTGTTTTCATGCCCTGCCTTGTTCAGTATTATTGTTAGCATATAACAATTTCATAATTGGAATATTTCAGAAATTACAGCATTTACATGGTTTGTGCGACACTGTTTTTAGTGTTTTCTAAGTTTGAATTAAGTTCAAGAACAGGCTAATTTACATTCATTTATATTTCTTTTAACTCAATTTGACTAACATTATATAACATTTCATTCTCAAATGTCTGAAAGCTTCAAATGGTGCTGAGCTCCTGAACTCTGCAAGCAGATGACANCAGCCGCGGCGCGCACTTGATTGTACGCACTGTATAATCACCGAAAACCACAATTTTAAAAATTGTATTGTATTTCTTTTCAACCACATTTTTATCCTTGTTTAAATTTCCGTGCAGTTGTGGCAAAGTTCCTTGCAAATTTAAATTATCATGCTAATGTAAATAAGGTTCCATATTAATTTTAATACATTTGTTGAGTTGCGTGTTGTTAATGTCTAGCTGTATTCAGACAGCATAAGATTGTGCATTTGAACATTATTTGTAATTTTAAGATTGCATCATATATGACAATCCAAAGTAAATTAATAGATATAAAATATATTTCGTTAAGATTCACGGGTAACATTTTGTGAAAAATTGTAGGATTATTGGTACATGTTCTTGTGTGTTCTGGCAGACCTAAATTCAATATTGGAATGGGACTAGAACGCTGGATATTCAGGTATGACTTTAATTTCACATCTGATTATAGTAGTAATATTGCTTTGACATTCACCAAGGACATTTGATGTTTCACCTGTACTGCATGTAACAGCAACATGAAAGATCATTATGCAAAAGCAAAATGAAAAAAGGCACATGTATCTTTTCAGTGTAGTGTATGCATGAGATTATATCAACCTAATACATCCTGCTAGCAAATGTAAGACTGTTTCAGCTGGACATATATCAATGTTTGTAGAAAACTTGTCAGCACATGGCCAACTCAGAATAAGTTGCACATGCCTCAAAAGATTTTAAATTGCAGAATATGTATGTGTCTATATATATGTGCTTTGCTAATATTCAAAAACAGGGTTCAGAATAAGCTCTTTCCAAGAAAAAATATCTGTAGTCCACATTATGAGAAATACATATCAAGAGTGAATAGATTTGTGCCTGAAAATTATATAACCAAAAATAATTTAAATTTGACATAACTTGGATTTATGGCAGTATACAAGGGCCATTTTTAAATCACTTTGGTTCTATGGCACTACAGTGGATTTAAATTCTTGCCTTGGTATTAGAGGATAGGGTATTTTGTTTTTAACTCTGTTGATGAATTTTACGTAGCTTAATCTTTGTTTTTGTGGATGTACTGTGGAACATTTTGTCAGAGTGTAGTTAGTGGCTTGCCCTTTATCAGTTATGTGTTTTGTGCTTACAACCCTTTAAGTATGTTGTAGAAAATGATAGAAGTTGCTGCTTGTTTGGTATAATTACATAAATGTAGTTTCACTGTAATTTATGCATGCCTTGCATATATTATACAGCTACACCAACAAAAGTAAACGTAGAGAATATGGTTTTAGTTCTCACAAGAAAAGCTAGAATAGATAACTTGAATTAATAAAATCAAATTAGCGAGAAACTACCATAAAACATGTCATGGGGTAAGACCTATTGCATTTCAACTATAACAGATATAATTGACAGTACTTGTTAAACTTTTGAGGAGAAGATTAATTATTCACACATCTCCTTCAATCGATTTTTTTTTTTAATTTGTTAATACCTGAAAACTCAAGTAAATCTATTAGAAGGGTCCAATACTTTTAAAATGATGTTAAGCATGATATTTCTAAATAACTGTCGAAGTCTTTATATGACAAATTGTAAAGAAATGTAACATGCAATGTAGGATTAGAGTCTCACTGCAGTGACAATAAAGAGTAGTATCTTCTACAGTGTGATGCGGTGCAGTCTGGTAGTTTGCCAATATTTTGGAAGAATGCTAGTAAATTTCTAGGTGACTACATATATAACTTCCCAGAAAATATTACTTTCCACAGAACATAGTCGACTGTGTAATCCTATAGCTTTGAAATATTGCAAATATTTTCAAAATTATCTCTATTTTTTTAATATTACTCTAGAATACAATGGAAAAATATGTATTTATAGTTCTATTTCTGTGTAAATTATCAGGTAGACTAGTAGAAAATATGTCAATAATGGGTTGACAATGCAACGTTAGAAATTTACTTAAAAGTATGTGGAATAGACTTCATGTATTTCTTCTGTGTTTATTTACCAATACATAGTCACTCATTTTAAGTATTTTCTTCAAACTGAACATCTAGTATTACTGATTCAAATATTTTAGTGAATTATAAATTATTTAATTGTTGCTACATCTATTAAAGCAATAAACAGGTTCCCAAACTCTTTTCCACTATACCCTTATGGATTACTTGCAGTATTAGTTGATTTCAATTTTTTATATTTCTTTAAAGCATGGGGAATAGATATTTGTCATGTCCCCCCCCTTTCCCACTGTCTCCTGTGTTGACAATATATGTTCGCCACTATGCTGTTAAGAAAACAGCAAACTTATGGCAGACGGAAGAAAAGTATGAAGCAAATAATTATTTTCTTATCAAAATAGTGGGAAAAATTATGTTTTTCAATTGCCATTTGTGCATATATTGCCACTTAACTTTACATGATCTTTCATTTAGCCCTGAATGGTTTATTGCCTGGTCTCCAGAATCAGAAAACCTTACCAGCATCATGGATAATGTCATGATCAAATTAAGCGCTGCTACAGAAAATGTGACATTTATCTGTAAGTATAATCAAGACATGAAACATAATGTATGTCTCTCAGTTCATTTGTCATATTTGTAAAAGATCCATGATCCACTTGGAACAAGAACAACATTTTTTCGTTGCTTTTATAGATCATTGCAAATTCTGAAATGAAGACAAAGTTGAACCACCAATCCAGAAAAGGGGGAAAATAGGAAAATATTTTTGTATGAACATGTGTGCATGTGTCCAAGCATGTACTCAGATGGGAATTGGAATTGTGACTTGCAGTATATATAAAGATATTGTTTCAATATAAATTCCTTTAATTAGTTATGAATTACATTTCACAATAATGAAGTTCCAATTTGGGAGTGGGGGGGGGTGGAAGGGTAATTTCTTAGTATGGTTACATGAAATGTAATCTTAGCCTTATTTTGCTTCCATATCAGAATAATGTCTTGCTTTACAGCTAAGCCATACAGAAATCAGGAAGAAATGGATGAAGCGCTCACATCCCACTCTACGAATATAATGGGTTATGTACTAGCAGGAATTGCTTTTGATGACTCAGATCCGTTTCCTGACAATATCCAGGTAAGGAAGTCAGCAATTAACCACTACCATCATCATAGTCATCATGTCTGGCACTAGGTTATGTGTGGTCTGATAACAGTTTTTTTGCCACCTCTTCGATGGTCTTCCTAAATTTTCTTCCCCTCAGATATATACAATATATAATACAATCTTGTTTTACATATTCTATTATTTCTATCCTTCTTCATGTTTCTAGTTAGTCCAGTGCTTTTGTACAAATTTGATGAATTGTCAAATTTTTAATTATTAAAAAATGTAAGCAATTTAGTACTGTTGGGTCAATGATACATGGGAAGTTAAATAAGCTGAGGAAGTTATGTGGATCTGCAGGGTAAGGAACACACTCAGAATTTTGGTTGAGAAACATTTGGAAAACAACCTTTGAGGCTCTCATAGTGGTGACTATGAAGATCACACTTTCCTGGAGGTGGCCCATAGAATTTGGCATTTTGTAGGAATAAGCAGCCTCCATCTTTAGGGTAGAAAACGGAGGCAACGTGTTCCGCCAAAACACTGCATACATCCTACCAGGTTACATGATGGCACGACACAGAAGACTTTAATTTTCTACTGGAAAATAACCACTTGGAAGGCTGTGAAGGAGGTGGGAGGGTAAAGGTAATGTGGGTCTCAAGGAAACATTTTTTGAAGGTGGGAGGTGGATGGATTCTATCCATTGATGGACTTTCGTAATATCAGTGTTGAACCTTATGTTCAACATATGTATAATTGCTATGACATGATATGTCGTGATTTATGGGAAAATCTTGGCACTGTGGGTGGTTGTTGTATAATTCCATTTCCATTGTGTAGCATTTCTAGTTTTCAGTATACATTTTTATGTATTACTTAAAGATGTCCAGCTGGTTCCTTAGGATTGCTCAAAGTCACTTACCTGTGTTATCATAAATCCAATTTCTAAGCAAGTGCCCCCCCCCAATGTGAATATAAATGTCACCATACTAAGATTGTCATGTCATCTTAAACCACCCATAATGAAATACAATAAACAGTAGTAACGGTTTTGTGTTTTCCTTGTTTGAAGTTTTAGACATCATTAATAAATGTTCAAGATACTTCTTGTTGCAGATGAAAATCAGATTTCCAGGAGAGTTACGGTTTAGGGGAAATGAAAGTGATTGGCGTACAAATGTCCTTTTTCCTTTGTATCAAGTGCCTGGTCCACGGTCGAAACTATTTAATGAGGGAGGTCTCCCTGGTAAGTGTCAAGCATACTTAAGAATGAAAGCAGTTCTCTTTACAGATTAAAATGTATTGATTGAGGGTCCATACACATTACAGAATTATCTGAAAGAACATTGTATATATGATTTTAAGGCAAATGGTCAAAGACTTCAGAGATATTGGATTTATGCATTGTCCTGCTCTTAGTTTAAAGGAAAAGTTTTGCAAAGTGGATCACTCTCCAGCCTTCCATTCTCAGTTCATGAGCCCTTGATAACGAACCAGCCTCAACCAGTCACCAACAACATGCCTTTCCACACAGAGGTTATAAATACATGAGACCAGGCTAAAGCCATGAGAGATAATAAGAAAAAATATACATTAAAAATTGTTCCAAACACGTACAAGCGTGGAACCAGGATAGATAGAGCCGTAGAAATTTATGTCATGAAACCAAACTAATAACCAGGTCCATGACCCCACGGCATGGAATAGGAAGGAGAACCAGTACAAAACTAATAGTGTCTAACTTGCGTCAATACCTCAACTTCAATTCTAACCATCCACCACATGTAAAAAGAGGTTTGATTAAAAGTCTCCACGACAGAGCCTCCACCATATGCCAAGATCGACGAGATTTGGTCAACGAAATTAACAACCTGAAACACGATCTTCAGTTGAACTGTTATCCCAAAGGCTTCACTGACATGGTCATTAATTCCAAGGGCAGTAGTCGTCCGAAGAAAGAGGATAAACCTCTGTGTTCTGTGTATATTCCATATGTGAAGGGTGTTTCTGAAAAGTTTAAACGGATAGGTAATCGATATAATATTAGGATCATCTTCCGTACGAAACACACTCTTAGGAACTCCCTTATGAAAACCAGACCGAAAAGAGATCCGCAACAGACGGCACAGTGCGTCTGTAGCATTCCCTGTGAATGTGGCAGAAGCTACACTGGCGAAACAGGCAGACCTCTGGCCGTGCGGCTCCGGGAACATGGGCATAACCTCAAAGAAGGTCTTTAGAAAAATCTAAACTAGCTCAACATGTCTATGAAGAGGAACATAGGGTAGGCGTGGATGAAGCTAAGATTTCGGATATTGAAAGCCACATCAGGTATAGAAAATACAAGGAAGCGGCCCATATGGCATGCTCGGCCAAACCAGTTAGCCAACCCAGTTTGGACTTTTCTCCCATTTGGATCCCCATTATCAGCAAATGAGTCACCAATTCACAGAGAAGATCTGTATGATGTGATATATGTTTTTATTGATTTCTATTAGGTTCTAAATTAGATAGACGTGATTTACTCCATTGTTGAAGCTAGTTAGACACTATGTAAGATTTGAGGCTTTCACGGCGGTGACTATGAAGAAAGCAGTCTTCTGGGATTTGGCGCCGTGTATATGTGGTGTTAACCGACGTTTCGGAGGAACGTATCGCCCCCATCTTCAGGGTTGAAGAAAAAGTATAGGTAACCGGTGTTGTCGCTTGCAGATTTACCTATACTTTTTCTTCAACCCTGAAGATGGGGGCGATACGTTCCTCCGAAACGTCGGTTAACACCACATATACACGGCGCCAAATCCCAGAAGACTGCTTTCTTCATAGTTAGACACTATTAGTTTTTTACTAATTTTCCTTTCTATTCCATGCCGTGGGGTCATGGACCTGGTTACTAGTTTGGTTTCATGACATAAATTTCTACGGCTCTATCTATCCTGGTTCCACGCTTGTATGTCTTTAGAACAATTTTTAATATATATTTTTCTTATTAGCTGTCATGGACTTAGCCTGGTCTCAGGTATTTATAAACTGTGTGTTTTAAGAAGTCGTTTGTCTAGTGCTTGAAACTAGATCTTTTTGGATTAATCCAACAGAAGAGATGTTTTATTTAATCTAATCGGGTGGATGGAAACTTGATTAGTTTCCGAATCGTATTTTCGTTAAAGGAACGAAAACAATGGGTTTGTTTCTTCCTCTGATGATGAGAGAAAGTACATGCAATGAAATATTGAATTTTTTTTTTTGGTCAGGTGGATGAAACAGAAGATGTGTTTACTATCAGCTGATGAGAGAAACCGGTCCAGCTTCTGAAATATCGTATTTTTCTTAATTATGTTAAACCTTTTCTCCACCTTGGTGAGGGAGTTTGAGTATGCCAAGGGCCCTGAGAGATATACCAGCGGTAGCGTAGCTACTGGCAGGGCCTCCTTTGCTGGACAGGTCAAAGGGTAGGCATCAGATGAAGAGAGACACCAAAAACTGATGCCGGAAGCAGTGACTTTAAGCACAGAGCAAATGATGCTCGCGATGGTCCAAGTTTCTATAGCAACAGGTGTGACCAGAGTGGCTTCAATGGCTGTTGTACTGCGATGTGGAAAACTAGCAAATTATCACTTTTCCTGGATATTCTCTTTCCAAAAACAGGGACACCATGTATGGGAACCAGAAGACGAGGAAGAACGACGTAAGAAGATGCTGGATGATCTTGGGGACAGAAGAGGATATTTTCATTTGAAGGAGAAAGCTCTAGATCGCATTAAGTGGAGGAACTGTTTTGGAAGAGACTGTGGACCTGTCGTCTGACAGATTACTGATGAACGAATGAACTAAAACCAGGACAATGTATAAAGTCCGAAAACCCAATATCTCTGTGTTATACACCATCGTCAGAATCCTATAGTAACTACCTGGTCAAAGAGTTGTCCTCCAGTATTGAAATATATTTTCCACTGACATTGTGTGATTTCTGTATTAACATGCAGGATTTTGATATTTGTATTTTACAAAAAGTTTTTTTTTTTTCTATAAATTTCTGCTTCATATGGAACACAGTCCACATAAGCTTCACAGATCATTCTGCAGTGTGCACTAATGTACTGTTTTTCTGGTAGTATGAGAAATTATTTTCTTTAGTTAGCTGCTCAAAGAAGGGCTCCAGACTGTTGGTTACACAATACATCATTGTGTTCTCTTGGTAGCACTTGTTCTGGACTGTGCCTGTTTTCATTTCCAACAGACTTGGTCTTGTGCCTCTTTTTTTCTTGTGTTGTATGGTTCTCTACACAGCATCTAGTATTCCTTGAGCAATATTATATATACAATGACTATCCGGGGTGATGAACTTCTCTGCATATTATAACTTTAATGCAGCAAAAATTTATACAATTTACAAATACATCTTTGCAGTAATATGTGTTTGTTAACATTACACATTACAAAACTCTTTAAAAACATTGTTTGATAGGTGTGAAGCTCTGCTACCCTATCATATTAAAAAGATAATGTAGCTGTAATGCTTTAGGTTTTTTGTGAGTTAACTGGTTGAAATCTTAACCAGATTATTGGCTATTCTGACTGATGAATTTTATGGTTTTTGTCAGTCACTCCAGGCAGATAATATTTTCAAGTAGCTACTGCTACCTGCATCCAGAATCATTCTTGATTATTTTCCTTTTCGTTTTATGCTTTACAGTTGAAACATCATTTAATAACCTAAGAATCTATCTTTTAATCAATCTTTTATTCATAGCTGCTTGTGTAATGTGTTTCTCACATCATGAAATCTTGGCATACATAGATAATAAACATTTTCTTGCTTTTCAGGTTACTGGTATGAAGGTTTCTTACTATTACAGCATGTTATATCTTCAGAAATAACAAAGTTTTTAAATAATATAACTCTACCTCAAATAATGCTTCAGAGGTTCCCATATCCTCCATACACACATGATGATATGCTCGAAGCTCTGAAAAGAAATGTACCTCTCCTTATGATGGTGAGCTTTGTCTATACATGTATCAACACTGTTAAGGTCATTACTGTGGAAAAGGAGCGTCAACTCAAGGCAAGTAACCCATCAGTGTACTATTTGAAGTACTCAGAATCCTTGTATAAAATCAATTGAATGGATTCACAACGTCACAAAATTGTCATAAGATTTTTATGCACCTTAACAACAATTGTTATCCAACTAGCTTAACCTGGACATATGTTAAAATATGCCAGCACATTAAGGGTGACTTCACAGGGCAGTAAAATCTTGTGGATGTGAAATATTTATTTCTATTGGTTGTTGTAAAATAATTCAAAGTTTACGTTAACATAAAAAGATATACTGGTAATATCAATGTCTTTAAAATTTGGAGAATTTTATCTGTAACAGCAAAGAGCTGTGTTATTGAATAACTTACATGTTTGGTAATATTTTAAGTCCAGTGTTACGTTTTTCCATCTAAGCAGGATCTTGTTAAAAATGTATTTAGCCTTATTTTTAAGAGCCCCAATATTTAGAAAATATGGACAGATGGTACTTAGTCCTTTTGCTGCACATTATTTTGTTACCATTTCCTAAAATAGTAGAATTTGAAGGTAAACATATGAAACAAACACAACAAAAATGCTTGATTACTTCTTGATGTGGACTAAAAATACAAACGTCACATCATATGGTAACGGAGGTTTGTTCAGCTTCAGTTAAATATTGCACCAGTAGAGTGAAATAGTTAAAGGCAGTTCACATAAGTTTCAAGTCTTTGAAGAGTACTGTCTTTTGGTATGATACTATGCAGTCAGATACAATTTACTGAAGCTTTGTAGAAACATGCTACAAATTAGTTCTGCTTGCTTGGCATATTCTTCAAGCCGAAGATGAAAATATTAGTAACCTTTACCTGACTACACAGCATTATCTCCCAGAAGGTGATACTCTTCACAGACACTGATATTAGAACCTCTGATTTTATGTTCTCATTTGCAGGAAGCCATGAAGATAATGGGATTGCCCAATTGGTTACACTGGACAGCTTGGTTCATAAAGACATTTATGTTTGTGATGATTTCAGTGATCTTAATTGTGATTATGATGAAAGTGCCATGGTATCCTGGTTCGGATCTCACTGTGTTTTCCTACAGTGATCCTATACTTCTCTTAATTTATTTCATTTTTTATATGATTGCCAGCATCTGTTTCTGCTTCATGATCTCAGTCTTATTTTCTAAAGGTAATTTACTGCATGTTGTTGGTATGGTATGGCTATTGTTATTTTCATTAGAGGTGATATTCATGAGGCGCATATTTGTCAGCCTTTTATAAAATTTTATAATATATATGCATAATAATTTACATGTATTTGCATTTACTGAAGACAAACACATGACACATTGGGGCATTTTTATTTTCTGCTTTCTGTTCCCTTTAACGAGATTAGTATCACTGATAATGCAATTAATCCGTTTCTAAGTGGGACTGGTCTCCTTCCCAACAGACATTCATTCATTCATTCATTCATTCATTCATTTTCCATAAATCCATACCGAAAACAATTTAATAGGATGTGGAAATAGTCACAAATAAGGCAGTAAAACGTACATAATAAAATAAGCATCAACATGCACATTACTTAATATAACTAAAACAATTCTTCATTAATTTCCTTTATTTTCCATATATCCATACAAGTAACAAACCTAGGATGTGGAAAGTGTCCCGTTGAAAATAGATATATCAAGATACATATACAAAATTACACGAGTCACATAATCAAAATTACTTACATTAATTGATTAACATAAATAATAATATAAAGTAACGAATTTAATAAGATAATTTGAAAATAACATCTTGTTAATACAATTTTATTTAAATTACCTATATTAACCGAATTAAATACATTACAAATTTACACACTTATGACAAATTATGTTGATAATATTCATTCATGGACTAGAAAAGAATGATGATATAAAAACCTCTTCAATGCAGATTTAAAACTTCTCACTTCTCTTAAGATATTATAGCATGAAATGTTCTGAAATGCCACCTCTGACACAAACACTGGAACAAGGAATATTATTTTTGATTTGTTTCATTCTGGTCCGTCACACTAACAATTACAAATATAAATCACTCCGTCCAATGTGACCTGTAAGTTTATTACTACATGAAAAACTTAACACGCTTACATGTTTTGGTCTCTGCGGACCATCTTCAGAGGGCAAACATCACTACAAATAGGAAACCACCTTCACATAAGTTGTTTAGACGTAAAGTGCGTACACTTATATGTTACAATGCATAGTACACAAAACAGAACATTTCACAAACACAGCAGTTTCCTGGGAATGTAAAGTTTTTAAAAATTATTTAAAATTTCTTGATGCTAATTAAAAATTTTTCATTGTCTATAATTAAAATTCATAAACCATGCAGGCTCGTGTTCGTCCTCCCATCGTCCCAACTTTCAGATGATCACGCTAGATACTTGTAACTCTGTCAGACTGTTGATTTGACATGTATATTTTGTGTATCCCTTGAACAGCTAACACAGCATCCTTGATGGCTGCTATACTGTGGTTCTTCTCATATGTGCCATTCATGTTCATGTCAGAGCAGTATGAAAACCTGCATCTACCATCCAAGATATTAGCTTGCCTGTTATCAAATAGTGCCATGGCATTTGGATTTCAGTTATTTCTAATGTATGAAGGAGCTGGTAAGTAGCTGCTTACATTCTGTACTTTAATACTTGAAGGGCTGCTTGTGCTAGGGCGTTCACCAAATGTATCTGTAGATTTCATATATATAATTATTCTCTGTCTTGTTAGGAGTTGTTTTCCCATGTAAGATTAAATCAACTGCATAAAGTTGATAGTACTAGAAAAGCCTGTAACAAAACATGTTAGTGTATTGGACGTGGTTATGCTAATCCCCCTACCAGTTCCTCTTCTCTGATGCAGTTTCTCTTTTGTTGTATCACAAAACAAGACTTTTGTGTGCACACATTCAATTTCTGAATGAGTCAGTTGCATAGGTGCCACTGTGCCAATNCGCGCTACCTCACCGTCAAATCATCTCAGCAACCACGGTCCTTTTCAGGGCCAACAAATTGTTCCGAAGAAGTGGGTTGTCGTAGGAGTAATGACAAGAGCCCCACACATTCTTTAAACAAATTTTAAAATTCATAACCACAAGGTAGATGAATTTCAAAATTTATATTTTTATTATTATAATTAATGTCACAGTTCATAATTCAAGGAGATTCTTTAAGGAAGAAATTTTTAACCTAGCACAAATATTACTTTCCATATATAAGATTGGAAACAAATCTGAATAATTGTCATACATGTTATAATCTTTGATAATCTTTGGTGAGAGTAATCAATAAAAATTGTATTAAAGTCATTCAGGGTCAATGGATGTCAATTTTGGACAAATGAATCTAACTTGGTGTTTTGTAAATTGTTCATGATAGAGAATAATGGTTTGATAAAATCATTTGGTAATGAGAAACTGAGTGCAAAGATTTACTCCAAATTTATAAATATTCTCTTTATGTATCTACATGTCCCACTAAGTTTGATGTTCATTTCCTTCAGTTACAATTCTAATGTTTGAAGGCTTATCTCCTACACTATATATTATCGGAAATTATTTTTTGTTGTAAGTAATTAAATATTTATGATACTGAAAAATGTTTCAAGCAAAAGTTTTAGATCTTACTGAAGTCTTTATTGTTTAATGTACTGATTTTTAAATGATTCAACTTCTTTTTTGTCTACTTTTATTTCAGCTCAGCTTGCTGTAAAATGACAATTATAAATTTAATTCTCTTAACAATTTTCAATGTAAATTCTCCATATTCTCCCCTCCCCCAAAGTTTATTTCTTTGTAACAAACCAAATGCCAGGTCAGAGATAAAGGCCCCAACCTTAAAACTGAGGATGTGATAATGTGCTATGTGGCCATGGCTAAATACAAAAATGCATTCAATAGCTTCTGCACTAAAATATACAGCTGGGTGAACATAACCTCCACTGTATGTGCTGTTTTTCTGCAAATGACTCTTAATTAATGGTCACTGGATCAATGAATCTCAAAACTGTTGTGCAGACCCCAAGTAAGTTAAAGAGACATTATAGTATGCTTAAAATATGTCAGTATTTAAAATAAATATCATATTCTGCAGGAGTAGGAATGCAGTGGCACAATATCTGGACTCCAGTCACAGCAGATGATGATCTTGTATTAGGTCATGTGATGATTATGTTACTGGTGGATGCACTCATCTATCTTCTTTTGACTCTCTACATTGAAGCTGTTGCCCCTGGTGAATATGGTGTACCAAAACCTTGGTATTTCCCTGTCCAGGTATGCATGACCATATGCATCTCAAAGTTAAAATTAACATAAGTAGACCTCTATGATACAGTCAGATATGATTAAATCTTATGTAAATTTATCAATCAGACAAACACTTTTCTTGTCAGATGGTTCTCCATAAGAGAAATATCTCTTACCCATACTATTGTGATTGTTCTCTGCAAGCCCATTTACCAGTGTACAGCATATAAGATAATACATTGTAATTGTCTGAGAGCTTCTGAAAATTGTTCATCTGCCTAGACAGAAAAGTTGGATGCACTTGGCTCAGTCATGTGTGAGAGATTCTTGAGATGATTGGATTGTATAAAACTGAACTGCTGTCTCTTATTTTGCATAAAATGTGTACAGCATATTACTCATTGTCTCAGATTTACTTTCTGAAATCAGTGCAGCAATAAAAATAGGGTTGTAGTTAATATTAACAGATACATTTAAATTTGTTTTTTCTGCTTCTGAGCCTTAATTTTTCACTTATCACTGATGAACAGGGAAGTTGGTTTCTTGGGCCTTGGAAATGGTTATGAATTTTTCTCATCCATTTGGTATTATAATTATTGAAATTTGCTCCTTTTTATTATCTTCATTTTTCAGCTTTCATATTGGTGTGAAAATTCTGATTACAACCCATACTTTGAAACTGTCGGACAGAAAACTAATGTTAACAGTCCAGATGTTTACGAGGCTGAACCTAGAAATCTACCAGCAGGAATACAAATCAAACATCTGAGGAAGGTAAAGAAGGAACTGTGTATCCTATTTGAAAGACACAAGAAGTCTAATTCTGATTCCTGTTAAAATATATGTTGTAAAATAAGTAATGCAAAAGATAAAATAATATCTGTGAAATGCTGATAAAATGAATAAAGAGAGAAATTCAGATCCATGAAATATACTTCAATTACCCAACAAACTCGTTATATGAATATGTATAGTGTAATTTATTTGTTATTATAAAACTTACACAAGTTAGGAAATGCGCACATAGCATATCATAGTTCTAGTGCATTCACTCCCTCTTTTGTATTTATCTCTAAAACCATAAGATCTATGGATAAAAAATTTTTCCCCCTGAAGCATTTTTTATCAAAAAATATTTAGTAAGTTACACCTGATACAAACATTTAAATTATTGTAGATATTCATATAAAATATCTAGTATTGTTTCCTGATTTTAGTCAAAACTGGATTGCTTCAAAACATTTAAGAAAAATCCCCAGTATCAAATTCAGTGAAATTCTTGTTATATGTGAACAGACATACATATGTTAGGCACAATTCTATAAGCTTCTTTAAAAACAAACCTTCAGATTCAGTAAGCATAAACTGAATTTCATTAATGCATGCTTGTGATAACTTATTCAAACCAAAATTTTAACTTTGTCTGTGATAATAAGGACTGAATTCATCTGGCTCAGGATAGAGTTTAGTGGTGGGTTTTACTGAACATGTTAATGAACTTCCAGATTTCATAGACAGCAGGGAATTTCTTGACCAGCTAAATGACTATCAGTTCTCAAGAGTGGATCTAATCCCTGTAGCTGTATGCTATATCCCTGTTCACTGACTCTGCTTGTGATGAGTAACATTAACTCATTTGAAAAATTCGTACTCTATATTTGATGTACATGAAGTATTTTTACTACAATGAAAACATAAGAAGCCCTGGACACCACCCCCCCCCCCACAAACTAATGACTATCTTTTTACTGTCTTGTTTGTTGCATATTATACTCATAGAATTTTCTGATTTTTATTATGTCTTAATCAGTACTAGTCACTTCAAAGTAAATTCATTATATAAGTGGTTAGTCGCTGGCTTCTCACCGCCGTAGCCCAGGCTTGATCCCAGTTCTGATCAAGTGGGATCTGTGGTGGACAAAGTGGCGCTGGGGCGGGTTTTCTCTGAGTACTTCGGTTTCCCCTACCAATCTTCATTCTACCAAATTCTCTCTCATTATATTCACCCAGGGCAGGCTACAATAGGCCAATCAGTGGCCACTGAATTAAATTGAATTGAACTGTGCCAATTGGACCCAGTTGGACTCCACCCCCCATTAAGCGAATTAAAAAAAATCATTATATTAATAACATGCACACATGTACATGTGTTAAGTTCTAATATATACTCATATTCCCTACTATTATTTAAATGAACCTTTAGGTCCCATAAAATCTTGGAAAATTCTTGAGTAACTCAGCAACTGGTGGCTTCTAGAGAAGGGTTCAAATCCATGAAGTTTGTTTGTTTGTTTGTTAGGCTGTTATTTAGGGTGTAAGTGTATGTATTATCTCATTCCATAGTATATGTAATTATTAACTGTAAAGTACAGTAAACTCCTGAATATCTGGGGGGGGGGATAGGAAATGAAAATACCCAGATAATTAGAAACCCTGGGTAATCTGTAAAAGAAGTATTTAACTCAGATGTGAATTAGGATTTGTAAAATGAAATGTACATTTATAAATGTATTTTGCTCAAACACTAGTGGTAGAAACATGAGTGTAGTTTCTGAGAGCTCCTGTGCCATTTCTATACATTTGAAAACAAAACAAAACAGGGTTTTCTCAAGACTCCAAGCACACATTCAAACACAAAATAGAGCTCCCATCATTTTACACTTGTTACCTTTTAAAATGCCATTTCACACAAAGTTTATATTTAGACACTGGACACGCCAGTCAGTTTTTTTAACAGAGCCCCAACCAAATCTGCCTGAACTTAATTGGTTGTCCACTATAATTGGGTATACAATATTATTTATCAAATATAGGGCTGCACACAGTAGCATAGTTGGTTGAGGGGCTATGGTACAGGCCGGAAGGTTGAGGGTTCAAGTCCCGATGAGGTCATTGGATTTTTTCAACTGACCTAATCCTTCCAGCTGCACTATGGCCCTGGGGTCGACTGAGCCTCTAACAGAAATGAGTACCAGGAATTAATTAAATAATTTTCCTGGGGAGTAAAGTGCGGCCAGCGCGTAAGCCTGACAACCTTACCACCATCTTTGAGCCTCAATGTCTCACAACCCTATGGGCCTTCACGGCCTGGCACAGGGATAGCTTTACTTAGTTACTTACTTTATCAAATTTATGTTAAACAAGCAGCATTTGAAGAATGTATTCCTTTTATAAAATCAGGAATTAGTGTAATGAAATGTTATTCAGCAAAATTCACTAGAATTGGAATTTGTTTTCAGAAATATGGCAGCAAGGAGGCTGTGAAAGACCTAACTCTGAACATGTATGAAGGGCATATTACTGTCCTGCTGGGTCATAATGGGGCGGGAAAAACTACAACAATGTCAATGTTGACAGGTACACATTTTTTGTATTCATTTCTAATCTATTTTATTTTAGAATTCCTATACATCTGGCTCCTCGTGACACAAGGATGTAATATATAGTATTTCAGATTACTTAGTTTTTTACTTTGCCCTTCATCCAGTATTCTAAAGAACACAATGTTTCAGAAACTGGGTCTATTTCGATCCTCAGGTGAAAGAGTTGGAGGTACCTAGTCTGTTGGGTCTGTTTAAAGAAGCTAAATTGAATCACAAAACTACCTCTGTAATCGTGACTGAGGGTAGCTCAGCAGGTTGTCATAATGGTAATGCCCTAGACTTGTATTCGGAAGATGTTCAGTTTCATTCTTGGTCACAACATCAGCCATACTTACTATTTTTGTGGTTCTCCTCAGTCTCTCTGTGCAATGCTTGGAGAGTATCTTGACAGGCCATTAAAGTTTATAACAAATCCTTTCTAACTCATTGTTCATCAATCAATCTTCCATTCGGCACCAGTGTTGTACAAATTCCACAAAAATAAAATGAACAAAATTATAAAGTCTCAGGATGAATAATGTGTAATTGACTGTTCTTGTTAATGAAGGCATGATAACTCCAACAAGTGGAACTGCTCTGGTTGGAGGATTTGATGTAAGAACAGATATTCATAAGGTCCGGGAGAGCCTGGGTTTGTGTCCACAACATAATGTCCTGTTTGAAGACCTTACAGTGAGAGAACATCTCTATTTTTTTGGGAAGGTAAACAATAGTGACCACTGCATTACTGTAAAACCAGTTAAATTAACTTAAATATGTCTCATGTTTCCAAAATATTCAGCATTAGTGTACTGTCTTATATAAAATATTACAAATTCAATGGTTAACTATAAATTCTCTACGTATATTTGCAATTACATGTGTTTAGAAATTAAATAGATGTGTGCTGAATTTTAATGATAGCATTAATAATTTTTGCAAAGCTTAATGTTTAAAGTGATTAGTTACAAGATGGATTGCCAGTGGCCAGTGCTATATTCCTGACATGGGCAGGATTTCTGACTTTGCTGTCAATCCAGACTGGCTCTGAGTTCTGAACAGGCTTCTTGCCAGTAGGTACAGAAATACCTTCCCTTGGGAGTAGCTGAGACATGAAGTTGGCTACTCACCTCCATTATGAAATGAGGTTAAAACAGTGTGAAGTTCTAACTCCACTTTCTATATACAACTTCATGGCTTGGTGCTTAGGCTTGGAAGACAGTGTTGAATTCTAAATGTTGGATTTGAGGATCTTACAGCAATAACTTTGAAGAGTACAGTGTTCTGCGTTGTATTTCTGTGTAGTTTGGACAGAGCCTGATACTTTGGAGGAATATTTGCTTCTGTCATGAGGTTCAAAGAGTAAGCCAATCCAAAATATTGATTGACTTTCGCCAAACTACATTTTGACATGATGCCTGAATGCTAGAAGTGTGCAGTCAGAGAAACACAGCAGACACAACTATTGCTAGACAACAGCTAGATGAAACACGTTTCCGCGACAATGAATATGCTTGTATAAATCAACACATTGGTTGGAGATTGTCACAAGTTTTATGGAAATAGAGAATAACAGAGGACAGTCAACTGTCCGACTGGGTGTTCTATATTCAGTCTGTGTGAAGTGAATTCAGTCCAAGTTTCAGAAATCCAGATCCAGAATTCGAGAGACCAAGCAACGACTAAGCAAGCAGACGTTGAAGATTTTATCTTATGTCTTATAGCTACAGTAATCTTTAGATTGTTATAATTAATTGTAGTTAGGACTTGTGAGTATCCAGTTAATCCATTCACCAATCCAAACCCCATCTACAAGTCACTGATACACGTGCCAATATCCAAGAAGACAGAATTATATGAATTTTGAAGTTCTTTCTTGTTTGTAATAGATATTCCTTTTGATCCAGATTTGCATTTCCATTTGGAATGTTTGCCTTAGATGAAGGGGCTGTCTGGTCATGCACTGAAAGCGGAGATAAAGAAATATATTTCACTACTAGAACTGGAACCAAAGGAACATACAGAAAGCAGTAAATTGTCAGGGGGTATGCAGAGGAAATTGGCTGCCGGAGTGGCCCTTTGTGGTGGCTCAAAAGTGAGTCAATATACTACTAAAATTTATTCATTTAAATATTAATAGTTATTACTGGATTAATACTGTAATTAAATACATTACAAATTTCCACACTTATGACCAATTATGTTGATAATATTCTTTTTATTCCATAAATGAACATGTAAATTTGTAATGTATTTAATTCAGTTAATATAGGTAATTTGAATAAAACTGTATTAATTCAAATTTTATAGTAAGTGTTTTACACACTTATGACCACTTATGTTGATAATATTCATTTATGGAATAAAAAGAATGCTGATAAAAAAAATTTTCAATGAATTTTTAAAACTTCTCTCATCAGTAGCCAACATTTTTATTGTTTGAGGAAGATGATTAAAAACTTTAATACCTGATATGTAAACACCTTTATTGTATTTTTGTTAGGTTCAGGTAAATATAAATTATTGAGGGCTCTAGGTTTATATTTGTCAATCTCATTGTTAAAATTAAATAAATGCTGTCTTCTCTCGGAAGATTTTATTAGGGTCGTCAGAAAGTGGAGAATTGTATGAACACCACATGTAGCATGCATAGGATGGAATTAAAAATTTGGTTTGTAAAACTTAAAAAAGAAAAAGAAGCAATTTGGGTAACTTTAGCACAGATGGGATGATAATATTAAAATGGATCATAAACAAATAGTGTGAGAGAGTGTGCTGGATTCATCTGGTTCAGGATACAATGATGGCCCTTTGTAAGGCCTGTATTGAAATTTTTGGTTTCAAGAAAGATGGGGAAATTCTTGATTACCTGAATGATTACTAGCCTCTCAAAAATGACTGTACTCCATGGAGTTATTTAAAATTCCATTTCATTATCACAGAGTCCAAATTATCACGCCATGCAAAATTATGAGAGTTGATTGGTACAATGTGTGATATGTACTGAAGCTTTCTCCAGCAGTTTGATTCAGCATTCAGAACTGGAGTTTTACAACATACTGATAAAAAAATTACTGAAATAGCTAATACTACACCTACAATGAAAACAAGTCTCTGTACCATTACAGTCACTTGTTTGGAAATTTATGAATCTCAGTTCTAGTACAGAAAGTCTTGTGAAAGTTGAAAGTTGTGGGGGACATACACACACACTTTCACATTATGCACTGAATTTATGCACCATTATAAATAACATATAATCTAGCATTTATGATAGTAACACTTTGTACTGCTTAATATATAATTAAATTTTTCTGCAGCATATTTTGAGCTAGGATAGCTAAGTCATTATAGTGACCAGGCTATATGCTGGATTACATTCCCTTTGGGGGGAACAGAGTTTTCTTTTCTTCATACCATCCAGACTGGCTCTGGGGTGAGCGCAGCGGGTACAACGGGTACTGGAGGCTGTTTTGCTTGTGGGGTACACAAAAGTCGCATGAAACTCTATCTTATGCCGAGGTTAAAATTGGCGTATACTTCTACCTCCACCCTCATCACCACGTCTTCATGGCATGATGCTTAATAAATTAAACACAGGGATAATTTTACCTTTACTTTTATCACGTTACACTGTGCAGATATCTGACTATGATATCTGAAGGTAATTAACCATTGTAACTTTCACAGATTGTGATGTTTGATGAGCCAACGTCTGGTTTAGATCCCGCTGCAAGACGAGCATTATGGGATTTGCTTCAGACGGAGAAACATGGCCGTACAACACTTCTTACAACACATTTCATGGATGAAGCAGATCTGCTTGGTGACCGCATTGCTATCATGGCTGGTGGAGAGTTACAATGTTGTGGATCTTCCTTCTTCCTCAAGAAGAAATATGGCAAGTGTTTCTTGAGAACAAAAACTAGGCTCACACCTATACACAGTAAAATCCATTTATTCTAAACCCATGGTACATTATATTTTGTATCGGTAACCTTATGAAAGAAAAATAAGATGTAAGTATGTTTGATTTCCCACTTGCATAAGAATGCCTAAAAATGATGAAAATAGAATGTTGTAATTTTCTGTTGATGACATAATGGTCCACATCACTAACTGATGATAATGTACCCCCTTTTCCAAAATAGACTGAGTAAACTAGAAATGCAAAGAAAACAGCACCATTTATTCATATTTATTTTACCTGCGATTTCAAATTCTCAGATGTGATACTGTGAAGTTTGGTTATTTTGCAACTGTCTCTTCCCAGAAGAATGTAATTTTATTGTGTATCTTCTTCATGGATCTGTATTTACTTAATTTATATTTATCTGTATTTAAGTGATATGAGGGTTGAATGTAACATGGAAGTTGACTACATTCAGAATTCTGGATTATCTGCTATTCATAATTATCTACACTGCTTCTGGCCTGCACTGATATGGATAATTGTGAATTCACTGTACGAGTATTGCAACTGATTCCTAATGTATCTTGTGTACGCAGGCGCTGGCTACCGTTTGATCATTGTGAAGGGACCAGACTGCAATGTCGATTCAGTAACAAGCCTCCTAAATGAATTTATACCAAAGATCAGTGTTGATCAGAATATAGGGTCAGAACTGTCCTATCTCCTGAGTGAAAATCAGTCATCAGTATTTGAAGCCATGTTATCTAAACTTGAAGAGAATAAGAAGAAGCTGGGTTTGCTCAGTTATGGTGTGTCCCTAACAACTATGGAAGAAGTGTTCATGAAGTAAGTTTTTTTTTATTGCTAGTGGGGTGGGACTAAGTCCCTTGTACTGCGGCCACTTCTGGTCTATTGTACCAGGCCCAGATCATAGGTGAGGGTGATTGTGGAGCAATTGGTGGAATGAAGATTGGCAGGGGAAACCGAAGTACTTGGAGAAAACCTGCCCCAGCGCCACTTTGTCCACCACAAATCCCACTTGACCAGACCCGGGATCGAACCCGGGCCGCCGCAGTGGGAAGCCAGCGACTAACCGCTTGAGCTATGGCGCGGCCAATGAAGTAAGTTAATATGTGATGTGTTCCATCTCCAATGTACTAATGCAGTACAGGGAATTCCAGTCCTATTGTTTTCTGTGATGTCAGCTACATAGTCAAAACCCAATCTCCATAAAATTAATCTGGATACTGCAAGCACACAGTGTTTCCTTGTACAGGTATCCCATGTTTACTTGATAGTTTCATTCATTAGAGCGGATCTGTATTTTTAATTCACATAACTCAAAATTTTGTTTCGTGAAATTTTTTACATCCCTTTGCTTTCACTGCTTTTAGTTTTAATTTTAAAATACAGAAACGATTTAATTGAAAACCATTAATTTTAATCGTTTATGAATTCTAATTTGTTTATTTTTGAAAATATCATTATTTTTTAGTCTTTACTAACGAATGAAATTAAAATCATATGTCTACACATTAAGGTCGGAATTGCATAAGTTAGGGGGTACCTATATATTGTTTATTTTCATAGATTTTTAATTTGTCTGTATTCCGCTTTTGTTCATTACTTAGAATATTATGTAGCATCTATTCTTTCAAAGCATTATCATATAACTCTTCTTATATCTCATTGTAACTTTTTCTATTTTCTACTTGCTCACAGAAAAGAATCTCAGTGATCAATTACTTCCACATCTCTCTCAAGGCGTTATGCATGTTTCCACATATTACCCTCCAATTTTAGCCACTCCATTCACATGAATGTTGATACCGACAACCATATTAGCTGTACTGAATCCTTGTTGCTTAGTACTATAAGGTAAGGTAAAGTTGTCCCCATGCTTAACTAATTAAGCACTATCCCATGAAGGCATATGGGGCAGTGGATGTATAGATCCATTATAGGGTAGGTTAATATCAATATGAAACATGCCAGAGCATTTTGCTATACTGTTAGAAAGAGTCATATTGTTATGGAGCATGTGATGTTTATGTATATGGACTGAACTTCTGTGCTGGAAATTTGACTGCCTTTTCCTTCAAGAGTTGGGAAAGACACGGAGATATCTGCTCCTGCTGAACACCAGCAGACCAATGGCATTGACAATGTGGTACATTCAAGTACCTTTGAAGTAGACGACAGCTCCATTTTGCCAAGCGGAAACAAATGTAAGTAAAGACTGCTCACTTATACTGATAATGATAATGATTTGGACAGAAGAATGACCCTTGACAGCAGAATATTGTCATAGTTGCATTTGGTTTCTCAAACATTCTACAACATTGTAAGACACAGCTTTCTATAACCCAGCACAAATTCCTGAGGACATGAACGTGGTGTTTATTTTTCAAAGTTTGTTGGTTTATTGCAGGTTATTAAATTAAAAATACAGCAACAATGTTGTACTTCTAGTTTATGCAGGGAAGATATCTGGCACCTGTGCCTTTCTGCTTTGTGCAACTTTCCTACTCAGTCAGCTGTTTTGTTAGCAAGATAGTAGCAGCACCACATAGTAAGGTTATGGGGCCATTTCTACACTTGCATTGTATATCTGAGAATTAACTATATCCACATACAGGACCTTATGCTCAGGGTTCATGAAAGTATCAGCTTGCACAACATGGAGTGGAACTTCATGTAATAGATGTGAATTTCCTGTGCTACAGTGCTCCAATGTTGTTTTGTGTCAATATGCCTACTAAACGAAAACCAAGCCTCACCTGAAAAGAAATCTACTTGTGAATTCAGGACTCAGTTTATCATCATTAATTGCCTGAAGCAACCATTTGCAGAAATTGAATAGTACACATTGTAATTTCAGTAACTTTATCATGGTCCTTTTGGTATTCCTGTTTCTTGTGTAAAGTATTCCACCCTTTAAAGCACAGTGATTGCTATATTTACAAACTGCTTTAAGATTATAAATTTCTTAATTTACTCACAGAGTGATTTATATATATATATTTCCTTAAATAGCATTAACTGATTTGGCAATGTCATTGATGCAGCATGTATTCTGAGCAGTGGGAAACAAATTTTAAAATTTTATTTAGATAAATTCGTTTCTCAGATAGTTTGGAGACTTCCAGAGTGAACGTTCAAGCCATGCTCTGACATCCAGCTATTCTTGTGTTAGTATTCAAGAGCGGCATTTGGAATCCTCTCTATTAATATGCCAGTTGTTCTTACCCTAGTAAACTTTCCTGTGGATTTTCTGTGACACTTCCTAATACATACATACATTTCATTTCACAAGTCCAAACAAATGGACATGAAGGTCGTCATACAAAAATGGACTTCACCTCATATAGTATTCTTATAAAACACTTGATACTTTAGTGTAAACTTATCCATGTTCAATGGGAAAGGAACTTTATGAGAACTGTAATGGAATTTCAAGCCATAGTTTTACAAAACCGCAGAATTACACAAATTTACAGCTTCAGAATCTAGCAAGTTCTGTAACAGGCATGTTCAGTAAGTCCATAAAAGCAAACTTAGTTCCAAGTTAACTTTCTCGTTTTAACCAAGCAAGGCTCAGTTTTATTAGAATGGACATATTAACATGCAAGGTAATAGATAAAGGAGTACAGATTATTCTTGTTTTATTCATGAAATTCCAGTCCATGGCGTAAAAGATGGTGTTTGATGCACCTTGATTGCAAGTAGGGTTATGAACCCTGTGTTATATGCAGATACACATAACTCTGAGAGCTATGTAACACAGACTCTAAGCAGGTCAGTTAGCTTTAGGCTGTGGTGATGATATACTCTATCAGTGCACCTGACTGAATAGGAAAAATGGCAGCTCATGCAGTGAGTACATACTGTGGAAAAGCAATGCACAGCCACACAATATTCTGGTTATATAAATTAATATGTATTCTTCTCACAAATGTCGTATAGGAATTTTGTATTGTGTTTAATATAACGAGAATGAATGTAAAGTTCACTTAGTAGTGATCATAGCTGATGAACATAAAGGTGAAAAACAAATGCCGTAGTAATTAAGAAAGTGTTAGAAACGTAATCATATTTCTGCAGAATGTCAAACTGAAACTGATGTTCACTTTCTCCTTTTAACATTTTAATTTACATTCAAAACTTAATATAACGTACCTGCATTTTGAATAAAAAATAATGTCAGTAATATTATTTGAAAAAAAAAAAACAAACAACTCTTTATGGCATCTATATTGTTAAACCAAAGTGTTGCATATAATTTTTGGGAATGGAAAGGGAAAATGTTGGACTGTTTGTCACATGATTCTACTTAAATTTTCTCAGTTGTTTGATTCACTTACCACCAAGATTTTATAAATGAATAATTTCATCATGTCTCCCATATGTAATATACGTCATTACCGATAACTGTAATAATTTTAAATTGCAAATGCATGTCTTACAAATTTTGCACTTGTTTCCACGTAGAGTAGAATATCTTCATGAAGGCAAGCATCTAACTGCTCTACACATCACAGTTTCATTACATGTTGTTTATATTTGTCTTATGCTTAACTGACCTTGTGTTGTTGGTTATGGTTTTAGTGTACATATCCTTTCAGTTTCCAATGGAATATGCACTGTGTTTTCAGGTTTTGCGACATGTATTAATCACCTTTATATGAGTCCAAGGAATGCTAGCAGATTCATAGGTGATTTGTTCATATTCACGTCACTAAATCGCACCATCATGTTCGAATGCACTTACTTCCTAAAAATGTTGCACTGTTTAGAAGCACCACAGAAACATAAAATAAATTGTAACCTTATGAAATATGCCAGTAAATATTTTATAGATTTTTATAAACCTGTCTCTCCACGTTTTGTATGAAACATGAATGAGTAGCTCACACATGGCAGAACCATTTTGTTTCTGTTCTTGTGAATATTGTCTTTTCATTAATTTGCATTCTGCTGCTTTAGCAGTCAAACTTCTTTACTTGAATATTTGGTATTTTTTATAGTTCATATTTTCCTATACATAGAATTGAGATCAGACAGTTCCATTTTTAGTTTCAATCTTTTTTTCCAGTCCTATTTTATATTCTTTAATTATGTGGATGTTTTAGAATACATGTAATAGTTACCAGAATTGTAGAGATATGAGGTATGTCATCACTAACCATTTTGTGTTGTTGAATAAAACTTCAAACATGGTGGACCCAGCTATATGAAACAATATCAACATTGGATGTAATTAGTAGGCTACTGACAGTGTTTATTTTTCAGTCAGGAGACATATAGGTAAACAACTGACAGTGCCAGCAAACTTGTCAAAATTCGCTGATCTTCTAATGCATTCATATTTTGGCCTTGAGGCTAAAATTGACCATGGAAATACTGGCAAACATGTTCATAGAAAAAAAGTGCTGCTGATTTGAATAAACCCACCATCAAATTTGGGTGTTTCGTTTCATAATGAAGTTCAATTCTATGAGATAGGTTATGGCAGAGCTTCAGTTATCCCTTCATTTTGAAGATATGCAAGTTAAAATAAGTCAACAGGTAATCCTGTGCAGACAGTTAATGTTATTTCAAAGTTATAGGTACTCTACAAAACTGAAACAAATCCTGCATAGATGGAAACCCCTGTACATTTATATTCATAGCTGATGTTGGGTGCATGAAAAAGTCGAGGGGGCAATTTAAATTTATAACAAGGTTCATATGACTCCAGATTATGAATGAAAATTATTGTAATGCCACATAATAATTTATTCATTAACTCATATTATAAATTTCTATTATGTGTATGAATTTTAAATGTGTTACATGTGTCATGAAATTCTGGGATGTATTATTTACTGTGGGTGTATAATAACATGAATAACTACATCTGCAGGTAAATATATATTAAATTCTTTAATACCTAACCGGGGTGTCACTGCAGCAGAAGAAATTTCTATGCATTTTTAGCACCAAGAGGAATTCATATTCTGAAAACAATATGTCACGACTGCAGGCCAATGCAAAACAAAAAGCAATCAAAGGTCATTTTAATTTGAATTATCTGTTAAATTGGTTGACACATGTATAATTTTTGCTTATTATTTTTAGTTTTATACATTGGGTGGGAATTATACCCAGCAGTAGAGAAATGCATTGGATTAGATTAGATTAAGGATTAAGGAGAGTGGTTGTAAATAACCATTTGATGACCAGGCTTAATAACAGTAAAGCATGATGAAGCCCTGCATCCATTTCCCATCATCCTGTTACAGTAATGGTATCAGTAGATACACTTCAACATATATGTCTTGGTCCATTAGAATTCCCTTCTTATTCCAGTAAAGATGTCACGCTCTTTTTAACATCAATTTCATTCTCTTTTATAGCTGAATTATATTTCCATCTAAGCTCTGTAAATAAATCATAAGAATATACTCCATTATTTAGCCCTGTCCCTCATCCATTTAAAATACTAATGAGATCCAGGGTTCTCACAATGGTGAAAGTCAAGATCATTTTTTTTATGAGAAGTACCCCCATCTACTTTGATAGATAGGCATTGACGTTTTCAGAAGACCTGTTTCTTTCATCTGCAGGGTAGAAGGCATTCAAATCAAACTCCTCTACCCTGAAGTTAGAAACATTGTTACTCATATATTAAATTACATGGCATTGCAACCCAGACAACTGTGGTCGTAAAGAAACTAGTGTTTAGTGATTTCAGCCCAGTTTTATCCATGAATTTAAAGCATAGATGAAATTTTATTGTTTTCATAAATTGGAAGACTTCATAATTTTTCTTTCAGCTCTTATGTCATGGGGAACCAAATATTAAAATCTCTTTCATAGTGCAAATAAAGCAACTGTTTCAGAATAAAAGTACCGGATTATCCTGCATCACAAGTAGATGTAAATCTGTTAAGCTGATTACTACAGTTTTTGCCACTTTTCTTTACATCTAAATACACATGATTCAAGAGGGATGAAATAGTAGGAGCCTGGAGAAAAAATGCATAACGAGGAACTTCATAACTTATACGCGTCACAAGATATAATTAGATTGATCAAGTCAAGGATGATGAGACGGGCACAGTACGTAGCACAGACAGGAGGAAAGGAATGCATTCAGTGGTTCAGTGGGGAAACCTGAAGGAAAGAGCCCAGTGGGAAGACCTAGATGTGGATGGGATATTAAAATGTATTTTAGAGAAACAGGTTGTGGGGTATGGTATGGATTCATCTGGCTCAGAATAGGGATCAGTGGTGGGTTTTTGTTAACACAGTACTGAACGTTTGGGTTCCATGAAACACTGGGAGTTTCTTGAGTAACTGAGTGACTCTTGGTTTCACATGAAGAACTCAGCTTCATGGAGCTAGTTAGTTGGCGGTTTAATTTATTTGCTAGCACTGCAGACAAAACCTTGATCAGTACAATGAGCTTCTCTGTTCAGAAGAGTTCTCTTACAGTTTTCATGAAAGAAGGAATTTGTATCTCCTTTTAAATAAAATGTCCCTCCGTTTTAGAAGCGATATTGCTTGTTTTAGTGGCTGATGAATGAAAGATGTAGTTAATGTTGTTATGGTGAATAAGAAAAATGATGTGGACAGGACACGTAGCATGCTTGTGGGAACAATGAAAACATACTTAATACTAGTTGGAAAGTCACAGAAGAGTAAACCTACATAGAGATGGAAAGATAATAAGAATATGTTAGATAATTAATTTATGTAAATATGAACTGAATTGAACTAGATCAGTGTAGAGTTTTTTTTAACCAGCTTGTATTTTTTTCTCAAGGAAAACACGGTGTCGATTAAATGCAATACTTGACAATTTGATGTAATTCTTTGTAATTCTTTCTAGCGTTATTTTGTTTCCTTTTTCATGTCTCTAAAGTAAACAGTTTGTTACATTGGTATGTTGAATACTCCAGCTTTTTCAAAATGACATACCTGCATGGACATCAGAGATCAGTGAACCTAGAAACTGAAGATTGCTGTTTTCTGGTATATGATGCCATTTAGTTTGGTAGATATATAACAGTGTTCCAGAGGAACATGCTGCATACTTCTTCAGAGTTGCTTGCTCTTCTACTCTGAAGATGGATGCAGCATGTTATAGTTTATTACACACATGTATGCATGCATGCACGCACACAACACATGCATGCATGCACACATTTACAATATTACGTGATTATGTGTTTTGTAACAGACAGTTTGCTATCAGATGCAGATATTTAAGGAATGCTGAACAAAATACTGTACTGCTGTAATTTTCTGAACATGAAGTAATAATCATGTCATGGTTCTGATACAAACCTTTTTCACTCTATGTTGCACATGCAATTTATTTCTCATGCAAGTGTTTTTCATCATTAATGATTCGTTTGCACTGAATGAAAGTTCAGTTGCATATTTGAAGCATCATTGGTGATTTCTGTTTATAACAACAGAATCTGTATCACAGTAAAGACTACAAATTACCATTAATTGTATTGTTATTGTTGCAACATATAATTCATTTATTACATTTTTATTTTGTAATATTTCAGTGACCATGCCTCATTATCCTCTTTTGAAAGGAAGCGAACTACTGATAAATCAACTGATTGCTATGTTCATGAAGAAAGCATTATATGTGTGGCGAACATGGTATATAACATTGATTCAGATTCTAATGCCTTCCCTTTTCCTAATACTAACAATCGTTATAGTCAAGACATGGCAGACAATTCCAGACCTACCTCCACTGAAAATGGACTTAAAGGTAAGATATTGTCCAGTCCAGACTCAAAAGGCTGTTGTTATATAACCTTGGCACAAACTCTATAGATGACATCATTTATAACAGTTCCTCTATTGTATGTAGTTATCCGTTACCACGATATGTGTTTATCAGGCTATGGAAACGTGTTTTGTTCACTGTTGCCTAACAGTGAACAGTTTTTCTCATTATCGTGTAGGAGTACAAAATGAGACATAGCCTATGCATGATTAACAGATGCCAGGAAACTAGTACACAGAATGTGATACCTTAAGGTTGAGAGTCTGGTGTATGTTGAATTTTCTCCCCCTTTACACTCACTTTGCAGTGGAAACCTCAGTTTATGTGAGAATTGTACATTACATCAATAAGTGTATTTCTGGCTACTTCATGTATACCACTTGAATAAAAATTTCAACTCTCTCCGTTCCTTTTTCAGATTTTTGTTCAATATTATTGAAGTCATAATAGGAAGTCTGGGTTTATTAATTATCACAAAATCGAAGTCACTGTGTGTATTTTCTTATATGTATCACTGTTTAATGTATTGAAGAGTGTAAATATCACATTACAAGAAGAGTATGATCATGTGGGTTGCAATGCTGTGTGGTTTGGTAGAAGTCCGCCAACATCCCTCCCAAACATTTGTGGACTTCTAAAAAAACTGCATAATGTTACAACTGAAAAGATTTGCATTCTTCATACTCACTGCTATGAGAAATCCAAAATTACTTTCAAAACTATCAAAAAGGCCTTAGATTTTTTATGGCTGTGAGACTTGCTCTCTCATCATAACTGAAAATCATAGATTGAGAGTATTTTAAAACAGAATACCAAGAATAATACTTGGATATAAGAATATGAAAGTAACAAGGGGATAGAAAGGATCAGGCAGGTGTTGGTAATATTTCTATAATTTTGGTTGCTATTTTATATGGATGTCTCATGGGAAGATTGCAGGCTGGGGAGTGTCTGAGAATAAAGTGAGGAGTGAAATATTTGTACCTAAATGTCAGTAACATGAGCCTGGAGAAAATTCCACATCAAATGGAATCAGAATGATGATATCAGGGAAGGTGAGGTTTGTAGATTGTTTGAGAGAAAAGATAAATACATACAAAATTTTGATCAGAAAAACCTGAAGGAAAGAGATCAAATGGAAGACCTAGGCATAGATGGGGCAGGGGTTAATATAAGTATGGATCTTAAAGAAATAGGATACCAAAACTGAATTCGTTTGACTCAGAACAGGGAACCGTGGGAGGTTTCTACTGAGCAAGATACTGCACCTTCAGGTTTCATAAAATGCAGGGAATTTCTTGGCGGGTTCAGCATTTATTAGCCTCTCACACAGGACTCTTCTCCACGGGATTATTTCGTTATTTGGTAATGTTTGTTGTGGAGTTTTTAAGACATGTTTGGTTCATTGAACCACACAAGAGAAATGAAATTACAAGTTTGATAATGAGCATACTATATTGAAATTATATACAATATAGTATTTTATGTGATAGAAGATACATTCTTCATACAGTACTTATATTATGTAGTGTCAAATCTTGTTGATTATTCTGCAGTTGTTTAAATTTAAATTGTTTTTTCCATTGTTTCAGGCCTATGGTAAAATATTCACTCCAATAGAAGTGAAAAATGAACATCTACGTAATGTTTCCTTGATATACAAAGATCTTACAGGTGGTATTGTACTGAATGAAACAACCAAGATGTCTGACTATATACTGAGACAGGCAAGTTACTGTTTGTTTTAACATATTAAATTCTTTCCCATTCCCCAGTAATACTGTGAACAGCATTCATTACATTTTTCACCAGTTGGAACTGCAATTGCCGCTGATTTGGAAGGGACAACTTCTAGTCACCACAAAACATGAAGGTTACTACTTGGTATATTATGTACAACTCTTAGATGTTATCCATTATCATATTGTGCTATATTCAGTTTCAGCCAACATCAAGAAATAGTTATCTTCTTTAACTGCATCCTTTGACATATTAATTTGTGTTGCACTTTTGTTTTCATGTTTTTATCTTAAAATTGCACTATTTTAGGAAAGTGGTGAGAAAATACTTTAGAGTGAAAGAGTTAAAAAAAGTTTCCTATAATTCATGTTTGTAATTTTACAAGGAATTCTGAAGTTCAGATATATTAAAAAATTATAAATTTTTTAATTGCAGAATATTTTCAAGCTATAGACATTTCTACAAAATCTTATATTTATTAAACTTAAATTATTTTTAAAACCTTTAGTGCTTTCTCAATTTTTCTAATTTATTTAATTTTGAAACATGAATTGATTCATATATGTCACTGCACACAAAGCCTGTGTGCGTCAGCTTATCCCTGTCTGAGAATTCACCTAGGATCATCCACATTGATGTGGTTTTAATTTGGTTTTATTGTTGAATCAAATAATCACAATGTGGCATTACAACAGTGATCATTATGTGGCAGTAGGAGTAATATTTTTGCAGGACTGTCATGGTAGTCACTACCAATATTTCAGAATAGTTTACAGGCACCCTCAGTAACTTTCTTTCATCAACACAAATGATACATTTAATAGTCAGCAGAAATGTAAGTATGGTGTCATAATAAATAAGCAATTTTATTATTCAGTAAAGAAAATTACAGGATAACCTGAGGCACAGAATGTGTTCTTTCACTAAAAATACATAAAATGTAAAATACCGTAGATTTAGATTATGTGAAAAACTAATAAGAGTGATATAGGCTGCGCCATAGCTCAAGCGGTTAGTTGCTGGCTTCCCACTGCGGCGGCCCGGGTTCGATCCCGGGTCTGGTCAAGTGGGATTTGTGGTGGACAAAGTGGCGCAGGGGTTGGTTTTCTCCGAGTACTTCGGTTTCACTTGCTAATCTTCATTCCACCAAATTCTCCATCATCATAATCACCCAGGGCAGGTACAATAGTGGCCACCATGCCAAGTGGACCCAGTTGGACTCCACCCCCCACTAAGCGAATTAAAATTAAAAAAAAAAAAGATGAGCCATAACCTGGAAATTCCTTAATTCTGATCAAATCACACCAGAGTCTGGAAACAAAATTCAGTTTTGAAGGACAATATGTTGAAAGGAAGCAGGTACCTCTCTTATAGAAACTCGATTGTGTTTGATACATTGAGTGTCAGAGAAAGCGGTTGCATTGTGTGTATGCTTACCCATCAACAGTTTTGTTTTTGAAGAAATGAATTTGTCTTATTTTCATAACTCTGATGTAATAATACTAACAAGAAGTTCTTCTTCTGATTTCAGTCAAAAATTGATCTACGAGAAGTGAGGCAGAATTACATTATGGGAGCAACTTTCTGTGGTAATGAAACAGCACCAACAATCATAGGCTGGTTCAACAACTTGCCATACCACAGCATTCCTCTTGCAGTTCAAACAATTTACAATACTATTCTCAGATACTACACTTACAACAAAACCATCAATGTTGTCAATCATCCTCTGCCTTATACTGAAGACACTGTGGTAATTACCTTTCTTCATGTGGGGCATATAGTAGCCATGCACAAATCTAAAATTTTTGACATAGCTGAACATCGATTTTTTCCAGAATTAAACTTTGAGAATTTTCAGGAAATTATTGCGCAATATTACACAGACTACTTGATGGATGAGAATTTCAATGGATGGTAGAGTTAGTATAAATCTGCTTATCAGTAAAACTCTCCAAATTGGCCTCATGTGAACAGGACTTTCTTTCACTCAGAATCACTTGAATGATATACCCGCAAAGTTCGGTAAACTCTTGAATTATCCCATATATAAAATTGAAGGGGGGGGGGGATTTTTTCACATGCTACCATCTTCAACATTAGTGTGACATGCCTTGTGAGTCCTTCAGACTTGTTCTAGTAACATAGGAACAACTACTGTTTTTATTAACAAGTATGACATAAGATGTTATGGCTAAATTAGGCATAAAAGTAAAGTAAAGTGAAGGCCCATAGGGTTGTGAGATGTTGAGATTCTCACATTTCCTAGACAATTGGCTGATAGATAGCGGCAAGGTTGTCAGCCTTACGTGTCGGCCGCCCTTTACCCCCAAGAATATTCGGAGAATATTCCTGGTACTCATTTCTGTTAGAGGCTGAGTTGACCCCAGGGCCATAGTGCGGCCGGAAGGATTAGGTCAACTGAAAAAAATCCAGTGACCTCACCAGGACTTGAACCTGTGACCTTCTGGCTTGTAGCATAGTGTTGCAACCAACTACGCTACTGCGTGCCCCCCTTAATTAGGCATTCTGATTATAAAAATGATAACCAGGAAGATGTAACATGCACTGTTTTTTTAAACATTGTTTTCTCACGTTGTTGACTAAAATGATAAAGATGCAAAATAAAAATACAAACGTGAAAATAAAATGTGCTGTTTTAGTTCAAAATTTATTACACAAAAGTAATATGATGCCAAATTTTTGTGTCCAGATTTGAAATCAGCATATGAAGATTAATTTAAAAAGTCAGTTCTCTTCGACATTACTATAACTTTGTTGCCTAGTGTAATAACAGACTTCTAGACAATATGTGTTCTTTCAAGCATCACATCAAGGAGAATGAGATGGGCAAAGCATATAGCACGAATGTGGGCTAAGAAGAATGTGTATAGGATTTTGGCAGAAAAGCCAGAAGGAAAGAGACCGCTAGGAAGGCTTAGACATAGGATGGGATGCTATGGATTGGATTGTTCTGGCTCAGGATAGGGACCAGTGGAGGGCTCTTGTGATCACGGTTCTTAACCTTTGAGCTCCATAAAATATTGGAAAATTCTTGAGTAAATGCACAAATGGCAGCTTCTCAAGAAGGGCTCAGCTCCACGGAGCTAGTTAGTTATATGTTGTTTTAAGATTTTTTTCGCTTGCTGTTACAAAAATAAGTTTGAATTCACAAGGATTTCATTGATTCTCTTTCTTCCAGATCAGCTTCCAGTCTTGGGCATCAAACAATATGGGTTTTCAAGTGTCGTTCAGTTTGGGGTTCAGCATGGCCTTTGTTTCAGCATTTTTCATAATCTTCTATGTGAAGGAACGTGTAAGCAAAGCAAAGCACTTGCAGATTGTGTCTGGAGTTGAAGTGCTGACATTCTGGCTCTCTTCTATTGTGTGGGACCTGTTCTTCTTCCTGCTTCCTGTTGTTGGTGTCATTATTACTTTCGCAGCGTTCAGAGAGGATGGCTTCCGCACAGGTGCAGAACTAGGTAAATTTAAGAAACATTAATTTTTCAGTACATTTGTTTTATAAAAGATATTAATTTCTTGAAATTCGTTTATTAAGTAACTGCTGGTTACCTTGTTTTGAAGACAGCAATGAGTGCTGTCTGCTGGACTGACAAAATATTCATAGATTTGTTCTGTAGTTATTGAATAGGAACTTCATAATGTTGTATTTTAGTGTCCTGTTGCACTGATTCATATCCATAATGTGTATATATTTTCACCGTCTTTTATTGCATACAATTTCACTTGTCACTTCACACTACATGTTTCGGCATCATTCTGCCATCCTCAGGTGTATCAGTCAGGTTAAACCATTGCACTGCTGCCATCAAGCGTCCATTTATAATATGATATACAACATGTAAGATGATAGATCTTAATAAGTTTTAATATACAAATTTTATTATTGAACAACGACGAACACACATTTTATATCATTTTATAAATGGACACTTGATGGCAGGCAATGCAATGGTTTAACGTGATTAATACACCTGAGGATGGCAGAATGATGCTGAAACATGTAGTGTGAAGTGACAAGTGAAATTGTATGCACTAAAAGACGGTGAAAATATATACACATTATGGACAGGAACTTTATGTTCACTGTACTTGTGTTTTCAGGCAGAATTTTCGTAGTGATGATTTGTTTTTCCTGGAGCCTGTTGCCAGCAACATACCTACTTTCATTCATCTTCAGTATTCCATTGACAGGGTTCACAAGAATGACTATGATCAATGTGGTGACAGGTATGTCTTCCCATCATTTCCTTTGTCTCAGTTTGCTTCTATTTTTATGTGTGAACACAAAGTATGTGATTTGAACTGCAAGAAATATGTTACTGATGATTGCAAAAGGCAGTAACCTAATCTATGCTCTTTTTTATTATATTCATGAATAAGCCATTCTGGGGTATTAAACTAACTTGTTCATGCAGTGGTGATAAGAACAAGGCTGGTCTCCAAAAGCTGGAGTTTTACTCTACAGCAATGCAGATAAATTACTCAAGAGGATTTAATTACATTTGGTGTCTGCAGGATGTATCAATTCATAATGTGGTCTTCTGGCTTATGACACTGTAGTCTTGTAAGTGTGGAACATACTGAATCCATATCCTATGTGCAGAAATGAAGATGGAGACTTCATGTTCCTCAGAAACACTAGTATCAACCTACTAGGCTTCATGGTACCATGACCCAAAAGACCACAGTATGAATCAGAACTGCTATGAAAACCTCAAATCATATATGTATAGAACTTATGCTTGCTTTGCCATTAGGTCTCTGAAATCGTTACTATCTATTAATGATCTAAAAATGATATATTTTGCCTATGCTCACTCTATAATTGTATATGGAATTGCCTTTTGGGGAAATGCCACTAATAGCAAGGATGTCTTCATAGTGCAAAAAAGAATTATAAGGAGTATTATGAATGTAAATTCTAGAGCCTCTTGCCGGTGATTTTTTAAATATTTAAACATATTGCCTTTTTATTCTCAATATATACTTTCGCTTTTGCTTCTGGTGGTGAAAAATATGCATTTGTTTGCACTAAATGCTGAAATACATGTCATAAATACACGACAAAGTACCAGCTTACACGTGCCATTGATAAATTTGGCCAAATATAAGAATAGTGTGTGTTGTATGGGTATTAAAATATTTAATAATCTGCCACATAATTTAAGAAAATTATCGAGTGATTATAAAAAATTTAAGTTAGCTATAAATAATTTTCTCTTAAATCAATCATTTTATTCGATAAATGAATACTTGGAGTGGTCAAAAGAAAGGAAATAGAATACAGGTGAATATTTGTTTTATTTAGATACACTTATGTGTAGTAGTTTTTGTAGACTCTGTATAAATGTATGTATACTTTTATTATTAATTGCTTATAATGTCCGTATTTTAGTTATTATTGATTTATTATACTAAGCATTGACTAAGTTGTATTATTGCAACTGTTTTATTATAGTATATGTTACTATTTGGGACTGCTTCTACAACTGTGGTGATTGTGTCGCCTGTACGTTTTTCTTGAAGCAATAAAGATATTATTATTATTATTCCTGTTCATTGGTGTTCATAGGTTTCATAAAACTCACTAAAAATATTCTGTGATGTTGTAATATTTGGCTGTGAGATGTTTCATTAGAGCTTCCCAAATTGCATTTATATTTCATGTTATGCCCTTGTATCTTAAATGTCTTCCTTGAGTCATCCTCTGAATGCAGTGCCAGATTAAGAAATAAAAATGTTTCAAAAGAATCAGCTGATCCCTCCTCAAAGTTGAAATTAATACTGAAGAAGGAAGGAGCAGATTCCACCAAATTCTTGGTAATATTTTTATTCTCTGACATGGTACCATACGTAGAACATGATGTAATGAACTTTGGAGCATCGACCACCATGACAACCACAAATACCATAAATGTAATAGAACCTTGATTCTTGTTTCAGGTATTGCCTTGTTTATGACAGTGAATATTTTGAAATTACCATCGCTGGAACTACAGGACGTGGCTGAGATTCTGGACTGGATTTTTCTTTTCTTCCCACATTACTCATTGTGTTCCTGTGTGCATGGCTTATATACAAACTATGCGTATAACAAAGCATGTTCTGCTGCACTGCTATTTCCAGGATTATGCCTACGACCCAATATCTGTTGTAAAAGTAAGTGAATTGATGTACATTTTACAATAGATCTTAATTTAACTTCTGGTACATTTTCACAAGTTTGGTCTTTCTTGGAGCAGCACCTATGACCTTCATGATAAGGCTGTTATGTCTCCAATTTTGAGCTGAATGATAGGATTGGGCAGTTAGTACTCCTGGTTCATGTTTAGAAGATCTTGGATATGAAACTTGACCCAAATATTGAATATTCTGACTGACGGTTTTAATGTTTTACCTTTGTTGCTCAAGGCAAAGACTTTGAAAATATGTTAATACAGGGTGTCCCAGGAGGAATGGACCAAACTTCGGGAGGGTGTTCCTTATGTTAAAGTATGCCGATATAACCCAAAACACCTATGTCCAAAGTTGAACGGTTACGGAGATAATGGCCAGAGAAGTGTCAAACTTTGACCGGCGTTGCACACTTGTTGATTACAAAATACATACTAAAACTGGCAGGAATATGTGGATTCTGTAATGTTAATAATGTACGTAACATCAAACTAACTTGTGAGTGACATGAAGCCATAAAATTGAAGCACAAAATACTCGCTCGCCATGTCATAATTGTCCTTAGGGTTTCCAAGCACTATACATGACACATGAATGGCAAGCGCTGACGTAATGTGCTGACTGTGCGTTCTGATAAAGCCAACTACATAAGCACGGCTAGGGTGAATCATCACACTCAAGGACAAACATATATAAGGCCTCTCAGCTGAGAGGTACAGTGCGTGGACCTGCCAGAAGACCACACTTTTCTTGGGCCATTATCTCCATAACCGTTCAACTTTGGACATAGGTGTTTTGGGTTATATCGGCATACTTTAACATAAGGAACACCCTCCCGAAGTTTGGTCCATTCCTCCTGGGACATTCTGTATGTATATAGCATGACCATTTCATATAATTCCAATTCATCATTCACACATCATCCTACAATTTGATATAACATGACCAGTGCAGGTGAAAAAGTCTTGTTAAAGTAATAAAAAATTCCGTCTATCTCCAGGTTTATACTGCAGTTTCCATAAACAGTTTTATTTCTGGTTGGATGTGGACAGTATTATAGAACATCTGGATTTCTTATGACTCATAGGTTTACTTGGCTAGTCATGTTACTGTAGTATTTCAAACTGTCATTGTCATGGAATTTTTATGTCAACCATAAATTTTGCTGAATAATTTTATATTTGTTATGTGCTAGGTAGATACCTACTCCTCCCAAATAAAAGATGGATGCGAACATAAGAAATCAGTATTATGGTACACAACTTTTTGTAAGAGTATTATTTTCTGGATTTCTGAATGTAGCACTGAAAAAATCTCCAGTCATGAAATGTTTCTGAGGTCACAATCCTGCATCACAGGCACTTAATTTTTGTTATCCCTTTTGCAATACTTTGATCAGTTGTCCTTGGCCTACTTATTTTCTTATTCCGTCTTACTGTTCCCTTTGATTGACCAATATAATAGGATATTTATAATTCAAGTATGATCTATTTTATGTTGGTAGTTCAAGAACTATTTCATTCTGTAATATAATGCATCTGTGTTGATAATTCAAGAACTATTTCAGCCCATAATACAATCAATCTGTTTGGTAGCTGAACTATGTTATTCTAAATATAATGAATCTGTTGTCAAAATGGATGCAAGATGTAGACATGATTAGAAATTGAAGGCTCGTTTATTCACAACTGCAATGTCATATGCAGGTTTTAAAACATGAGATAATGAAACCCTTCATACTTCATATATTCTGTGAAATCAGACTTATAATATGTTTCTTTCAGATAACTGCCCTGAAAATGGTTGTTTACAAAGGACTGATGACTATTTTGATTGGCAGGCACCTGGTATTGGACGCAATATTGCATTCTTCATACTTGATGGAATTTTTATCCTGATAATACTGTTAATGATGGAGTTCAGGCTGTTTGAGAGATTTGCATATTTTATACAGAAGTCAGATGTTAAAATAGGAACAGGTGAGGTAAAATTTGTAAGTTTAAGTAACAAATAAAGCAAAAATTAATGAAATGAGATTTAATTATATGTGGTCATGAGTTTGCAGATAATGATGGATATGAAGAAGAATTAGACAGTGATGTTTCGGCAGAAAAACTGAAATTACTTACAACTGAAACTAGTCTTCTGCTGAACGAATATGAACTGGTTCTTAAGTAAGTCATTAGTTACAATCCCCAAAATATTTGGTTTAGTTTATGTCCACTCAGAGAATCTTGATCATTACTATACTGAGCAAGCAGGCTCAAGTAGTGGTTTTCTAATGTGTGTGAGAAGTGGTCAGTTTGATTCTTAGCTGGAATCCTAACTGAGATCCTTCATAGTTTTCTTAAGTTCATCCAGTCAGATTCCATGATAGTACCTTAAATCAGGACATAACTGCTTCCTTCCACATTATTTTCAATTGATTATCCACTAATTACTTACTACAGTTTGACACTGCACAGCAAGAGCTACTAGCACCATTGTCGAATAAGCCATAAATAAACACATAACCATTTACTGAAGAAAATAGTGCCTGTAATCTGACAATTTCTGCGGCCTGCTCAGTTTTAAAGAAAGAACAGTTAAATGCTCACAGTTAACTCTAGACTTCCCCACTTAACATTTTTATTCTGTTGCTATTTCAAACTGCATATTACGATACAGTGAACTGTCGATTAACCGTGGTAATGAAGGGGAGAATTGGCGTGGTTAATTAAAAAGTGTGGAAATACTTACTACTGACCATGCTGTATTAAAACTGAAAGTCATTCAATTACTATTTACTAATCACTGAACAGTGATCCAAATATCTTTCTAACAGAGGAAAGCAACCATTTTTCGGTTGTACTAGGATGGCACAAAAACAATAAAAAATAAAATAAAATTATTGACCATCGTCCTTACATTTGTCATTACATAATCTATGCAGTTCAGAAAGCATCATGAAATTAATTAAGAAACGTAAAGATCTGGAACATATATATGTACATGAATAGTGTTGCTTTTTTCTTAGATACCTGGTCTACTTTATGTGTTAATGTTGTGTTGCAGTGGTAATTATGAGTAATGAGGTTGGATATGTAAGGGAGAAAACAAATGTGAAACATTGTGAGATTTCTACTCACATGTAGGGGCTTATGGAGACTATACAGAATTTCAGGATATTCAGTTGCGGTTAGAATTTAACCAAATATAGGTGCATGTCAGATATGAAAAGAATGGTGACTCTGTAAAATTTGGTAATGAATAGTTGTGATATATTAATTGTGTTTAGTGCAATATGCAATCTTTCAAACCTGTATATTTATAGCGTGAGTCAAATGTCAGAGAAGTATTATGTGAGAAAGTAGAATTGCAAAAAGCCATCAAAATATTCTTTAAACTTTATCAAGTGGCCAATCTGAAAACCTTTATTTTGGTATAAAAAATTTTACACTGGGCTGTAAGTACCATAATATTTGATTTTTGTATGTTGTATGTTAAACGACAATTATTGATGTTGGGAAAATAATAATTTGCGCATTCAGAGCAGGTTTATCATAGCACAATGCTCTAGTTCCATATTCAGTACATACTTAGTTGAAATCTTCGTCTAGTTACCACCTCACAAAAGTCTGTGAGGCCATGACTACCTTCTTCAAAATTCGTACCTATTCACCATTCATGGTAATTATATGTTACATAATCTCTGTAGTTGTAAGAACATTATAAAATGTTGAAGAATAAATAAATAAGAGTTGTATAAATGAAATTTAACTTCATACTTTGCAGGAATGTAACAAAATATTATGGCAAATTTTTGGCTGTGAATAAGCTCTGTTTGGGTGTCAAGAAAGGTGAATGCTTTGGTTTGTTGGGCGTTAATGGAGCTGGCAAAACAACTACATTCAAAATGATGACAGGGGATGAGAAGATAAGTGCAGGAGAAGGTTACGTCAGTCATTTGAGCCTGAAGTCAAATATGAAAGAAGTAAGTGATTTGCATTGATTGATGAGCATGGTGCACAATGTAGCACAAAAATAAATCAGTGTTCTGAGAAATAAATTGTAAAATAAAACCTCTTTACCTTTCTGATATTAGAACCTGAAGGTCCAACACCACTAATACCGAAGCCTGCCACTGGACATGAACCTAAGCCAGTTCTGTCACTTTTCATCCTCACAACCTACTAACCCAAGGTATCAATTTTAATTTTATTCTTCAATTTCCTTCTCAGACTTCTGAGTGGAAATTTTAGAAAATTCTGCATGCATTTCTTGCAATTTTACCCTATCTACTTTCCCAGCCCATTATATGCTGTTCGGTTTCATTAAAAAGGTAAAAAATTACAAAAATAAAAATAAAGCTATCCCTGTCAGAGGCCATGAAGGCCCATAGGGTTGTGAGATATCGAGGCTCCCACATTTTCTAGACAATCAGCTTACAGATAGCGGTGAGGTTGTCAGTTTTATGTGCCAGCCACCCTTTACTCCACAGGAAGATTCACAATTCTAAAAATACTAGTCCATTTGTTTTATTGAGCACAATTACCAATTTTATTTAATTTCTTATGCACTGAATTATCAGCAGACTTAAATTTTTTGTTAAAATGAAAACTCTTTGACACTGACTTGCACTCATGAAACATGCCATAGCATTACATGCTTGCTTATCGTCACTGAACTATTCTTATAAACAGCTTGAGAAATGAAAAACCTGCATAACTTTTGTTCTTCTTCTTTTGTTTTGTGTCTTGTTCCCTTTCTTCTTCTCAATGAGTAGCTGGCTCAGGTGATAAAGGGAGGTGCAATTTCGATCTTGGGCAGGATGCTGACTGTTTTGACTGAGAGTTTTTCATGTTTTTCCTTAGTCCCTACAGGCAAACTGGTCATGTCTGCTTCCTTTCCATCCTTTCCATTTCATTGTATATTATCATCTATTTATTTCAACACTGTACAGTGCAAAATACTGACAGCATTTTTAAGTAAACTGTTGATTTATTTATTTTCCTTATTCTGTGGGTTGGGATGAGACTGGGTCCTCTTAGTATGTCGGCCATTAACGGGCCCATTCTACCAGCCCTGGATAATTCATGGCTATGGAGCAGTTGGTGAATGAGAATTGGCAAGGGAAACAGAAGTGCCACTTCCTCCACCACAAATCCCACTTGACCTGACCTGTGATTGAATCTGGGCTGCTATGGTGGGTAGCCAGTAACCAATCAAAACTGCTGATAATATTCTCCTTCTTCTCCAAGCATCAGTTTCATTTTATACTGGTCAAAAGCTAAAAGTGCCCAGACTTTTCTTTCTCCTCACAGTCCCTCCTTTTCAATTTATTTCAGTGTCCTTCATGACAGGTCCAGCAAGCTGATATTTCATTTAAGAATGCTTTCAAAATGATGATAAATTTGAGAAAGACATTTTTATATAAGATGTTAGAATGGATTATATGATTTAACAGTAATGTATATTGACATCCATTCTGTATGTTTAGGTGCATCAGCTGATTGGCTACTGTCCACAGTTTGATGCTCTTCTGGAAGATCTGACTGGGTATGAGACACTCACCATGTTCTCTTTGTTAAGAGGTTTACCTTCAGCAAAGATTCACTATGTTATAAATTATCTGGCAGACGAACTTCTCTTCAAAAAACATCTCAACAAGAAAGTTAAGGAATACAGGTACAGTAATATTATTACATTGCGCTTTGCCAGAATTTTGGTAGAATGATTTTATAAAATACTTAACACAGATCTATCACACGCACCATTTAAATGGCTAATTTAATGACTAATGACTAATGACCATCACTAATTTTGTATTACAGCATCAATACACTAATATTATTTTAGTAGCGGCTCTGCATAGACATGATCTGGAAAAGTCTTCTTGCATCAACAGGGAAATCCAGACTTTCAATAGAAAATTAAGAAAATTGACCAAATTTATGTCACATGTAAAATTGCTGGATATCGCTTTAAATAGGGAAGACTTTACCCGTCATGGAATGCACCTGAATTCCAAAGGGAAAGAGAATGTGGCAAGAGCTATCGGACAGTGTATAAATGAACAGTTGATTAGACAGGTTAACAATGTAATAACGTTACCCTGGGATAGGGTTAATCAATATCCTATTTCTGTGGCTGATACTGTGGACCCTGCTAGATCATGTGCATCTGCAGTTATATTAGATAATTTGAGAATGGACCCTGCTAGATCATGTACATCTAAAGTTATATTAGATAATTCGAGAGTATCTACTAGATCTAGAAAGCCACCTATTACGAGATCAAATGATTTTTTATGGGCAACCAATTAAATTCAGCTAAAAACAAATTAACTATTATACATCAAAATATTCGGGGAATTAAGAACAAAGTTGACGAAATCTTAATCTCTCTAATGGATATTACACCTCAAATCATTTGCATATCTGAACATCACATGAAATCAACTGAGATAGAAAATGTAAATTTTAATCAATATATTATAGGTAATTCCTTTTGTAGACAAATTTATAGTCATGGAGGAGTATGTATTCTTATTCAAAAAAAAATTCAATTTAATAGTATTAATTTAGATCAATATAATAAAGAAAAAGATATAGAAACTTGTGCTTTAAAATTTAAATTTATGTCCAAAAATATTATTATCATTTGTATTTATAGATCCCCTGTGGGAGATTTTTTATATTTTTTAAATCAGCTGGAATCATTACTAAATAAGATATATAATCCTACAAATGAGATAATTTTATGTGGTGATTTCAATGTAAATTATTTAAATGATAACACTAGGAAAGATTGTTTAAACTCACTCCTTGCTTCTTTTAATCTCTGTAGTATAGTTAATTTTCCGACTAGAATTTCTCATAATTCTTGTACTTTAATAGATAATGTCTATATTAATAGCGATTTTCATGAATTTTCTGTTTATCCACTTATAAATGGTATGTCTGACCATGATGCTCAGGTCATTGTTTTTAATAATATCACTGTCACAGCCCATAAACAGATATTTTACCAAAAAAGAGATATTAATAGCTATTCTATAGATCAATTTAAGTTTTTATTAAGTTATGAAAATTGGGAAGAGGTTTTTTTGGAATCTAATGTGAATATAGCTTTCAATAAATTTTTGAACATATTTCTTAGAATTTTTTATTCATGTTTTCCCATAAAAAATTTTCGATATCCACATGCACAGAAACCATGGGTAACATCCGGTATTAAAGTTTCATGTGCAAATAAAAGAACACTGTATCTTGTTTCCAGAAGCAGTAGCAATCCTAATATCAAAGAACACTTTAAAAAGTATTGTAGAATCTTAACTAGGGTTATAGTGGCAGCCAAAAAATTATATTATAATACACTTATACTAAAATCTAATAACAAGACTAAAACTACATGGAATATTGTGAAAACTATTACAAACAAAAAAGGATCTGTTGATAATATAATTAAGATAAAAACAAATGATAAATTGTCAGAAAATCCAATTGATATTGCAGAAACTTTTAATAATTACTTTTCATCTATAGCTGAAAAATTACTCAACAATAAATTTTATAAACAATCTCCTGATAATAATAAGGATTTTTTATATTATTTACATCAAAATTCACACCAGTTATTTCCAAAAATGAACTTTAGTAATACTAATTCTTATGAAATTAAAAAAATAATATTGTCAATGAAACCGAAGAATTCTCATGGCTATGATGAAATATCATTGAAGATTATGAAATCTAGTGCCCCGTATATCCTGTCTCCCCTAACATATCTATGTAATAAGATACTATTAACTGGTATTTTCCCAGATAGGCTTAAGTTTTCTGAAGTTAAGCCTCTCTATAAAAAGGGTGATAAAACTGAAATCTCTAACTATAGGCCAATCTCACTTCTTCCAACTTTCTCTAAAATCATTGAAAAGATTATTTATAGAAGAATTTATTCTCATTTAAATAGGAATAATATATTGGCCAAGGAACAGTTTGGATTTAGAAAAGAATCATCTACTGAAATGGCAACATATAATCTTTTAGATAATATATTAACTTCTTTGGACAAAAAAGAATATGTGGGTGGATTATTTTGTGATTTACAAAAGGCTTTTGATTGTGTAAATCACAATGTCTTACTGGAAAAATTGAAATTTTATGGAATCTCGGGTTCAGCAATAAAACTAATGAAATCATACCTTGAAAATAGATATCAAAGAACGATTATAAATGATAATAATTTGAATAAAGTATCCTCTAAATGGATGATGGTCAAACATGGAGTGCCACAAGGCTCTGTACTGGGACCACTATTATTTCTTATTTACATTAATGATTTCCCATCTTCCTTAAGAAAACTAGCTCAGCCTGTATTATTTGCTGATGACACAAGTATTATTGTATCTAATTTGAATCCTGAAAAATTTAGAAGTAATGTTACCTTAATTTTTAATGAAGCAATGATATGGTTTAAAAAAAACTTTTTAACTCTAAATTGTGATAAAACACAGTTTTTACAATTTTTCCTAAAGAAGCATAGAGAAATAGAAATCCAAAGTACAATTACTAATACATTAATTACAAATATTAATTGTTCAAAGTTTTTGGGAATAAATATAGATAGTTCATTGTCATGGAAAAATCACTTAACTTTATTATCAGTAAGACTAAGCAAAGCATGTTTTGCAATAAGGGCAATAAAACCCTTTATGTCATTGGATACAATAAAGACGATTTATCACTCTTATGTGCATTCAATATTGAAGTATGGCATTATCTTTTGGGGTAATGCCCCTTTTAGTAAGAACATTTTTAAAATACAAAAAAGAATCATAAGAATTATGTCTGGATCAGGAAAATATGATTCTTGTAGGGAATTGTTTAAAAAGTTACAAATATTGCCACTCCAATCTGAATATATTTTTTCTTTGCTTCTCTTTGTTATTAAGAATAAAAATTATTTCAAATTTAATACAGAAATACATAATATTAATACCCGTTATAATTACAATTTACACTTACCCTTTACAAATTTATCAATTGCACAAAAAGGAGTCCTGTTCTCTGGAAGCAAATTGTATAATAAATTACCTTTGAATATTAAATCATCATCTGGAGAAATTAAGAAGTTCAAATTTTTATTGAGAAGATATCTCACTGAACATGCATTTTATAGCATTGATGAATTTTACCAAACTACTTCCCGATGAATATTTTTATAATACTTTATTAATAATTTATTTTTTAACACACGATTACATTAAATTATGTAAATGATTTCAGACTATTGTATGACTGTGACAGGTATATATGATATTTAACTGGTATGTGAGGCGTTATATTTATTGCTTATATTTATCTTGAAACTAAAGCGCATAATAATCTTTTGTACTTAATATATTTTGGGTGGAATTGTATATAGAAGATTCATGTTACTGATAATTTAAATTCTTTGTTTTAATCTGTTTGTATTTAATGAAATTGTTATTACACTGTGTACTATTTTATATCGTTTTTATTGTTTATCTTGACTGTTTCAATGTTTGGAACTTATTTTAATATTATTATTGACATGTTCTATATCCAGGGTTGTATTTCAACCTATGTTTTGGATTTACTGAATTTGAAATAAATGAATGAATGAATGAATGACCTATGATGCTGAAAAAGAGTATGTTAATATATCTTCAGGTGCTCAGCATAGCTTCCAATAAACTTCAGATTATTGTACATAAATTGTTTTGATACAAAATTATTAATGGCTTGTCTAAGTAATATCATTGTTCTCAAGATCTGTGGCAGTCACATGCCAAGGGAGATGTGGATAATGGTTTGCTAAAGAAGAAGCTAATTGTTTACATTCTTTCAACAGAAACACACATGTGTTGTGTGAACGAAGATCACAACTATTTCTCTTTTTTATAATATGTTTATTTTTTCTTGATCTGTGACTTCTTTTATCCTTTGTTCCTGTTAATGAAATTTTCCCTTCTTGCTAGTGGTGGTAACAAGCGCAAACTTAGCACAGCAATAGCTCTCATAGGAGATCCACCTGTTATATATTTGGATGAACCAACCACAGGCATGGATCCTGCTGCTAAAAGACATCTTTGGAATGTGATATGCAAAATCAGGGATAGTGGTAGATGCATCATCCTTACATCTCACAGGTAAGCTCTCCAGATTAATAAACAAATTGTCACAGACATTTGTCTATTTTCAGAAACAATTTTATTTTATATCCACTTCCCCATGTGTTCTTGAAACTGAGATAAAATTAATTCACAAGATGCCTTTGATTTAAGTATTGATAGAAATTAATAAGTCTGTAAGACAGTTGAACTACAAATGACACAAACTCCGTCCCAAGTGCAAACAATATATATTATATGTCTTTGATCTTGCTCTCTTCTACACTACATGTTTCGGCCTCTATCAGCCATCATCAGGTGTATACTCTTACGTTACTGCCACACTGAACCCAGTCTAAAATTTAACATTTAAAAAACACATTGTTATTTTCTTTGTTATTATCAACATCTACCTCGTTGATATCTGTCTGGTATGTAGATTATTTTGCACACTTCAATTTTGGTTTTCCTGTAGTAGCACTATAAAATCTTTAGTTATAATTTAGTTATAATATATATTGTTTGCACTTGGGACGGAGTTTGTGTCATTTGTCACGTAGAGTGCAACAGGATGCTTAAATATAATATTGTAAACAGTTGAACTGATGAAACAGAGTCTGCTTGGCTGTCATGGTTCAATATGACCAATGCTTGGGGCTCACATTTTCTGCTGTAGTTCCTATTGATATTAAGATATATTAATTCAAAATATTTGTCAACATTTTCTGCTTCATATTTTGTTTATATGGGTCGTTGTTATTACTTATTAATCAGTTTTTGTAAAACAGCATGACAAAATTGTGTATCTCAAAGCTTAACAGTAAGAGTGCAAATATGACAAGTTTTCAAATAGTAAAAATTTATAAGAGAAACTTGCAGCATCAACCTGACAGCAATTTCCACAATTCTTTCTGTATGTAATTCATCTGGCAAAGCTTCTACATCTCTGAATACTACCAAGCTCCTTCCTTTATTGCACACTTCTATAAGTAGCCAAATGTCCAGAGTTCTTAGAATTCCTAATATTAAGATTTTATACAATTTTTTTATTCTTCTGTAAAGGCTTAAGTTGAATTTTGTCAGCAGTTATATATATATTTTTCCATGGTCAGATGCTATTAAGCACTTAAGTCTACTTCTTACACACTGAAAGTTTCAAGTGGAAAACTGTCCAGAAGTCCAGAAGTAATGAGTAATGACAGCTCGTTGATATGTAGGTCTTCATTCAACTTATGCCCTTTGTAATGATATAGCCCTTCTAATTACTTCTAGTCATTATTAATCATCATTAGGGAGGCCATTGAGATTGAACTCCATCCCGACAATATGAACAGAGAGGTGGGGTTTTGTCTCAGCAAGTCATGGAAGCCTCTCATCTGTTCCCTCAAGTAACCTCCGAAATAAGGCAGACATATAGGCCACTCAGGTCCATTGCAGCCCCCAAGCTACAGGGTTAATGCCCTCCATTTAACCTTCCCTTCTGTCCCCCTCCCCCTAACACATACTCTATACCAGCTCTGGCCCACTACCTGCTGGCTATTCCACCAGACCCTTCCCCTCCCCCTCTCTACTATTCTATGTAGCCACACTCCTCTCCTCTTATACAGCTGTGTTTAATCGACTGGACTCAGTCTGTTGCACCTGCTCTTCTGGTTTGCTTGCGGATTTCTTCTTGTCTTCTACCCTGAAGACGGAGGTGGTATGTTCCTCCGAATCGTCGGTTAACACATCCCAGAAGACGGCTTTCTTCATTATTAATATTGTTTTTTTCAGTATGGAAGAATGTGAAGCTCTCTGTACCCGTCTCGCCATAATGGTGAATGGTTGTTTCAAGTGCCTTGGCTCAACACAGCATCTTAAAAATAAGTTTGCAAAGGGCTATACGCTGATTGTGAAAACCAAGAAAACACCTAATTTACTGGCCAATGGTAGTACCACAAGTAATTATAGTGTTCCTTCGAAAGGCATTGATTCATATGATCTGCAGCCTGTCAGGCAATTTGTTGCTGAATCATTTCCTGGTAAGTGAAAATTTGTTCTTAAATTATGCAGTCAAGGATTTGAACCATATTGCTAGCTGACATGCTAATATTTCAGATACTGTGTGAGATCTGGTGTTTTCATCATAGTGATTATGAAGATTTGTTTATGGTCTATTTAATTGTCAGTAGCACAGACTATACAGCTATACAGCTAAAATGTTGAAAACCTCTGGCAGGCAGTGGATATTAACAATAAATTGAGGAAAAGCCTTCAGTTGCAGAAACTTAGCATTGAGATATTGACAGATAGAATAAACGTCAAATAACAAGGGAATGAAATGGGGATTCTCCTGTCATTCAGCATTCACTTGTCTTAATTTATGTATATAGCATGATATGCCATCAGGTTTAGAGGGAAGAAGTGGCCTCAAGATAATAAAAGTAGTCATGGACATATTGACTAATATGGCATGGGTAACTAGAAAATGGTGGTTCTCCAGCCTGAGGGTTTGGTGTAGCAGTAAATGATCTTTCTGAAATTCCACCCCTCCCTTTTCCTAAATTTAAATATACTATTTTCTGCGTTGTAATGCCATGTAGTCTTGCCGACTTCTACTGGGATACATGAGGTTACATCCCAGATGATAGTAGTCATCACTGCAAGAACCTCAAATCCAGCACTTTTCAAATTCTTTTGGTTAATGAAATCATGCAATAGGCTGTGAATGTAGCTACATTCAGAAAACTAAATAAACCATAACGATTTCTAGTGCAGAAGTATTTTAGAAACAGTCACTTAGAAATCTGAGAAGGTTACTGGAGAATGAGATGAAAATGTACATTAGGGAACGAGATTGTGAGGATGGAGGTGGATGAAATTGGTTCAGGATCATGTTCAATGATGGCCTTTGGTATTAACAGTATTAAACTTTTGGAAATTACTACCAGAAAGAAATTTTTAATTACTTATGGTGTAAGATATTATATACTGTTTGCATCTTAATGAGGATGGATAAATATTGAGATATCATTGCCATCCTTTTCTAAAATTAAAAAAAAAATTGATATGATTTTCATAGTCAACATTATCATAATCAGTTTTCTCCATGTATTTTATCTCAAGTGAGAAATTGAGATTTAGGTTCTTATTCTGTGACTTCTGTAGGTTGATAATTTCATGGTGGTCGAACTGAGCAAGCTCACTTAAGTGGTAACACTTCCGGCTTGTATTTGGAGTGTGACTGGTTCTGGGACAGGTTATAGGATATCTCGACTGAGATGTTTCGTGATTACCTCAGTCATTCCAAGAAAATGCTGGGTTAATGCCTGAAATTAGGCCACAACTTCCTGCTGACACATCTTTACAATTCATTATTCATTATTCTTTCCAATCAATGTATTATCTGAATTACTAACAGTATTATTAAATAAGTTAAGAAAAAATACTGTGATAGAAGTAAGCCTGTGAAATTGTCTATATCTCTAATTTTTTTTATTGCTAGTGGGGTGGGACTAAGTCCCTTGTACTGCGGCCACTTCTGGCCTATTGTACCAGCCCCAGATGATAGGTGAGGGTGATTGTGGAGCAATTGGTGGAATGAAGATTGGCAGGGGAAACCGAAGTACTCGGAGAAAACCTGCCCCAGCGCCACTTTGTCAACCACAAATCCCACTTGACCAGACCCGGGATCGAACACGGGCTGCCGCAGTGGGAAGCCAGCGACTAACCGCTTGAGCTATGGCACGGCCCATCCATATCCCTAACTGATAGTGTCACAGATATCTAGGTCCCAACAAATGCAAAGTATAATTTACATCTGTGAAGAATACATAAGGAGACTGAACAGTTGATACAGTGAGGTGGGTATTGGCATGTTTGCAGGGGCTATGCAAATGGAGGAATACCAGGGTCTCCTAACATACTGCATTACGAATCCAACATTAACCTGGGCAAGGATGTTCGGCATGATGGAGAAGGCAAAACACCAGCTCAACATTGAGGATTACTCTCTAGGGCAGACCAGCTTGGAACAAGTTAGTTCATTCATGGAATAACCACTTCCAAATTTAGTATGTCTCTTACTTAAAAAGAAATTTGTCTTTTTCTGAAGGGCAGTGAAGATGTCAAATGTTATGATAATTAATAAGGGACATATTTTTCAACACATTTCAGCATTTATTATTTCCATTAACTTTGTTATGTTTCATACGATATTAGTTTGGATTGTATTCACGTTAGATTTTAGTCATAATTCTTTCAGGTTCAATACTGATACTAAGATATTTTGTATTATATGCTCACATTCACATCTTCACTGCTTCATCTCGTTCAGGACTGGATTTAACTTCACATTTGCAAAATCTATTTTTTGTTGATTGGTATTCTAGTACTGGTTAAATAATATATTGTAAATACAGTCCTGTGGAAGGTAATTTCTCTCCTCCCCTCATCTACAGAGTAGGATAATATCCAAAAACAAGTTTTGGACACCTTTGACATAATTTTCACAAATTCATCATCATTGCAAACAATTCTGAGTTTTATTTGTGCTGAATTTCTTTTTCCTTCTAACAGCTTCTTCCAACACTTACAAAAAAGCAACGGTGTAATTTAGTAATATAATTTTAATAATTTATTACCCTGTTGTTATTTTTTGTAATTCTTAATTCCCTCACCTGAAATCTAAGATAATGCCTACAACTTTTTTCTTCAACTATATATTCACAGTCATGGTAAGGAGATTTGTCTTTACTGATATATAAACTTTTATTTTGGCAGGTTTTTCTAACATTTACAAAGAAGCAAAGAGAAGAATGATACAGAACTGAACACTAGATACAGATAATGTGATACTGTGATATCCAAGCAGAGGTGTACTGATAATACTTCCTGCATCAGTTACCAGTTCTTCAGCAGCAATGCAACTTGAAAGTTTTTGTTTCAGGGATGCTCAGGGAACCATTCTAATCTTCATTACCCTGAGTGCAAAAATGGTATATGCAATGTTGTAGTCTAGCAACTTGAGTGCCATATATACACAGTATATCATTATGTTGATATATTGCTTGTTACAGTATTTGATCTGACATAGAATATAGGACTGTGTGTCAACGCCCATGATTTTTAGAGTTGAGAACAACCACATGGATAATAGGCGATGGTTCAAGTAACTACGTAGGTCGTACTGAAAGTCATGAGCAACAATTTTTTATAAAGTAACATGCTTTATTATTGACAAACCAAATACGCCACCTCAATCTACAGACCTTTCTTTATTTTTCCACATAATCACCACTTCTGTGTACACATTTCTCCCAGCGTTCTGGGAGTTTGAAAATTCCCCTTCTGTAAAATTCCGTTCCAGCCATCCAAAGACACTGACACACTGTTTTCTGAATTCAGCGTGCTTATGGAAGTGTGTGCATGGGTGCGAGCAGTGTTCGAAGATGGGTGAAACATTTTAAAGATGGGAACACCAGCATCGAAGATGAGCCTCGGAGCGTTCGTCCTCAAACAGCCTTAACTGAACGCAACAAGGAAAGAGTGGATGAGATCCTTCAAGATGACATGCGTGTGACTGTGGACACAGTAGCCCAAAAACTTGGAATAGGGCACAGTGCAGTACATGAGATGATTGAAAGTTTGGGCTATAGGAAAGTTTGTGCTCATTGGGACCCGCGGTTATTGACCGAAGACCACAAAGGTCACATTGGAAGCAATTGCAAAGATGGGGTGGGAAGTTCTTCCACACCCCTCCTATAGTCTTGATCTGGCACCCCCCAACTACCATCTTTTCGGATTTGTGAAGGATCAGCTGCATGGACAACGTTTTGAAACAAGGGAGGCAATTCAGAAAGCTGTGTGTCAGTGTCTTCGGATGGCTGGAACGGAATTTAATAGAAGGGGAATTTACAAACACCCAGAATGCTGCGAGAAATGTGTACAAAGAAGTGGCGATTATGTGGAAAAATAAAGAACAGTCTGTAGATTGAGGTGGTGTATTTGGTTTGTCAATAATAAAGCATGTTACTTTACAAAAAAGAATGTTGCTCATGACTTTCAGTACGACCCTAGTAAACCAAAATAATCACTTCATCAGAAAACGAAGGAGGCAGGAATGTGATTTCTGCAATCCTAATATTGTAAAGACTATGAAAGAATCTAAAAATTCTTTTCCCAGGCAAGTACAAGTGTTGTCATAGCCATGAAAATCCATCCACAGAATGGTCTTAAAGTCACTGTGTATTTATACTGTTACATCTAATATTTATCTTTGTGTACAAATATAACCTTCACAATTTCCTTCAACTTAAGTAGATCATCACACATTTCACTGAAAACATCCCTCTGATTGAACTGATAAATATCTTTGAAAACAGTATGTACATCAGGAAATATCAGGAAACCACTTTCACTGTCTTTTACAACTCAGGTAAGTAATGTACTATGTCCTTTAGCAATGGAAATTGGCAGTGTAGTGGCAATTGGTGAACAGGGACTTCAGGATTGCTTTCTATAATTCAAGTGGCTCTTGCAGATGTTTCTGGAAGCACTACATAATTCTGTAGCTCATGCTATGAAGTTATCTCTTGCAAAATATAACTTCTATAAAGGTCATTAATGAATTATGAAATGTCTGTTCATATCTGAGTGATTATTTAGTTGAATCTCTTTTTGAGAAGATTCAGAGCATCTGGTTCAGAATATTCCAGTTACCCTGTTGCATATAGTGTTTTTATCATAATTTTCTTGGTGTTAACACAGTTTTTACATAAATCATACTATAGTGAACTCTTGTCAGGTGATAAGCCACAATACAGAATAGAAATCTGATATTTCAGAATCTGTGTTGCCATTGTCAGAGATACTGAAGCCGTTTCTGTAAGTGTATTGATCACTTGTGTCACAAATGGCATCAGTCCCTAATGATATAGACAGCTTCCAGTGTCATATTTTAGTTCCATATTGATGCTTCTAACTGCCTGAGAAGAATATATTGCATGTAGTCATCATGAAAACCTCAGATCTTACATGGAAACTGTGCTGTAATTGAATCACGGTGTGACAGTTCCTAGGACATTGTACTAATCCATATTATGGTGATATATGTGTATACAGAAACGGAATTGAGGTTCTGTTACTTGCATTTACAGTGGATTTTGTCAAATGTGACATAAATATCTCCATTAAAACTTAAACTTTTGGGAAAGAGTCAGAAATGATACAGAGTGATTCACTTGGAGGAGACCAAGATGTAATAATTGAAAATCACACAATAATTCACCAATGAAAATTAAATTTGAAAAGTACATACCTTGATAGATATGGAGATAATTGGAGCACAGGAGATTTTTAAATCAGTTTTGTTCTCCCTGGAGACAAAGACTGACACAGTATTCCATCTTTGTGAATGTTTATGCCAACATGGCAGGAGAGATTACAACAATTTCATTGGTAATATCTTGTTTTCGTAAGTAAATTACTGCATAATTTACAATTTATTAACATGGTACCTCCCATGAGTGGAACACCCATAGTTTGAGTGTCTATTGGAGTACCATGAACTGCAAGAATGTAGATCATATTCTGACAAGACAAGTAGTGCTAAAATCATGTGACAGTGCTAATCAAGAGTGATAGGGGTGATAAGTTAGGAAACCCAGATGAGTAAAAAGGAATGGAAATAAAATTTTCATTCAGAATATCAGTTGTAGATGAATAATAAACGTATAAATATTCCATTCATTACAGTAACAGCTGCTGATATGAAAATTCAAAATGTGGAACTAGGCCAATATCAGGTGACTGGATCTGATAGGGGTTTCAGAGTGGATACCAATAATTACCATTAATTTCCCTTCTCCCACACACTCATTAGTACCTCCTATATTTTCCAAGGGTTCAGAAGCTGTTTTTAGCCATATATTTCGCTGTTAACAACATACATTTTAATAAGGAAATATATTCAAATATTGGCATCACACTCAAGGTAACTGTGTACAACTTGTAAACAAAAGAGTTAAATCTAAATATTCTGACAGGAGATTATGATTATTGTTTTCTATGTTGTCCATCACCTTGAGTTTCTTCAGACACAAGATTCTAGAAACCGTATCTGTTTCTGTGATCGCGTGTAACATAGAGAAGGTAAGTAGGAGCCTTTCGTCACTTAACACCTGATAACAGAAACATATCTGCTTTTGGACATTTTTGTTGTAAAAACTCAAGACAGTGGACAACATTCAAAATAATAATCATTTATTGAAATGAAAGAGTTATTTATTTTAAGTCACATAGGATAAACTCTTTATTTAAAATGTAAAATGTAAGGTTAATTTTTCTCGACAATATAAATTTGTATAGATCACTGGTTTTTCAAACTTCATGTACAACATACATGTTGTACAAAATAAATGTCTTAATCCTTATGATTCAAGTAGTTACTATAGGATTCTGACGATGGTGTATAACACACTGATATATTGGGTTTTTGGACTTTATCCATCATCTTGGTTTTTAAGATAACTAATAAAAACACGACGTTTCGGAAACTTGATCTGTTTCCATCCTCAGGTGAAGGAAAACACCTATTCTGTTGGGTCCGTTAGAAAGAGCTAGCCTCAATTACTGGACAAACCGACGCAAACCTAAAAACCTAGGACAAACCTAAAAACCAAGACGATGGATAAAGTCCAAAAACCCAATATATCAGTGCCTTATGATTCAGTTATGCCATTTTGTTTAGTGGCATATAGGTACTGTCTTTAGCTGTGATGAGGTTCTGTAAATAACATTTCAACAGCCAGAACTTTATTAGACTGATGCAGAGGCAGCAGCAAGCAGGGGAGTCTATATGCAACAGATATCACTTCCAGCCAATAAAGTTTCAACATCATCATCATAGGTTTCATTTAAACACACATTATAAAAATGAGCTGAACATAAGATCTCTGCGTTAGTTGCAAGCATTCACACAGTGTCATTCTAGAATTAATCACTTCACATAAATATAAACACAACATCCAGCACTGGTACTCCATGGCACATGTACTGGATATAATTACACTGAAACACTACTATCTCGACTCCATTCTTGAGAATATTGCCATGTGTTGGGGTGTGTGACTATAGATGGGGTTCGGACTGGTGAATGGATTTACTGACCACTTCTTTTTTATTATTGCTAGTTGGGTGGGACTAAGTCCCTTGTACTGTGGCCACTTCTGGCCTATTGTACTAGACCCAGATGATAGGTGAGGGTGATTGTGGAGCAATTGGTGGAATGAAGATTGGCAGGGGAAACCGAAGTACTTGGAGAAAACCTACCCCAGCGCCACTTTGACCACCACAAAACATGCGCGTATTGGAATGCAATGTTGTGTCAAAATTTCAAAGCAATTGGTGAAAAACTTTCGGAGGTTTAAGATCAGGACCAAACGAACAGTTACATTTTTATTTATATAGATTTACAGTATGTCTTGCATCTATTAGGTATACACACTAACAGCAATTCTATGACGGCTTTAGCAATGGATGATGTGGGTGCACGTTAAAAAAAATACATGGTCATTATATTATAAAGCTGTTTCTAATTGGAAAATCAAAACTCTTGATAACACTAAAAATTTATTTGTTCAACCTCATACAACCTAATTACAGACTTATGTGAACAAATCTTCAATCTACTTTATTCAAAGATTCTACAATTTCACTGCATGATGCAACATCAATGGGTAATGCACCATCTACGTCAGTAACATTAGGGTCTGCCCCATTATCCAAAAGAAATTGGACAACATCTGCATGTCCACAGGAAGCTGCATAATGCAATGCTGTCTGTCTGTCTCCATCCTTCATGTCAACATTCACCATTACATCATTAACCAAACATTTTAACACTGCAAGATTTCCTCGATCAGCTGCCCAATGAATGAGCCCCATTCCTTCTGAATCTATAATATTAGGATCGGCTAATGAAGACTTCTGAGAAAACTCCTGAACTTTTTCTACGTTACCCTCTTTTACCCAATCAAAAATTGTTTTATCTGCATCATCTAAATGCTCATCTGTGTTGGACAAACGGCTAACCGCAACCCAACCATTTTTCCCACCATTACCTCCATTTCCTTCTGAACTTAAACTTGCCTCTCTCCAGCCATGATCTAGCTCTGAAATTAGCTGTATGTAACTTTTCATTGCAGCCTCACACGTCATATCTCCTAACACACGCCATGCTTCCCACTTCTGCTTGGCTTGCATCTCATACCAGCAGGGTTTAGGAGTATTACATGGTCCCTCTGTAGCCTGCTTATAAAATCCATATAGCTCTAGAAGGTGCTTACTTTCTAACTTACCAATGATTGATTTTAAATGATTTGCAGCCTTTTCAAACATATCTGACAGTTCAGATATGTCATAATCTGCTTCTGCCATTCTTAGTTTATAATCAGATTAATCTACTGAACTACAGTACAGTGTACAATTACGTTACTGTAACATTCAAATATTAAGAAATACAATCTGATATTCTAGTAGCAGTCAAGCAAGATTAATTGCCAGCAGGCTGAACTGAAAGCATATTTCCTTCTAACACATGGCTTTGTTTACCTGTAGCATTATCATAACCTCCTTGAGTACTGAAAAGCACAAAACCATAACCTCGCGACATACCAGTGTTACGATCAAACACCACTGTGGCCGAAACCACGTGACCAAATTCTGAGAAGTATGCCTTCAGTTCACGACTACTAATTGTCCATGGCAAGTTACCTACAAAAAGCTTATTAATTGCCCTTGCAGCCATTACTTATATGCGAAAAAATCTTGCCCAAGAGTCAGGTCGTAGAATTAAACACGTGTTATTTCTAAAAGATGGATTGTATGATCATCCATTAACTCATTAATGTCTATCCCTGATTCAGCTCCCAAATTATTGAGAGGAATATGTTCACACCTTAGTTGCCACTTATGAAGCAAATGTTCAATTGACCAATCAGCACTCCTTTCCTGATAGGTACAAAGGAACTTTGCCTGAGGATTTTTTTCTAACAAAAACGCAACTGTAACAATAATATCTTCGAAGAGAGATGGTTCATAAAAGCAGTCTGATCCTATAATAAGATCGATTGGACCCAACGTAAAGATATTTCCTAGAAATAATCCCCAAGTAAGTCCAAGCACGCGAACTTGACTAGGAAGAAGGCCATTCACTTCACAGCACCGTTGCACGTGCTGGAGGCTCTTCGGAAGACTCGCACAATCGGTTAACGTCACAGCAGCTCCACACTTTGCAGCTACAATGCCTGGCAGGGCTGTTCCTGAACCAAGTTCCACTATATGTTTTCCCGGCAGTTCACGTCGGTGTTCCCAGAGAAACCAAGCTAGAACTGGAGCTGAAGGCCACGTGTAGAAACTGTAACTTGCTTGCAGTTGCTGTGAAATTACGAAATTGGAGTTAACTAAACACATAGGTTATTGTAGCATGCGGTATACCTTCCAATGGAAGAATCGATCATGCATATCAATTTTGACTTAATACCTCTGGAATAAACACTTCTAAAGATTCTATGTCGTTTTCTCCGGGCCTGTTACTTCTTGACTTGAAAAGAAACTTCTTTACTTGCTCGGCTACTCCATCGGACATTGGAAGGCATTACAGGAAGTTATAGCGATAAAGACTAAATGTTGAGATAGTAATCTTCCCTCTAAATTGTTCAACATTGTGCTTAATATATATAATTATTAATTTCTTTTATGCTATTTGATATTATATATTTTTATGTTAAGTAAACATATATATTTATTCAGACAATTTGACTGATGTGCGACAGGTAAACATGGCCGTCAAAAGTGAAGTGAAATGTGGAGTTGCAAGGAGAAAATCGTCTCAGGCCGTCACATTCTGTATTAAAGAGGAAAGGAATGCTTCATATAAAAAGGTATACGTTACTTTATATAGAAATTTAACTCAGATATTGTTAATATAATTACAGTGACTGTACATACAAGAATTTACAGCGTCACCATTTATGGACACGGTTGCTTGATACTAGAGAGTAGGTTATTTCAATTTTGAATTTAAAGCACCACATTATCGAATAGACGTTTTTCTTGTCAATTGAACTTATATTTCTTCACGTCTCAAGGTATCCTCAATTCTTCAGAAAGCCGAAACTGATAGAACGGATGAAGAAAAGGAAATGTTGTTCAGCTGTTCAGAACTTGTCAAAGAAGTCACTAGGAGGTGAGAGAAAACTTCGTAAGGGATATGATATATAAAAGTATTTTAATGGTTATTACAATGACATATACTTACATGTCTCACATCTTATAATTAACAATTCCTTGGTTCTCTCTACCAGATGTGGCCCAAATTATTTTTGGAATTTTGTTAACTAACTCGTATATCATTGAAAAGTAAATCCAGTTGGAGAGTACATGACGAATTGAAAGCTTCTTTTCATGAAGATTGTTTATCCGTAATGCAGTGGGAAACATTAGGTATCATTGGATTTGAGATTCTCACAATAGTGACTATTAAGAGTATTGTCTTCTGGGGTGTAATGCTGTGTAATGTGGTAGAAGTTCACTGAAATTTTGGAGGAACGTACTGCCTCCGTCTTCAGGGTTGAACAACATGCCAAACAACTAGCCAGCAAGAAGCAGTTGGCAAACAGAGTGATTTGCAAAATGAAAAACATGTTGGATGTGGCAAATAAAAGAACATAGAGATAACCAATGGGAGCATTGGGAACCTGGATGAAAGTGAAGGTTCCAGACAGAAGGCATGGGAGGAGAGGAGAGAGTAACTGGTTCTCTCTCTTTTTCTCTCTAGCTCTACAGCCCTTTGGACCTTTGGCCACTTTTTCAGTTTCATAATCCTATACACAGTTGGTGAGACTCCTTGGATGGGGGATCGGCCTGTCACAAGGCCTCTACCTACACACAGAGCAACACAAACACAGAACAAACACACACAGACTTCCATGCCTCAAGTGGGATTTGAACCCACTATCCCAGTGTTTGAGTGGGCGAAGATGGCTCATGCCTTAGACTGCATGGCCACTAATCAGCAGAGTAACTGGTACTGGTCCTTAAAAGCTTCTTGCTGGCTCCATGTTTGTCTGACGCTTCAACCCTGAAAATGGAGGCAGTATGCTCTGAAACATCACTGCACTTTTACTGGACTTACTGGACTATGTGAGGTTACATCCCAGAAGATGGCGTTGTTCGCATCAACCATCAACCTTAAAAGTGATTGAGTGTTCCTGCATATCGTGCACACAGCTCTTTCAGAAGACTCAAATTAAGAATGAAAAGAAGTCTTTGTATATACGTGGCAGAGTCATTAAGTTCGTGGAATGTGGTTTTATCGCATCGTGTTACAAGGTATTCACATACACTTATGCAGATCCACATCGGCCCTCAAAATAGTTGCCGTTGGATGCTATGCAAGTCTGCCAACGTTGATATAGCTGTCGAAAATATTGCTGAAACATATTGGCAGTAAATTCCCATACGGCGTCCCTTGTGACATTGACGACCTCCTCGGATGACTGAAATCTATGACCACGTAGCTTTGCTTTCAAGCGGTGAAAGAGAAAGAAATCGCATGGCGCGAGATCAGGTGAGTATGGAGGGTGTGGCAAAATGATGACCTGTTGCCTTGCCAGTTCGTCTTGGACAAGAACACAGCGATGTTCAGGGGCGTTGTCGTGTAGCAACAGCCAATTCTTCCTATGCCAAATGTTTCGCTAGAGGATTTGCCTAGTTTTTGGCAGAACTTGATGTTTGCCCGTTGTTCAAACTGCCACATTTTCAATTTCCGCCGCTTGCATTTAACTGTAGTTCACAATAGAGGTTGTAGTTCTACTTACACTGTTTGCACACAACTGCATCTTGCTGTGATGAGAGATGAACTGACAGGGTATCATATCGTGCCTCTACCTACCCACTGTAGTGCACTGCAAGGACGCTTTGCGGCCATTCCATGAACTTATTGACTGTGGTAGTATGAAACTTAAGTTTGAAGTGGGTCAAGTAAAGTTATAAATATATTATCTGTGTCCACACATGATCATACCTTGAACGATATCATGATAAGTCTTACTTGTAAAAAATGGTAATCAGTGGATCACTACAGATGTTCAGAATTTGTCCCATTTTTAGCTTACTTTCGTAAAGTAAGCTTATGTGGTCTCCTTCCTGTCTTTGTGTTCCCCCCCTATCTCTTCTAGGCAACGGACTCCTCTCCAACAAAAGGAGGGATTGGCCTTTCAGTGTAGGCATTCGGACTGAACAGAGCAGCAGACATCATCATCCTCTCTCTTGCATTGTGATTGAATATTGTCCGTGTTGAGCTTCAGCATATTACATGTTATCGGACCGAGGAGAGAACACCGGATGTAACACCCAACACATTTCTGTTCTCTCGTAGTCATTTATGTGTTTTAGAAATGTGGTCTAGTGGTCAGAGTTCCTGGCTACAGATCCAGAGGTCTGGGTTCGATTTCCAGCACTACCAGATTTTCTGAGAAGTAGTGGGTCTGGAACGCGGTCCACCCAGCCTCGTGAGGATAATTGAGGAGCTATTTGAAGGAAATAGCGGCTCCAGTCTAAAAAACCGAGATTAACATCCATGGGGATCCGTTGCACTGACCACGTTCCCCTGGCAAGAACTGTTGGGAGGCATTGCTTTCTGTGCGGTCCTTGTCGTATCAAAGGAAAGTGGGTCATTAGTTCTTCCCAGAATTTCCTGTTTTGTTTTTGTTACATATTTCTACTTTTTATATATATATGTAATATAAATGTATTTTCAGAGTGGAAAAACGCAAAAAAGTAAAGGAACGACTTCAGGAAATAGAAGATCCACCTGATGTATTAGCAGAAAAGTGTCATAAATTAGCCGAAGCTATAGCAAATTCTACAAATTTGGTGGTGTATACAGGGGCAGGAGTTAGCACTGCAGCATGCATTCCGGACTATAGGGGAACTAATGGCATTTGGACTCTACTGCAGCAAGGGAAGGATATTGGGTGAGTTCAGATTGGAACAGTAAATTTGGTGACTGTTATTCCAAACATTATTCATTGCCTTGAGTTCTCTCCACTTGCAGTGTGTCTTTAGAATCTGAACTTGAAGTGTGTTATTAATAGTAATGTTTGTTGTTACCATTTGGGCCTGATTGATGTCTCATTTAAACTTTTAAATTTAATAAAAATATGTCATTTGTTCTGTTTGATGGACTCTATCACTTTTGCAAGTGATTGCTTTAGAAACCAGATTTATTTTTATTGTGTAATTTCTGTTTTCTATCTGGAGGTTGGTAGAATACTGCAGCCTTGCAAGTTGTAGAAGGCAACGGGAAGGTAACGTGGTTCCTGGGGATTAAACTGGGACACTATGTCACTGGGGGACATAAATACAGAAATCTGGTCATCCAGATTGGGGGGTTGGACGCAAGGCTGACAACCTTACCGCCATCTTTGAGCTGATTGTCTAGAAAATGTGGGAGCTTCAACATCTCACAACCCTATGGGCCTTCACGGCCTGGTACAGGGATAGCTTTACTTACTTTACTGATGCTTTGGTAGGATTCATTTTCTCAGTATACTGTTCATAAAGGAGCTGGGATAGCGCAGTCGGTATAGTGACTGCCTGCAGGCTGGATGACTGAGGGGTCAGAGTTCAAGTCCCAGTATGGTCAAGGGTTTTCACTTCTCCACGTTGTCCAGACCGAATCTGGAGTCCACCCAACGTCCTATACAATGGGTACCAGGAGGTAAAGTGGCAGGGGTGTGAAGCTGACCGCTCACCTCCAGCTATTGCCAAGGTCAAGAAAATGTGGATCTATACATCCACTCCCCCATACCTCTTTATGGTGTAGTGTTTAATTAGTTAAGCACAGGGGTAACTTTACCAACCTTACCTCTACTGTTCATATGAAATTAAGATACAAGGTATCTTGCTTGCTAATGTTGACTACTTGTTTTTAAAACCCTGGCATGTTTTTGTCGTATGAGAACATCATCTGAGGGATGTGCCTAATGAAAAAAAAACTGCAAGTCACATATATAAAACTAAAGAATTATCATTGTCATATACTACATCATGAGATTGGCAGGGCATGTAGCATACATGGAAGCGAACAAGGCGTGCATACAGGATTTTGATAAGAAAGCCTGAAGGAAAAAGACCACTTGGAAGAACTAGATGTACATGGGAGGATAATATTAAAGAGTATCTTAGAGTAAGGGAGTATGGACTTGTCTGGCTGAGGATAGAGACCACTGGTGGGTTTCTGTGAACATGGTAATTAAAATTTGGGTTCCATGAAATTCTGAGTCTGCTGATTGGCTAAATAACTACTGACTTCTCAAGAAATACTTGGTTCTATGCAGTTAAATGGTTGGTTGTATGGATGATTGGTTAGTTAGTGAGTCAGTCAGCCTGTCATATACTACATTTTCCTCTGCTAAATTCAGGCGTGGAACTTTTTACAGGGACCTTGAAACATAGCACCAGTTGTCATGGTTCTGCTCTTAGGAACGTGGTTATTTCTGTGCCTAATCTGTAGCTAGGCATTATTGGATTTATGAAGGTGAGAAGGCTTGAATGGGCTG